>NW_018127935.1:1687186-1720827 GCF_001952655.1 Monopterus albus
TTCCCTACCATAGAATGTGTACTATTTTTGCAGCACATCCTCCTTTAAATGCTTTTCAGAAGTGCAAACCCTTGGTCAGTTAGGATAAATAAACAATGGCCTGTCAGTAGTTTGATAAGCTTCTTCTGCCCACTTTTACAAACCACTGTTCAGGTGGGCTGTATTTGTAATCCATCAATAATGGTGATAACGACTGCTGATTGAGTTGACTTAGCCCTGCTCACGCCTGTCATTAGCTCTCACCATACACCACCACATCAAAGTTAGTCACACAAAAAGTAGAAAAGCATGAACGACAATGGTGAGAGATAAATACATATACACATTTTAACCTAATAAATACACATATGCAAAAAAGAAAAAGAAAACCCCCCACAAACACACCCTCAGAACCATCAAAGTAAAGTTCAAACCACCAGCCTAGTCTTTCTTGCAGTAAAGCTGTATCATGAGCTGTCATCCAGCACATCCCTAATAGGAAACAAGCTGGTGCCAAAAAATGTTGTCACTCCAGAAAACAGGAGCAGCAGCACATTTCAGCCAATAACAACACCACCATGTCGATTCCGGCGGGGTGATATTGGATGATATTGACTGTTGGGAGTATTGCTGCGCTTCTCAAAGTCATTTCAGACCAAAGCAAGGACACGGACACACACCCGACACACAGTACGCACACACAAACACTGGTCTGATCGGAGAGCAGACAATGAACAGCAGAATGAAGGTAGTGCATACTGACAACATCTTTTCTGTGGGTGACAGGTCTCCATCAGTCCACATCAATCAAAACAAATATATCATACGTGCAGACACACACGCCAACCCAGTCTTACAGCAAAATGTATAATAGCTACATTGGTCGGCAACACAAAACCTACAAATTTCACAATAACATCTCCAAAATTGTGACATTGCATTGTCTTTCTGGCATTGAAAACTAAAGAAAATGGTTAATGGTAGGCACAGAAAGTACATGGCTGAGGTTAAGGAAAGACATGAGGTTTGGTTAAAACACTGTCAAATGAAAAAAACCCCACTTAAATCAAAAATACAATACTGCACAATGTTGGATACGGGACACAATCTTTGGTTGTCTGTGTCAAAATCAAGTGCTTATTGGCGCCTTCTAGTGTTTTAACCTTCTATAGTTCAAAACCATTTGACTTCAACAGACACTAAATGTTAGCTGCCCAATCCTCACTCCAGTCCAGCTGGTGGTGATATTATGCTGTTTTGTTGTTTGCCAACTTGCATAAAGCAACAAGAAAAAGGAGGCTGGGCTGCAATACAAGAAAAGTTGATATGTCACAATTTTACCACCCTGACTGTGGCGTTACTACATTTTACTCTGTGAATCAACGTCGCTAGTGTACAATTTCATGCGAGACTGGGCTGCGCACACACTCAGTCACATACTTGTGCACACACACACACACACACACACACACACACACGCACACACACACACAGAGGATTCACTGGTGAAAACATGTTCAACCTGTCATCCTGTTGGACACAATAAAAGACAAAATAAACTCCCCTGACTGCTGTACAGGAGGGTGTGAGTGTGTGTGTGGACAGGAGAAGTCTTTGTGCACACTAGACTCATCATCTCAGTAATTGATGGTCATCTGTCACAGCACTGCATTGATAATCTTCTGTGGGACAGGCATTTATTTAACAAGATGAACGGCAGCCTATCTGCTGTATCTGGAGAGACTACTCTATGCTCTCATTTACTGAAGCACAGATGGCGACAGAGTAAAAATGAGATGAATTGCAGTGAAGGCTGTCTACTGGATCATCATGTGTGATGAGAAAAATAGAGACCGCTCTTACCTGCGACTTGAACCAGATCTGCGTTGGTCACGTTCTTGGGGTTGGGACCAACTCTGAAAGTCAAGGCAGGACCCAGGACACTGGGGGGGAAACAGCAGAGAAGAATGTGTATTTGAAGGATTCGTTTTCAGAATTTTAAAGCTCCTCTTAGGTTTTATGTGCTAAACTATATCAGCAGAAGCAAGAATGTGATACATGGAAAAAACCTTTGTTTTTGTACAGTGCTTTCACTGGACTTTTCAAAGTGACTGCAACATCAAACCAAAACCAGGCTGTACACAGTAATTTGTGAGCATAAGACTAAACATTATAATGTCTGTGTTATGTTGGCTGTAACCTGTTAAAATCCCAAATTAAACTAAAATTTGTAAGAGGCTTAATTAGAGAGTGGCTAAACGAACAAATAAAGAGCGACTTCACAATGGAGAGTTGTTTTTCCAAACAAAATTCAGTAAGGCAACAGTAAACATGTCATCCCCCACAAATGATGAAGACCCCATCTGGGCCAATCAGTAACAAATGTGGCACTGGGTCTGGAGCTGTAATTGTAGTTCCCCAATGGGCCAATCAGGATGATTCTGACTGCTGGAACGCAGCAGTGAGATCATTTTCCTCAAGTTTTGTCAAAATTAAAATGAAATTAGTTACTGTATATCTGAAATAGTGATGATGAAAACATGGCATAAGCAAACAATCAGTGCAGGAGTGAGATGTATCACTTCCCCGAGTTCTAAGAAAATCCAAACAGCTCATTTAACGGTGCAAGAACTGAGAAATGAGATCCTCACTGTGAAAAACAGCATCTAATCAAGTACTTTTAGCCTTTTATTCAGTCACAAATGTCTCATTTTAGAAAACAAAAAATGAAAAAACTCCCATTACATTGAGAAAATTTCAACCTATACCATGCATTTGACACACCAGCACCACCTAGCCATGCTTGTCCTGCCTCAGCCTTCCATAAGGGCAGTACCTGGCCGATTCCCACAGTTCATTGCCAACCGCTCCCACAAGGTCACCAACATTCCAAGCTGTATACCGATACCAATCCCTTCTTTTCACAAACCAGAAAGAAGAGGCCAACGTTGTGTCAACCCAGGTTTCCTCTGACGTTGCCCATGAACACAATTAATTGTCAGGGGTGCCCTGTTCATGTATGAACAGACGTCAGACCCCAGCACTAGTTTACACCACCTGCCAGTTACCAAGGTAGTCAACCTGGTTGTAGTCAGACAGAAACGTCGGGATTGAGCTAGTAAGGGAGAGTCCAAACTGTCCTAAAACCTAAATGCTCCAAAAGAAAATGAATCAATCAGTCTTTGCTAATTCTGGGCCACTGGAAACAAAAATGATATCTAAAATTGTAGATTGGCTCTGGTTTGTAAGATATGGCAGTGGCTATGTAGGAATGTTGCTTGAAAATGACAGAAGGAAAGAAGGAAAGATCTCTGTGCAAAACCAGAAAGTGTAACTAAAACTCTTGGTGGATCTAATGACAAAACTGTTTGCTTCTGATATAACAAGTTTCTTAGGTGAAACATTATTCTGGGATTGTGACTCAGACAGTACAAACCACACATTTTTCATTTAACTAAGATGCTCATTATGTTCATACCTGAGCTCTAAACTCAAGCTCTTTGTTGTAAACATCAGCCCAGATTCGCTGTTGAAGTCAAACGCCATCACTGTCTATACTTGTTAGTGGTTTTTGCATGTTGGCATAAAACACAAATTCCTAAATATCTCAAAAACTAAATGCTCATATTTTAATTCAGCACAAAATCTATAAAAAATTATCACATTTCAATGTAAGCAGAAAACTTTTTTTTTTTTATTGTAGACCAAAGCCACTGTCCTGTATTTCTTTCAGTTATAATCCCCAAACTGTTACATCATGTCTGAACTGTTGTGTCCTGGAAAGTGTACATACAGTACAGTTTTAGTGTCCTCCCTGGCAGACTCTATGACACAGAGGGAGATTCATCAGGCTGCCAGAGCGCTGTGACCCCAACTCCCTCACCATCAGTCAGCCTACTACAGAGGCGGCGACACTCGCTTGGCCAGGAGCAGTACAGTATATGAGCCAACACTGCCAGACAGACGGACCCATCCATGAACTGATGCATTTGTGAATATGATTGCAAATGTGCACACGGCTTTGAGAGAAATATGTCCTTCTCTAATTCCTTCACCTGGGCCCTACTTGCTCTCTTTGATGTCAATATTTCCACAGCCTCTCTCCTCTCTGGATAAAGGCCTTCTGCTAGAGATCTCAAAGCATCTTAAATTGAACTGATGTGATTTATTTCCCAGGCCACACAAATGCTAATTAAATACACGGGGGGGAGAAACACTGCCACAGTTGGGAGATGAAGTTAAGATAGACAAGTTATCTGGAAGAGGTCAGACTGTGTCCTGTGCTATCAGATGTGCAAGCTTGGACTTTATATTAGCTCTGCTGGTGGGGCATGAGGAGTATGTATGTGCAGGCTGGTTGATGTGAGCGTGTGTGCACCTGCACAGACAGTGTGTGACAATCAACTTGTGAGTGTGTGTCTCACTCCCCCTAGTGTTTCTGATGCATAAAACACTTACGTCATCTGAAAAAGGCACAGCCCTTCAGCATCCTAAACTGCCATTTCATATCTCTTTAGAAATGAGAATATCTTATATTGCAGAGGGAAAATGTCTGTAGCAGCAAACTCAAACACACACACGGTCAGCAAACAAAAATTTTAACATCTAAACCTTTAGTTGCCTCTACTCTTCTCTGCATGCCTGTTGCCATATTTGAGTAGGTCTTCCCACATCTTCCTATCAGAGCAAGCGAGAGGCCCCCTGAAGCATGGTGGTGTGCTCTGACCCAGCTCTTCTTCTCCACCTGACTGATATTCAGAAAGAGGCTTTCAAACACTCACCCGCCATGGCCGCACAACAAGAAGCACAATGGGCTTGCATCACATCCTCCATCTTGCCTATTTCTACATGAATGCACTTTCATTACTTTGTAAAAGGAAAGAGAAAACAAGCCAAACAAAGAAGACATTTTCTGTGTTTGTCCTCTGTACAAAAGCTGCCAATATGAGGTGTAATACGATGTAGAAGCTTTATTTGATGCGTCTGTCTGTGGCTTTTACACTAGTTTAACAGCTTCAATGTACTGTTATCAAGGATATTTGCAGTGGTAGAATAAAAAAAAGTGCTCAGATAGGACATTTATTTGAACCCTACACATTGCTGCTACCTTGAAAATTCAAATTTTACACACAGAACATGTTTGCTTTGAATTTGCTTCAAGTCAGCCAGGTGCACATGCTGTTTACATGTTACTGCAGTCATTTCAGGGTCTGACACTGTGGGTCAACTGAGCCATGCTTTGACCCCTTTAACAATTTGCCAGATTAACTATTAGCAGTGCATGTTTGTATCATTACAGCCAGACTCCACTGAAAGCTGTTTAAGAATAATACTGTATTATAACTAAGCCCTCTTCATCACAAATAATAATACTTTCTCAATAATACAATAAATATATATTACTCTTACCAGTGCTGTAGCACTCGAGACTGATAAATCTCTCAACTCAGTCTCAAGTCTGACTTGAGCTCTGACTGCGTTCAGACTCTGAAGTTGGAGACAAGGACTGGAACAATTTTGTGTGTCTAACAGGCCATAATAATTTGACATAAAATATTGACATTAAAACCGGTTTGCCTGCACCGTGCTGTATCTGGCACTCCTTTTAAAATGGTGAGAACTGTGTTTGTGTTTAATGTAGAACTTGATGACTCATACTCGGGTAACGGGGACTTGACTCAGGCTATTCTTTGGTTGCTCGAGGCTCAACTCAAACTCGAGGTTTAGTGACTTGACTGCAACACTGGCTGTTGCTGCACTTGTGCTGTATCTGAGTACAGGATCAGAACATTTCCACCACTGGGTATATGAATGACCGTACAGGGTTACTCTATAATGTCACTGGCTATTCATAACCATCTATACAACACCATTAATCATTATGTGCATCAGGAGTTGATTCTGATTGATGTGAAATGACAGGTGTAATAACAAGATTAACTCAATCAGTGAGGGTGTGATGACATATCCCGGTGTTCTTGCTCACTGACATTAAATGATGGGGTTGAGTTTAAAGATGGAGATCAGAATGTCTTCTTGGTTGCATTTTGAGGTCACTGTGTATTTGGCGAAAAACACATACAGAATACTGTCAGACAGTTTCCCCTCTCAGTTGCTATTATTCAAGCTATAGTTACAGAGCAGCCACAGACTGCAGTGCACAGGCTTTGGTGTTCATATGCTGTGGGTGTTACTGAACCACCCAGACTTCACTTCTCCTGCAGGAAAATCTTGAGAGGCTTGTCAGATCTTAGTTGAACACATCTTTGCCTCCTACATGGTCTGACACAAAATGTACAACAGAACCGTGGTCTAAGCACAAACCACCCTGGGTTCAAGGAGAGTTTGCCTGCTTCTTAATATATTAACTTCTTCCTTCTGGACAACTTTCTCTATTTCCAGCTCTCCACCCGCTGCTGCTTCCCTTCCTCTCATTGCCTCTAACTGAGAAGTGTTTGATGGCTTGAATGCTTTCTCTTTGACAACGATGCAGTGACAATAGAGGCAATGCAGTGTTTTGAATACAATGGAGACATCAGTGAATGTCTGGGGTTAATTAGGCCAGATGTCTCTGCTTGTCAGAAGTCAAACCCTCCAAAAGGTCAGAAAAACAACAAATGCCTACAGTCTCTGGAAGTGTGGCACAGTATTTTCCCGTAAACAGACCAACAGCATGTGGACAACCTTCACTTTGTTTTCCCAATCTCAAAGGCACTAAATAAAACAATGAACTGCTTCAAATGTGGCCAAGTATTATTTTTTGCCATGTATAGCTTGTAACCTGTGAGGTTATTCATTATTTGTGACAGTGTGGGTGAGTGTGGGATGTTTGTACATACGAGAGCTGGGTGAGGTATGTGGCGTGAAGATTCAGCCTCTGCGTCAGATGCTCCATGAGGGCTAAGCCCTGGTCACTGGTAAGAGAGCTGGGGGAGAAACACACAGATAGCTGGGGGTCATGTTTGGTGGGCTACACCCATACAAGGTACATGCAGCCATTCAGCCTTTAAAATGCAATTTTTTCTATGGAGATACTGCCATACTGATCAAATTCATACCCATAAATGGGTCATTGTACACTAGCAGAAGCTATGGTTGTCTGAATGGATGCACTGCAAACATGCACACACCAGCAGACAGACACACAGGCACACTAAACAAACACACAAAGCACCACGCCATGGGAAAAGGGATCAGCTGCCTCTTCAGGCTTGGTAAATCACCTGCCTTTTTCCAGCAATGAGACAAACAATAAGGTGCAAATGGAACCTGCATGAGGTGTAATGGCTGTATCATATGAATGTGCCTTTCTCTCTTTCTCTCATCTTTCTTTTTCTTTTCCTACATTTGCCTTTTTTCACTCTCATGCGCATATGCTCAGAGTAAAACATGATAACACAAGAGTACACAAACACAACGACATGCACGCGCCCTCATGGTGAGATGAGAATAATAGGGTGCAAATGGAATGGAGGTGAAGTGTAATGGTGGTCTGATAAAGCTATGCCTCATCTCAGCTCAGTCCATAGCCGCTCTCTCACTCCAAGAATAAATCGCCAAGGAAATAGACCAAACAAAGGCAATCTGCAGGACAACGTGCTAGAGGGAGGAAATGAGACGAGCATACACACACAGAAAGCTACTTTATTGCTGACATCTTAACCTGGAACCAGTGAGATTACCGAGGTGACATGCTTCAAAGTCATGGATCATGATGAGACACAATTTGATTTTTGCTACCGCTCTAAAGCAGAAAAATTTGAAATGAATTGGGAATCAATGCCATGCATGTATTATCAGTCATATATTTACTTTTTTCAAATACTTGGCATCCACTTGAATTAAAAAAAGAGATTTTACAATTATTATACATATTTCAAAATTATGTTTAGATCGTTTATATTTGACATCAATTTTTCTCTAGCAGAACACAAAGAGTACTGTGCATGAATGGCTGATTCACTCCAACTTTAAAAGAGTGGGTGGTTCTCTTATTCTCCACTTTTTGAGGGGTTTTGAAAGTTAAACATTTGCAGAAGCAATTCCAGACACGTTTGCATCCCTCTGTGGTAATTCTAGCAACTGGAGAGCTCCAGGAGTGACTTGGTTGTTGATGCTAGCACTTTTCGCCTTGGGTTTGTCTCTCTCTCTTTTCTGTCCATACTTTTCCACATCCCCCCCTCTTCACACACACACACACACACACACACACACATACACCACCCCACCTTCCACCATATTCCCTAAACCCCCACCCCACTACCAAGCATCACAATGTCAGGAGCTGTCAGATAAGCAGGTTTGCGTAGCCTAACTGCAGGGTGTGAAGGTGCTGGGGATAGTAACTGTGCAATCATCAGGTCTGAACCAAACGCAGGCACCTCTATAAGCCAGTTATTGGTGTCCACTAGGTGAGCAGATAATAGATGAGGAGAAGGTGACCTCTCTCTTTCCTCCGGCACATACCTGCCTAGATTGTGTGTTTACGTCTTAATCTACCTTCCTATATGTGTGGCAATAAAGTGATGAAATTGTACCCCTTGGACCTTGATGAGCCTATGTCTCTTGAACAGGTGAAGGACAACCCACTGACACTGGACTTGATAACACCATAAAGGGATTTGGGAGAGGGCCAATGGCGAAGACACAGTTGATAGGAACTTATCTTTGCTGAGTGCGAGCTGAGTGAGAAGTGAGTGAGAAGGAGAGAGAGAGAACCTAGCTGCCCTTCCTGACAAAGTATCATCATTAAAGCTGTAATACTGCACACTAATACCCACATGCTAAAGGATTTATCATCCCTGCTACAATAATCAGGTGAGCACACATTAAGGATTTCAAAGTACAGTATCCTTTCCCATAAAGGCATAAATATGTGGGTGGGTTTGGGAGGAACTGCATCTCTTGAAGGCAGTGAATAAAGCAGACATTATGCTTGCTATTAAGGTAGTTGGTCTTGGAACAGGTCAAACCACTTGTGAGTGGAGCAATAAACATTAATACAGTATGTATGAGCCACACTACCAAGGTAGTTGATAGAAACCATTTAAGAATGAGAGAGTAGCTTTACTGAGCTGTTGCTTTTCACACCTACTGTAGGTTTTTGAGGACAAAGACAAAGGTAACAGAGGTTATTACCAAGCAGTGACAAATGTGTGACTCAAGTGGTTAAAACAGAACTACAGTTAATACAAAGTTCACAGAAACACAACCTGCTGCAGGATCTCCATGTTACACTTTAAAATTCCATTGCAGTGCTGTTTTGTTTGATATTTTATTCTTTTCATAAAAATCTTTATAGCTTTAAGCACAGAGAACTGAATGACCAATATTCAATAGACCAGCATTTATAGACTAGCTTCATCTGCAACATCCCTCCATTGTACAGCTATACAAATATGCCCTATGCAACAGGAAAACACTAATCAAAAGGGCCCAAAACACAAAGAGCAAAAACAAAAAGCCTAAAAATCCCATTCAAAGGCACCTGATCATTCTGAACAACAGTCTGATCCCTCTCTCATTCTACTGTTCAGTTTGCAATTCTGTACACAGAAGAAAAGCAACACATCCAATTTCTCATACTGGTGCAAAAAAATTAATATTGATTTTGTAGATTATAATTTAGAAATGTGATTGCAATCTGCTCATTGTAATGTTGATATATAATGTTAATACAACTACTAATACCAACAATAACAATGTGAGTCATACTCACTCTGAGCTGGTGATAATGTAGCCAAAGTGTCTGTCCTTCCCTCTGCTGGAGAACTCCTTCATCCCCACATGGACCAGCTGAGTTTTAATTTTCATGTCCTTCTTCTCTGGCTCCTCCACCTGCTGCTTTGCTGCCGGGGTCTGAATCCCCTGCATCCACCTGTCGATCTCTGAGTCCACCTGTGCATTGGGCCCTTCTGCATTCCCAGTTAACCGTAGGATGGAGCCTTCCTTCGCAGGCACGGCCATGGTCTTCTCCTCCCAGCGATGGGGCAGGGGAACTTGGCCCTGCGTTGTACGGCTGTGAACACTCTCAAGTCCGATTGTTTTCTGTAGTGGAGCTGGGGGTCCAGTGTTGACCCCTGGAGTGTCATCGAAGGGCTCCATATTGAGGTAGTCCAACAGCTTGGAGAAGAAAGCTGCATGCTGTGTTGAATCAAAGATTTCTCTTCAGAATATTAAAGAATCTTCTACCTCATTGCATCTATATATTACTTTAGTTTCCCATAAGAATATTGTTCATCAAAATCTGAAGAAAAATTAATTAATACCTTGAATAAAAATGTCAGTCACTGAAACATATTAAACTGTGTTGCATTCACTGACACGTCTATGTCTGTGTAGGCCCAAGGTCTAATCCTTTTTCCTAGCAAAGTGTTAAAGGCTGCATTCACGAGGTTTATTACGCAAGAAGATTTTGACTCATGTCACTTTCAAAGCCATTTAATGAAAATAATGTTAAACAGCACTTAAGGAATTTTTGAAGATCTTAAAGTTCTAATCATTTGAAAGTAAATGCTAGTCTGCACAACTTTCAAACCATTTCTATTTGAAGTAGCATTCAAATGTGAATAAACTTTGAACGTGTCTTGCTCCTTCAGAAACCAATTTGTTGTGTGAACAGAGAAAATTGAAAATTACCTTGTCAACAGGCTCTTTGTCTGCACCTTCTACTTGCTGGCCTGGAAACAAACACATCACTGTGAGCGGATTGTGTGAAAACTAAAGTTCTCTTTTGTATTTAGCAGTGAAAAAAAGTTATTCAAAGACTCAAACACATTTGCCAGAACTTCCTATGAAAATTATAATAATCAAAGCTGTAAGTTTCCAGTGATTTATAGTCTTATATCTATAGCAGAAAATAAACAACTACTTTGACTGCTTCCAGCTTTTATTCTCAACACCCACCTTGTTGTTTCATTCTCACTGTGTCTTTCTGGTTCTGATCCTGTTCTTTGTCCAACTTCAGTTCAAGCTGATGATTCAGCTGCATGCCTGCCAGTGGCTCCTTGTTACCCTCCATGCCCCCCCTGGAATCAGCAGATCCTGGTCCTGGCTGGGCCCCAACCGCAGGCCGCTCCTCATCCACTTTCTGCAGAGAACCTGTGATGACCTTAGCCACATGGTCCTGATCTTTCCCCATCAAAGCCCCCATGCTGATGCTGTGCCTCCCCAGCTGGTTCACCACATTCTGGATAAACCGCTCTGGTCAGGAACGTAAAGAATAGGAACCCACAATTATACCAAGTGCATTTAAATGTAATTAAATCACACAGAACAACACACGTTTCTCTAAAACCGGACAGCAAAAAGAAACTTTGTGCTACAAATATAAAAGCCAGACTATGAAATAAGAGGTAAAAGCTCATCTTACCGTCCATGATGTTAAGAGGTTCTTCAGCAGTTAAACGGTTTGAGTTGGCCTTGAATGGAAGTCTGTTTAGATTAGGTTTCTGGGTTCTGGAGCCAAAAGCCACCTGAGGCTGCAATTCTGAATGGTCACTCTGAGCTGGCTGAATGGAACTGAGGTAGTGGAGCTTCCCTTCGGGCCACACAGCCTGTCCACCTGGGGTGTTCTGTGGGGTGCCTGATGCTCCGGCAAGAAGCTGCTCCAGGTGGCTAGAAAGCAGCTTGCCTCTTGCCAGGTCCCAGTTGGAGAAAGTTGTACTGAGCTTGGGGTGCCTGCCCTCACCACTCTGGGTCAAGACTTTGGTGACAGGAGGTTGGTCAGCTCCTTTCTGAAGACTGTAGATAGTGGTCTCCTTCCAGCCCTGCTGGGGTTTTGGCTGCTTGGACTCCAAAGGACCATCTCCATTCTACAACACAACAGGTCCATTTAGCACATTTGGGGGCATTTTAATGTCAGACATCATTATTTTTTCAATGTACTGACAGAAAAATTTAGCAAATAAATTCATAGTGCTTAGAGCTGTAACAGTCGCTCAATTGATTGACAAAATAATGATAGTCCCTTTTAAAGATTTTGTGAGTTTCTACCTTCAGAGAAGCCCATGGCTGTGACTCAGTACGCCTTCTGTGCTTCATGCTAGCTTCCCAGAATTTGTGTATTATAGCTTCAAGTTATTTTTCCAAGCAAAAATGCCAAATTTAGCCTGTTTCTACTCTTCATTTGCAAGGATTTGCTGCTTTAATTAGTTTGTATGTAGTAGTGAATGAAATATGTCTGGATTTTAGTCCAACAAAAAAAAAAAAAAAAAAAAAAAAAAAAAACATTTTAGGCTTTTTTGGGCATTTTTCTTAATTTTTCTTAATTTTCTAACATTTTATAGACCAAACGTTTCATCTGTTAATGTAGAAAATATCTGCAGATTAACTGATAATGAAAATGATCATTAGTTACAACCCTAGTGCCAGACGGTGCATCCATAACTGCATCCACATCTCCCTCCCTTACCCGTTTTCCTCGAGTCTGAATCTCACACACATTAGATGTGAGGAAAAAAGAATCGAAGAATCAAATTTTACAGACAAGAGACATCGTTCTGCTTTGGTCCTTCACCTTGAGTGTCCAATCACCAACTGAATTCCAATAAAGGGGTGTGTGTTGGTCCATAAAATATTTCTGCAAGTGATGGTCTCTAGTATCTTCTCCCATGGCTCCTCCAGCAGCCTCCTCACTTCTCACAGCAGTAATAAGACCTTTGGGACATCTTTCAAGATGGCGGACTGGAACGACTTTTGGGTTGAGAGAGGATTGAGAAACAAGGGATGTACCCATAGTACCCTAAAGACTTTGGTGACCCCTTAACATTTCCTCTAGCGCCTCCATGAGGTTAACATTTGTAGTTTTGAGTGAAATGTCTGACACCTGACATGTCTGATCCCCAGGGGATGGACAGTATTAACGGTTTGTAATGACAGCTGTACTTATGTTTAATGCTAATTATCAAATGTGAGAATAATAACACTTTAAACTAAGATGGCAAATATGGTTATACCTGCTAAACACCTACATTTTAGCAAAACAAAACGAAAACTCCGCTGTGCCAAAATACAGCCTCACAAAGCTGCAAGCACAGCTGTGGATTGTTAGTCTTGTTTTGTTCATTTCTGTAAAGCTAAAGTGACAACAATCACTCATGTTTCACATGATAAATCTTGAACCTAGCTTCAGCTCTGCAATAGTGTTTTCCAAATAAGAACATTAAATGGGTTGTACTGGGTCAGCATTGTTGTGACAGCCTTTGGTATAAAAAGAGAAGCAACCTGGGCTTGACTAGACAGGACAGGATATGAATAGGGACTCTAGATCAAAGACAAATGCCCTTGGAAATTGCATTATGGAAATCATAGATGAGATAGTGTCACTCAAAGAGTAATTTCATGCACTCCCATAACACACAACAAACTTTAAAAGCATATCGCCTCTGTCAAAGAAGCAGCAGCAATCCCTTATCTATAAAAAAAAAAAAATATGAGTTATCAGATTTCAAAGTTAGCCTTGTGAGTGTCTATTTGACACATGATGAATTATATATACACATTACAATACATTGGTGCACAGGTATTTAGAAGATTTGTTGCTGGATTTAATACTGACACCAAATTGTGTGATTTTGCCCTTTTTTTTTTTTGTCTGTGAGGAAGAGAAATCTTTGAATCATAAAGGCTCACGCTTCAATTCAGCATATAGTATATCTGATCCCCTGAGCATTATTATCCATGCTGCTGCTCCCTTGGTGCCATTTTCTGTCCTTCAAATGTATATAGAGAAAATGTCAGTCTTTCTGAGCCCACCATACTGAGGGGCCATAATGGCATTAGCACAATGAGACAGGGGTGCTCTGCCATTCATGCTAAACACGTTTGCTTTTTACCATCACACTTGACAACAAAGGACTTCATCTCATCAATAAGAAAGGTCCTGAACTCTTCAACTTTGCATTATGGCTGCAGTGACACAGCAGCAGGAAGCAGCTTGGCTATGAAGCATGTAACACAAAGCTGGGGTTCCACTCAAAATATGAGGGATGAATAATATAAAGAGGTGACAGAAGATCTTTATGTTAAAGGTTCTCTGCTCAATGGGGGAGAGAAGACAGAAGGCAAGAAATGCTGAACAGGGATGAGATGGCAACCCCAGCAAAAGACAGATACTGACTTTATTTCTGTGAAAAGAGGAGGCCCTATAGAAAATATGTTTTTGTTTACATATGCAGCATGAACTGATATTGCTCATTTCTATATCGACTGTGACATCAAAACAGTGTCTGAAAAAAGTTGCCATTGTTACTCCGTTGAAACTGACAAATCTCTCAGACAGAATTTTTTTTTAAGTTCAAAATTTAAGCAGGAGGGGCAGAGATACCCTGACTTAGCTTATGTCTCCATTTATTATTGGTAAAGCTCCAGAAACACATTTAATGCATCTGGATCTAATTTTACATAGACTATCTCTGCTCCCTAAATGTCAACTTCTTTCAAATCTAACGCTGTAAAAAAATTGATGTAGGCTTTCTGTTAAAATTTTGCAAGCCCAAGACATTACCATATTTAAACTCAGAAAGCTTCCCCCTGAGCCACACAACTGTTATTAACCTACATGTTTTTTGTTTTTGTCACAGCTGAGTAATCCTCTCCAATATCAGCAACTGTTACAGGTCTACAGTGTGCTGGTCTCTTACCTGAGTGCTGGCTCTTTCTGGTTGGACTCCTGGTTGTCCATTTACTGCAGCATGTGGCAGGAAGCCCAGGTTTGTCAGGTACTGCTGAAGGCTTCTACTCAGCCCTGCCTGCACAGGCCTCAGCTTCCTGTCTCTGGAGCTGCTGTAGGAGGTCAGAGGGCTTGAAGCTGCGGGCTTGTGGCGCAGGGGGACATTCCTCAGCTTGGACAGCTCTCTAGAAATGACCTGCTGAGTGATGTCATCCTGCCATGTGAATCCTAGAAACAAAGAGCTCAGGTTAGGATTCTGCACTTTAACTTATGATAATGGTTTTGGGTCTTTTAAACATAACATTCAACCTGTAAAAAAGGAGATTTTGTAAAATAGGTCAGAAATAGGTTTCCAGGTCAGAAACTACTTTGGTGAAGATATTAAACAAGCAAAAGATAGTGAACCTAACTTGGTCAGTATATCCACTTATCCATACAAAACCAAGGGCATAGAACAGATAACAAAACTTCATATACAATGGGAATGGGAGAGAGAACTGAGCCTGAAGACAAATGAGAATAATTAGCATAATATATAAGAATGCCAGAAAAACACTACCAATTTAAGGTCCATGAAACATGAAATCTTAGATAAACTTACAGCACAAAATGATCATCGCTAACAAATATTGTAATTTGCTAGACCATTTTCATTTTTTCTGAGCTTGACCCTTAATTTTTTCACATTTATATGTTTTGTTCAGATATCATAGAACAAAAGTTATATATCTAAACATGAAATCTTAGATAAACTTACAGCACAAAATGATCATCGCTAACAAATATTGTAAGCAGCCAACACGACAGCCATCACACAGAAATGGCTGCAAGCAAAGGAGGACTCTAATGCAATTCAATAAAATGGTCACATTTAAGGAGAAATTGAACTTTATCTCAAGTTTGTGATCAAAATAATATGTACTATGTTGGGAAAACATGTACAGTATGCAGTATACGTGCATACTGTATAAGATGGAATGTATGCCATTGAAAGGTAGTGTCATTAACCCCCCTCATTTAACTTGAAACTTATCTATTATGTTTGTGTGTGACTGTATTTGTTTTCTCCACTTTGGAGTAATTGTTTATAGTGTAGTCACCTCAGCATTACAAGGCAAACAAAACAAAAGATGAATCAAAATGGTAGAGGTGGTCATGACACACGAAAGGAAGCCATAACTACACACACACTTGAGCACACATATAAAAACAGACGTGTCCATAAACACGCACGCCACAGCCAGTCAACAAGCCCAGGGAGAATGTCACACTGTACAGCGCTTTGCCAGCATCTCTGCTAATTGCCAACACATAGCTGGGATGAAGAACTCCTGGGCAGGGGTAAAGCGCAGCGGTGCCAGGACCAGATGGAGCTACCCAAGCAAAAAAAAGATACCCAAAACATGGCCCCGCTCCCAATGAGCCAAGAGGCACTGCATTCCATTGGCAAAGAGCATAGAAATACCAAAGATGATATCCTTTTTCAAGGAGCCAAGATGTTCACTGATGACACTTCCATTCTACAGATGCATTTTTTTTAATGAGAAAGAAGCAATTACATTAGATTCCTAACTGCCACATACCCCACCTTTCACCGGACACATCTTAATTAAGAAACAGCCCTAATGATGTGGACATGCTTAATAGCAATAAACTGGGTAGAACTACATGATAAAATGAATGTGTCTACACTGCAAAATGTCTTCATTACTCTGGCTGCTCACCCATAGACACTGGGCCTTCTCATAGATATTCATAAGTGCCAGATGAGGATCTGAGCAATGCAGAGCAGCTACAGATGCCTCCAGTCATTCTTGGCAGCACTGAATTTAGCACAAAGCAGCTTATGTTGCCACTGTTCTGGAACGCAGCTCAGCAATCCATCAATACAACAATGACAGTTAACTACCCGTGGCTTACACCTGTGGTGTAGTATACTTGCTATATATTAGCATGGTGATAATCATCAGTCATGATGTGAAATTACATCTGGCTTCAGCCCAGAAGGAGCCATGCAGTATAGGCAGTTAGCTGCAGTTGGTTAAATGGGTTCAGAGTAAATGTGTGATGTTGCCACAACAGGATGAGGCTGGCTTCATTGACTGCAACATCTCTATCCCCCTCTGTTACCTCCAGGACGTGCTCATTCCTCTACATGGTTTGTGTGTCTGTAATGGGCACACTTGAGGGAAAAGGTATGCTGGCACAAATTACAGAATCAAAATGAGCCATTTTGTTAAAAAAAAGTCGGGAAGGAAAGTGGTGAGGCCTTTATGGTTGGATTCCTCTCAGTCAACCTCTCAGCTGATTATCCTGGCACTGGGGAGCTAAATGTCATGCAAATTCATCTGCAAGTCCAGGGGAAAAGGCAGGTTCCATCACCAAGCTGTCTTTTATGCCTGTTAAGAGTAGCATACCCTCTCAGCCAAATGCCTCAGTTAATTAACACCTTGCCATTAGTGCAACTGCTTTCAAACAAGCAAGATATTTCTGTTGGCCTGCTGTCTGTTTCCTGTATAACAGAGAGAGAGGGGGGCCTAATAGATGGGGCTGTGTCTTCGTCTTGTTGTTTCATCTGGTGTTTTTGAAATTCTGATTTTCTCCTTTACTTTTGTCCAAAAACTGATGTAATGGAAAAGAGCATGAATAATTTAGCTGCAAGTTTCACCTCATTAGTCAACTGAAATGTGTCAGTCCAAATATGACACATAAATTCAATTCTGCTATACTTAAAAAACACGGAGTATTTTTTACTTTTAAAAGGAAATGTTAGCAATTCATTTCAGAAGCATTTTTTGTTACATTTCTTGAAATTCTCTTTTCATCCCAATGGCAATGAAAACATTAAAGGCAATGAGAAAATAAAGAAAGACATCTGTCATCTGTGGCAGCAGCAGGGCTGAAAAAAAAAAAAGCCTGACCAGTAATTTTACTCAGTCCGAGCAAAACTACCAGATAGCCTGCCTGTCCGTCAATCTAACTTCCTACTTACATGCACTCTTCCCTTGTGTGGGCCAAGAGTCTCCCACAAGGTGTTGTAGGTAGACCTTTTACCGGTCTGTGTTTATAGCTAAAGCTAGCGAGCTGGCGGCAGTGAAGGTACCCATGGCAGCTTTCGGTCCCTAATGGAGACTGCACTCGAGAAACTAAAAACAGTCAGATGCTGCAAGAAGGAAAGCCAGAATTAACATCGGTGTGGCTTCTGAATGACAGGAACAACCAGGAAAACAAAAGGGGCTGAAAAGTGACGCCATGTTGGTCATATTTGGAGGGGTGGTTTTGGAGAGAAGTCAGAACGAAAGGGTGAGATTTCATCGGTTTTCTACTTTCCTAAATCAAGCTTTCCCTTGCACATTTTTATGGATGCAGCATTTCTTAAAATTGAAACATTCTGGTGCATAATTATATACACCAATTACATTTCCCTAAATTCAGCCATACAGTACATATTTGATGCTTTTGGGAATTTTAGGATCTCCACTAGAACACTGAAATAAAGTTTGCTGAATTTGAACAATGTGCTGCTGAGTAGCATGAGTGGTAAAGGCTGTCTCAGCTGACATCTAGTAGGACAGTGTCATCGTTACAAAACAACTGGAGAACATCTGCAAAAACACAAACCACTATCTGTCTGTGTTTGTTTAACAGAGTAAAAATCTGGTATCTTTGCAATTGCCCCTACACCAAACCCAGACTGACTGATTCAGCAAAAGCCAATTCAAGTTTTCATGTGAGTGTTTCTGTTCTCTCTTCTACCATCTAAAAAGGTTGTCAAGGAACTGACAGAGCATTGTGAGGAGAATCAACAGCAGTTTTATTGCTTGTCTATCAAAGAAAGCATGTTTGCCAGAAAGTAAAGTAGGAGCATGAGTAGCATGAGGTTCACCGGAGTGACACTATATCAGTTTATGGTCACTGATTCTCCCTGACTGATGATTCCTGTCAATGGCGTTGATGCAAATGTCACAATGCATCATTTTACTTGACTTGTCTGTACTATGAGAGTATCTGCAGCTCTGCCCAGTGTCCGGAGGTCAATCGACTCCGGGTTATTGTAGCTGAACCTTATCAACAGCATCAGTGCTGCAGTCTGATGTGATTCCTTCTCATTTGTGAGCTTAACTGTACATATAATAGGTTATAAACCAGTTCAAAAACCAAGAATTAATCTTTGTTTTTCTTGCATTCCCCCTTAGTTGGTGTTGTCTGTCAAACTTTCCACTGTCATAGAGCACATACAGTATGTAAATGTGGCAGATAAACTACAAAAAAATGCATTTTTAAAACAATCTGTGTTTGATTTTATACCCAACCAAAGAAGAGCAGACCTTTCTAGTTGGCAAGTGTTAATTTTCTGGACTGAAATATGAAAACATTCTTGGCAACACAGTTGCTTATTGTTCTTATTAGTACATTTCACTTTTAAAAGAAGGATCTGTGAATAAGGAATAACAAATGTGTTTGGAAAATGTAATGCTATTTATTGTAAATTTGGCTGAGTTTGCTAAAGTGTAGACTTAACCAAACCAATTAAAGATCAGGACAGAGCTACTAATGTTACTTCTACATGGTGGATGTTCTTATCTTGAAAGGGTAACATAGCCTATAACCTCACAGAAATTCTAGTTAGCTACATCAGTGGCATGTCCCTTGCCTTTGGAAATAATGCTAAGCTAGGTTCATTATGGAATGCTAACATTCACAGCCTAAGTTAGAGATGATAAAACACAACTGAATTATTATTACTATAACAAATTTGCTGTTGTGTTCTTTTGTAAAAGCTTGAACACAAACACCACCCTCTTTAAATGCAGCCTTATGCTGATCCATCAACTGACACAGTCGATGTGGTTAGTTACAGCTCCTAAGCTATTCACACTGTATCTCCAGCCTCAGTCTGCATAAACATTTAGCAGAGCATAATGATTTCAAAACAATATGACAGCAGCACAGCGGTGAATATTAAAGCTGCTTGGCTTTGGGTGCTGTGTGATATACATAAGTCATTTCTTTAGTGGGATGACAGTGCCTTGCATTCAAAGGGTACTGTAGCGAGACTTTAATACCAGACAGTGTGCTCTGCCAACAGGGACATGTCCAGATAACTCAAACCCTTTTGTACAAGGGTAAATTTCTATTGATCGACATTGGTGTTGTGCAGCGAGCAGAGATTGTGTGATTTCTACCTGCATCTCTGATGCAAGATAAAGAGGATTGTAAATCGATTCTATTGATGTTCATCCCTGCTTTTTCCCCTTTTCATCTGTTCAATTTAGGTTATAGTACAGTGGTCTCCATAACCCTGCCTGGGCTCCAAAAAGGACCCCCAACCTCTCAAAGATGACACTTCAACAGCTGTTTGGCTGATAAGAATGACATGCCAAAGAGCATTAACAGTGCATTGTGGATTCATCGAAAGATAATGTTCCGCTCTGTGGATGTGATTCTGCAAGATAGAGAAGGTGAAAATGATTCAAAGTGATGAAGTCATGTCTGCATTGCTTGCAACAGGGCCTCTAAAAACACAAATCGCATAATGAAAATCATCTAAAGGATTAAACACCTCTTAAAATGCTGCAGGGAAAAACTGCACACTGGATCTCTTCTCATCCTCTTCACTCTCTTTTGTTTATTTCTGAGCAGAAATTAGAATAAATGTGTGGTCTCGTCTGCCTTAATATTCATCAGTGCATTTTTATTTTGTTATTTTTTTTCCCACTTCCTCTGGCTGACTGCTTACTCTTAATGATTTTCAACACTTGTTCACGCCTGTTATAAGATATTAAGCTCAGAGTGGCCTGCAAAGCCAATTATGTTTAGAGGGCTCATGTTTGTAGTTACAATCTGTGTCCAGGTGTCTACTGCCTCCCTGTGGCTCATAACTACAGTTACAACCTAGTGAATGTGTCAAGAAAAGGTGTGTCTCACAAAGACTTTAAATATTTGCTTGGTAACATTTTATTTTACTAATTAAATGGAAAATATAGATCGTTCTTCAGTTTAGTTGATTTTACAAGCAGTTGCTAACAGAGGAATTACTACATTTCATCTCAAGTAAATATTCATATTCATGCAATTTTAATAATTTCTGAAACCCCTCCATAGACATTTTTCACATTTCTGGATGTTCAATCCAACCTGCCGTGCACATACTCTCTAGGTTACACAAGCAATTCATTAGAATTAATTAATAAGAAAACAAAAGCCTGTGTGTGCATTGTGTCATCTATAATTAGCACTAAATTACTTATTTCCTTCCAGGAAACTTCTACTAAGAAATCACAGACTCGTAACAATGAAGTGTTACTATTTTTGTTAAATATAAAATTGGTGGCATCTCACAAGGACCTAAGGAAGTGTTCAACATTCAAGCCTGGGCCATTTGTTCAGCATTTACAGCAATGGATTATTAACAGCAGACTGCCTGGAGGCTCCAGCCCTGTCTGTTATTCACACTGTAACAACCATCAGCAAGAGAAAGCTTTGTTAATCACAACCAGTACAAGACATGGGTATGAAAACTGGCTTTATTTACTGGACAGATCTGATCAGATGTGCTGATGAGAATGTGTTAGCAAAAGGAAACTCAACATGGCTCCAGGCTGTGAAACTAGAACCACTGATTGTTTCATTTCTACTCCAGCATCATTCATAATTAGCTATAATTTAGTTATAACAGACATTTTTGTAGGTGCTCTTTCCCCCTCATTATAACAAGTGCACTACCTGCTGCCATTGACTGAGTAGGAGAAACTGTCTGATGTGATTACACCACACACATCACAGTTCCTCATCCAAAAAATTAGCTCTAAATGTTCTACCAATTAGATTGGTTGCCAGAGTTAGGTAATGATGGTAAAACAATGACCCAATATGAGTCAAATGACCTGTCCTACTGTAGCTCGGCGGTGTAGTGCGACGCTAGCCAAAGAGACAGCCTGGTATATTTGGCTTGCTTCACACACTGGCAGTTGACAAGTATTTGCTGTAAGCCCTGTACATGCCTGATCAAGACTGCTGAACAGAGAGACACTCAGACAGACAGGCAAACAGGAAGCATGTACCTCTGTGAGCCAGTTTCTGTAGGAGGATCTTGAGGCGTTGCAGAGCAGAGGGAGAAATCTCATGTGTGTACAGGTCTGCACCAGCCAACTCCTGGCACCTTCCAAGCACTCCATCTACAGAAATATAAAAGATCAACATGATGAAAACAGGTTCATGAAGGATATGCTTTTAACTCCAAGTGAGAAACTCACACAAACCCAATTTTCTAGCACACGTGTGTGACTCTCATGATGTGAACTGATGTCTACCTCCCCAGTTGAAAGTATTTGTGTGTGGCACCTGTAGTGTTTCTGTGGTTCTAACTTCTCATTTGGGGCAGGGCAATAGCTGGTACCTTTCCTCTGACAGCACAAAGATAAGCAGCTGTTCATGGCAGGACTTTATCTTGGACCGTGGTAATCTCCCTATCAGCAGGTCTCCCTCCTCACTCTGTGCAGGTTGCTAGACAACCCGCATCACAGTCCCCATCAGCCCCATAATTCAATGACTGGTCTAGACCTCTGGAAGATCTTGCAGATGTGAGCTGAATGGTTTCTCCTGTGTGTGTGTGTGAGAGCATGTGTGTGATCAAACATACTACCATGTGAGTATGTATGAGGATGCTACCGTGATTGCATGGGATCTGATGATGTAAATCAACACTTTGTGATGTACTCCAGCATCCTGTTAATTAGCCCCAAGATGTTGGATAATGACAGCAAATATCATTGGTACACCTGATGCCCAATGACACTTTAGGCAATGCAGAATACACAAACACTGATTACATGCTCCAATGCCAATGATGTACATCTCACAATCTTCTCTGTGATGTAGCATTTTTGACATATATCTTTGCATCAATAGTGAAAGTATTCAATTACAGTGCCATATTGAGTGTAAAATTCAGTGACTGATAATTACAAAGATTTTATAAGGATGTTTTCCAGACTTCCTCTCCCCCACCTGCCTGTGGCCCATTAAATGACAGCTCTGTACAGGAAAAGCCTGTGGGAGGTAGAAAATTAGCACAGACGACAGTAAGCTCAGGAGTTATTTTGAGATCTCAAGCAGTGCAGAGGAAAACCTCCCACCTACAGACGCACAGATCATTACAGACGTATCTGACACACGAGACATCAACTGTCCCATTAGTGTTTGCCAACAGCCCACGTTTTCGGATGATATTATAACATGGTTAGCTGATGACTAAATAAGGCTTGATTTTCTATGAGTTATTTTCCCCAGTTAGATAACATGCATTATGTTAGAAATGAATTATGGAGGATACTGATACAAATGACAGGAAAATATTTAATGTCTGAAATGTTGCATCTTTCACTGCTTTCCACAGCAATGGACACTATGAACAGCCACTATACTTCCCTAAGAAACCAAGTGAAATATATTGTCTACAGTCTCTTTTAAGTCGTCTTGGAGGTGTAAAATACTGAATGACAGAAGGTTTCTTCAGCTATATGAGATCAAAAGGGCCTTATTATTGGTTCTGACAGGTTCCTTGATGATTTAGTCAAATGTTCATATGTGTGCCAGAAATCTAAAAATTGTTTTTGATTCTGTTAAAATTTGACAGACAACAGTAGCTTCATGTACATTTGTTGGTGAAATGGCCTTCCCTGCAGAGGCAGATCTTCCCATCTCCTGTCACTTTTAAAGGCCTCACCTTTACACATTTTGAGTTACCATAAAGTAATTATTAACTTAATGATTCAATCATTTTAATTTCTTCCTGTAAAACACTTTTGTATGTGTTATATAAATAAATTACACTTTGTTTGATACGATATAACACATGTATTTAATAATGTCATTTTCCTGACACTGACCCAAGGTTGCTAGGCTGGTATCTCGTTTAGTATGTTAAAAATAATATGCAGATACACTTTAAAATAAAGAAATCCTTGATTGGCAAATAGAACAGTTGACTGATTCACTGAGAGCAACATGCAAGATGAACCACGAGGCACTGTTTTGTCACTTTATATTGTATATTCACAGTACTGGAATTATCCAACCAACCATGGTTCCTATAGTTCTAAATTTTTGACAGCTAGAAACAACATTTTAATTTTAGGCTTAGAGGAGAGACAAATGTTTTCATGGAGGGCTGTCCAACTCTGAAGATAACACAAATTGTTATCAGATATTTGATTGCAGTGCAGTTTTGTGCAAGACATCTATGTGAGTCTATCAAGGCTATTTGGGAATGAAGCCAAGTCTATCAAGCAGAGCAGTGATTTTCTAATGATATGCCGTCAGGTTTAAGAACATTTTTAAAATCAATCAATTTTTGCCCCTTTGCACAACAAGACAAATTGTTTCACCTCAAGGAATAAATGGCAACTGCAAAGCAATTTCATCCATAATGCATAAAACGAACCACTAAATTAATCAGTCAGTAGATGTACAATCCTACAAATCTGTGACATTCTCACTAAAGAGGAGCTGCTGTATGTCTGGATAAGCAGTATGTTAAAAGGAATAAAGAAGACTTTAAGTCAAAAACGGTAAAGAACTCTCGACATCATCTCTGCTGCTCCCACTGTGACAGATAGAGTGGCAATCAGCTGCTGCTAAAGCTATTTAAACTGTGAAAGCTAATGCTCTGGGATAACAGGAACAGGCACTAAAGCTGACAGTCAGTGAAGCATTTCTGGAAGACTGTACACTGGAGGGAGGGGAGGACAGACCGAGGAGACTAATTAAGATGTACTAGAATAGTCACATTGGCTATGCATGAAAATGAATAGGTCCAAATCAATGCACCAAGATGTGCCAGATCTGCTAATAAAGAAAAGAACAGAAACAAAAGCTAAAGTCAGGGCTGTGCACAGATATTTTGGGGGTCATGTGCTCAAGCTAAAAACAGCACTTCTCTCATGGTGCTCATTTATTAAAAATAAAGTTATGTATGCATACATTTATTTGTTTAGACACCCATACACTCATGCAGATGTAATAATACTTAACAAATTTAGACAAATAGCAATAGCCTTTAGTATTCACCATTTGTACATACAGTAAAAGAACAGGCAACAAGAGAGCAATACCATGTTATGCTGGCTTTAAAATAAATATTCAAAACAACTTTTTTTTTTTTTTTTTTTTACACAAAGTAAAAAAGGTTGATTTCTGCCTACTGTGCTTTTTCTTTGTTTTCTTTGCTACAAAATCTCCCAGCTCCCAGGTCTTCAGCTGGGTTGAAATCTGGTGACCGCGAAGGCCATTGCATATGATTTACATCATTTTCATACATATGAAACCATTCAAGTGACCCCTCATGCCTTATGGATAGGGGCACTGTCATCCTATTCAGGTTTTACCTGTCTGTATATCTTAAAACACTTTTAATAACAACCCATGAAGATGTGGATCAAGTTGATCACTTCCTTGGCATGTCAGCCTATGGCTACAGCTCCATTGGTATTCCACAAGAAACGGTATTTCACTACAGTGCCGAAGAATGCAAAGATTTAGGACACAGCAGTAATTGATGTTACATGTGCAGGTCACAGAACATACAGATGCTCACTCAGTCGGTGCACCATTCATGTCTACTGCCTGCACAATGCAGCCAAGAAGCAGCAGGAAGAGAGGACACCCCACCTGTGCCTGGCTAAAGTGAACAGAATATGATTAATAAATGTATTCTGGTCTTTTTATGTGACAGTTGTGGCTTTGAAATGATAATCATATTTATGCATGCACTGCAATCTACATGTAAAAACATAAATTAAAGATAAACCAGACTCTCAGAGCTTCATCAAACATATTGTCCATTGAATTGGACTGAAGAAAATTGTATCTTCACATTGTCTGAGCTTGTCTTTTTATTGTCCTTTTGTGGCATCTTTTATTCTGTACACTGTATGCGATTGTTAACTGTGCACATCAAGCTTGATTGTCCCTGGATCTGCACCTGCCTTGGCGCTCTGTCTTTGCCAATGCAGTCTGCTTGGATTATAGATTTTGTAGTGGTTACTTAGAGTGTTTTTGCTGCAGTTGCACTTGTTGCAAGCTTCTGTCAATAGAAGCATTAGCTCAGTCATTTAAAACACAACGTGGATATTTCAAACCATATTGGCCCAAGGAGAGGCAAAATAACCACCAATCAATAAAACTCTTTTGTTTAAGTGTTAAATAGAATCAACCTTAGTGCCTTCTTGGAATCATGTAGTACTTATCCGCTGTACATCATCTTAGTAAGAGTAAGCCACAAATTCTAGGTAGCTGCATCAAATTAAAATGTATTTCTGGCCTCAGGTTAATCCTACATCCTTTTAAAAAAGAGCACTGGAAAAGTATTTCCCTGAAGATGAAAATAAAGTTTGAAGTGGTTGGTTACAAAATCAGCTATAAAACCAGAAGATCATATTATATAAGGAGGATAGTTACTGACCAGCTTAATCAATGATACAATTACATCTAGAACAGAAGAACATACTGAAGGAACCTTTTCACAGCTTACCCCAAATATTTACTCTTTATTTATTCAGCTACACTTTTACCTAAGAAAATGATTGAGATTTTCATATCGTCTTGTAAACTTGAATAAAAGTACATTTAATGCAACTTTTTGATACTGATATTCAAAATTAATAAATATAAAATACAAAACATATTTGCATGTGTATTCATCCTCTACAAATCAATAAGTCAACAATTACAGCCTTGATTCTGTGTGTATACATAGGTCACTATCTTTTTAAGTCCAGCCAGGATGTTTTTCTAAAGAAAAAAGGGAAAGCATCTATCAGTTATGTAAGAATGAACGATTAAATTACATTATGTTGTTAATACTGGACTACTAATACTGTACTGTACTACTGGACTAATAAAGGTTTTCTAACTTCTAACTTTGTCTTGATCATCTTAACAAGTTCCTTCCTGTAAAACACAAGTGATGCTGCTTTAGGTGCAAGTCAGTGTTAGCTGGAGCATTAGCTGGTGAGGAACATGCATCTGCTGTATCAACAGTTCCAAATTTTAGCCAATAAAATCAATTATCAGCTAGAAAATGAAAAGCCTGCTTTTGTTTATTTCTGTGTGCAATAGAAGTAGCTGGGTGGTGCCTTCAAGGGGTGGCTGGGGTGGGCCATGGCCACCATTGTAAAATTACTGCAGGTGCCACTGGGTAGATCTGCCAAAATCTTTTGTGTAAGCTTCATATGTCATATAACAAACAGTCAGTTGCCTGCACCAGTGATAATTGTGGGTGAACACTAGCAAACATATCTTTTTAATTTCATATTTGCAATTAATTTAAGTAACTTTGCAGAAATCAAATTTCACTTTTATATGAAAAGGTCTTTTTGTTCATCGGTGACAAAAACACATTAAATCTACATACTAAAATGTGAAAATGTACTTTTTGTATCTGCTGTAAATGACAGGCAACCTTATATGAAATTGTATAAACAGATACCACACAGCTAGCAGCTCCTCTTCACAACCCTTCCCTCCCCTCAGCCACCGTGCATGGCAACAGCCTGGGTGAAGAAGAGCACGGCTAGCCCAGCCCACAATAAACCAGGTTACTCCTTCAGGAACCTGGGGAAGAGTCGAAGTGTAAGACCTAGTTACTCCCACTCATCCCATGTCTGTGTGGCAGCTGCTGCTCATCAGGCCTCCAGTCGAGAGCAACCGAGTGCAAAGGGTTATGAAGCAACCAAATAATGTCTCATTACTTACACATTAAGTGCACGATTAATCCAGCATTAGTCTTCTTGCCTGTGTATATTTGCCTTTAGTAAGCACAGCACTGTAATTACATTTCAGTGTCAGGCGCGTAATGCGAGTGCTGTTGTGTGAGCAAGAGCGAGGTAAGAGATAAAAGCAATGATGAAAAAATATTATCAAAAAAAACAACAATTCCATGTTGTTACATGAAGCCTCCACACGCTCCATGTCTTTGCCTCTGAGTATTTCCCTGTTGAAGTGTCAGCAATTTCACAAAATTTAATATTACCTTGGGTCATTCTGCTCCTCTGATTAAAATGTTTACATTTCAGCTAATGGTTGTCCTGTGTTAGTCTGTGTTGCCTATAATTATACTGTCTGCCACAGGGCAAGCATTCCCTTTGTTGAATCCATCTTCTTTGCGAAAAAGATTTTAGAATAAATCTACAAAAGTAAATGAAGTGAGCAAAACTAAATAAAATAAATAGCCTCAAAGCATTCATTATCCTCATGAGGGCAAAAACACATGGTACACATGTATGAGCAATACAGTATCCTGAACCACTGCTCCTGTGTCAAATCCACTCTCAGAATACATTAACCTTTCACAATGGCCCTGTCGTGAAGGTGATCCTCAACATCGACATGCTATCAGTCCCCATCAAAATTAAAGCCTGCTGTGGGATTCGACTGAATGCCACACTGTGAAGAGCCCCGGCCTTTCCAAATTTTGCATTCATCGGCAGACACTTGTCATGACAACCACTGATACAAACACATCCATCTTCCATGATGAAAGGTTTGCAGGGGAACCTCAGACACTGCAATAACTGAACCACTGGACAATAAAACAGTGACTATTTATTTTAATACCTTCCTATTTTGTTGTTCATTTTCACAGTATTTTCTATTTTGCTGCCGTTGTGCAGTGTTTGTCCTCTGCCAAGTACCTTTGGTTTTTTTTATACTGAAGCTAAAGTGTACCGCTGGCATCCGTATGTGAGAGACAGGATTTTCCATAGAGTACAGTACTTGCGTCACCATGAGACGCCAAAGGAACTTCACAAAACATGAATAAACACCTTGGGCTTCACATGTTTTGCCACTAAAAACTATGTGATTAAGTTTAGGCACAAAAACTTTGTGGTTAGGTTTAGGAAATTATTACAGCTTTGGTTAAAATACTTATCAGTTACACATCATCACAGCAACGTCACACAAAGGAATCAAACACCTCTTTCCTGTAGAAAAGTGTGGTTTGTCTGACAAACCCGCCCACCACAACCACCACCTACTAATGGGGACTTCTCTCACTTCATATACTACAGTATGTCAGCATAAATGCACGACCAGGCCTGTTGTTCTGATGCAACTAGGTTACTTTGTTCTCCCAGTGCATCTCATATGGACGCCAAACATACCCATTATCGCCAGTATGTAATGATTTGGGTATGAGAGTGAGCAGTGTATGTTTATACTATGCTGTGTTTCACTGTACTTAACTCCCAGATGTTTGCCAGACTTAGCTGAAACAACAAGATACCCAGAATATTTGGAATACCTATCTATAAATCCCTGAATTATTAAAAATAGCCAGGGTAGCTTTGAAATGAGCCGCCATAGCTCAAACTGTGTTGGCCTGCTGATGGTTGATACCACAAAGATGATATGAGTCTGACTTACCATTGACACAGAACTCATATGGTGTACAGAGCTTGTCTTCAAACAGGCAACCTGGAAATAAGAGAAAGTAAAACAGAAAGGAGAAAAGTTATTATACAACTAATTTCCCCTTGTCGACAAGCCTTATCCTAAACCAAACTAACTGGCTGCTAAACAGCTTTGAATGAACAGATATGTGAGTATAAAGGATTGTACATGAAGCATATGGGTGTTTCCAAAAATGTAATTTTAATCAATAACTAAATATACTGTAGCTGCTGCATTAAATACATATATAATATACATGAATTCACATGAACTAAATTAAGATGGGAGAAAAGACTAAACAAATCCAGCAGTTACTATTCAACACAGTATACAACTGAAAACAATAACAAATATTTTAATGGCTGTAAAGGAAAGCCATAAGCATATACAAATGAATATACAGAAATGCACTAAACTGCACTAAATATGTCACCGCTTTATAAAAGTACAGCTGAGCACTAATAACTCAGGCTGTGGGGCTCGCTGCTCATGGCAGAGGCATCAGTCATCAATTAGTGCGGCTTGGTCTCTCCTGTCTCTGACACTAATGCCCCAAATTCAAGGGCAGTGTTTCCACATATATGAATGTTGTATGAATTTTAATGAACTTAAAGCTTGGACTCGGGCTGGGTGTTCCAGACTAATAAATGAACAGATGGCAGGAGCATTATGGGTAGCTGTTCCCCGTGTTCATATTTCACTCATGGGGGTTGCATGAGAGCAGAGGGCTGATTGTTCTGCTCACTGATCTGCAGAGGTGATCCTCGACATTTTTTACCAGAAAAAAAATGTCCAAGAGATAAAAACCTCCTCTTGAAGTGTGATTTTCTGTCTGGCAAGCTCAATGTAAAGGTGCACTCAGGGTCAAATTGAGACTAGACAGTGATACAGACCTTGGGTCATGAAAGGAGCCACTTCAAATACAGCATTTGAGCATGTTCAATACTGTCTTGACAGGCTCATACTATAGAATTTTTGGCATTTACAGAGAGAAACAATCATGTCTGTTATTGCTGCTCATCAGTCGGTGTGATGGAACAAGATACACCCTCGTGGTCTGGTTGCCTTGATGGACAGCTACAGCATGAGCACTTCATGACAGTTAATAAAGAACAGGCTGAGTACTAGAGGATTCTGTTAGACTTCTTTAACAATTAGAAGATATATTAACACAAAAACAACAGATACCCCAATGTTAACTTCCAAAGCAAACTCACATAGGCACTGTGTGTATGGTAAACCTGTCTGCTATTAAATCCAGGTTTATTTCTCCAAGAAACCTGCATTTAGCTTGAAGATAACTACAAAATTGTATAAGACCAAACTTGTATAGAGCAGCATTTCACCACTCAGTAATTAGGGTCAGTCCATTCAGCATTACCTCCTCATCACTTCCCTACTCGGGTTCTCTGGGTGGCCTAGTCAGTTCTCAATATAAATTACAACCTTTCATTTAATGAAGCATCCAGCCAAGCATAGTTAGTCAGACACTGTGTATGACTGTGTGCACGTGCATGCATGTGGCAGGCAGACTCATACTGTCATACCCCCTCTATACAACACCATGCAAGAGACCTGCCATGGCTGAGGATGCTGGTGAAAATAGAAACTGTGTTCAGGCTATATCATTATGAAGCATTCATACATGTGAAATATTCTTACACTTAAATATGAAACACACACACACACACACACACACACACACATGCACATGAAATACTATTCATATGACACCTCTTGTAGATGGACCCGACCCATGCCCGAGAATGTGGTGTCCGAACACGGCCTGGACCTGACACAGTCGAGTTTGTACAACGTTTTTCTCCTTCATCATCATCATCATCATCATCATCATCATTAAATGAAGCAGACATTTGAGTACTCCAAACATCTAGCCTAAAGTTTGACTCACACATCCAAACCCAACCCAGACCCAAACATAATTTCTAAATTTCTGTGTGAACCTGGCCTGAACCCTCAGATATCAATGGGTCCCGTCAGGCTCGGTTTGGGTATCCTCACTCTAGTATACCTACATACTGTACATATGAAATACTTGCATACTATAATAATCTCTCAGATAATCACCTGTACATGATCAAGCCATTTATTACACAACTAAGGGCACATTTAGGTCCAGAGGAACTGTTTGAGAGCTTCTCCAGCATTTGGCTGTTATTGTCTGACCTTGCCAAGAACATTAAATGTGTCCCTATGAGGTGAAACAAGAAGCCAGAGGCTTGTTCGTTCACTTTCCCCTCACAGGTTGTTGGCCAGTGCCAGGATACCATCTGTGATGTCTGATGGGCCAAGGTGGATGCTGGGAATCTGGCAGGGAGGACAGCAACTCCCAGAGCCCTCTATACTTTAGGACATATTTCACTCATGTTCTAGAGCCCCAGCACATCTTTTATAATAAATATAAGCTGCGACCAAGGTCATCTAATTCATTTTTACTTGCACACACACACACACACAGCTATGCTGTCAGCCAAAAAAGTCATTTTAGAACAGCATGGCAATAAGAGTGCCAGTGAATTGAAAAGGGAGTGTGGCTGGAGCAGGAAGAGCAGAGAAGAACATCACCTGCAAGCAAATTAGCATGAGCTTGACACCATGTCTGCAGATTCAAACAGCTTGTGTCATTAGGGCGCTCTCCTGCTAAAATTAAAGATGGCTGCAAATGGTCTGTTCCTGTCATCAGCAATTCAGCTATAGTTAGTTCATTATTACACTTAACATTTTCATCAGTTTCATCTCATGCACTTTCTATCTTAACATGATAGGCCGCATTTTATGAGCCTTTTGAAACCTCTGTTTTTCTGGGATGAACACTTCATTTTCACTCCACAAAAATACCATGCACTACAAAATACTATTTTACATAAAAGTCAGGGGGGTTTTAGGACACTATGACTAAAGAGGGAACTTCACGTGAAACCACCTGACATCCAGAGGAGCATAACATAACATAATTCTCACCAACTGTCCGGGCAGCCAGGTCATTCTGCTTCCAGCTGCAGGCATCAGCTAAGTCAAAGGCGTAGTCATATCAGTTAGAACTGAGAAACAGTCTTAAATGTTAATCAGGTTCATCCTAAGACAAATCAGACACATCACTGTTTTAATTACAGCTGAAATGGTTTTGATTCATTCTTGAGCTAAACTCAGAGACTTCAGCCTTCATACAGTGTTACTGACCTCAGTAATAACCTCGACTCTGCAACACAGCAGTAACCTTCACCATGAACCCATTACAAACTCCATTTCATCTGAAATGAACAACACTGTTGTGAAAAACCATAACATAGCCGTCCTATAGTACTTTTAATCGCCAAGTATGTTTTAACACATTGTCATGATAGCTGTCAACCTCAAGGGGGAGAAAGTACAAGAGGTAAATGTTTTGTGCTGTTATGTGCAACATGTGCAGTTTTAGCAAAATCACAGTGTAAATACATCATTACACCTGAAAGATCCCTAAGGAGGAAACTGTTGCTATTGCTATGTAATTTAATTTTAAATTAAGCTGTAAAAGAAATCCAGTTCTCTTCTGAACAATATAACTAAACCTTCCTCATCTCCCTAGTGACACTTCTTCTTGACCTAGAATATCTTCTAGGTTCACTTTAAACCAAAGCCGGTTTAGATGGACTGCTTCAACATGCCTATTGGACACAATTCTGACTTCCTTCCTCTCAAGAGCTACGGACGTTTGTCCGAAGAGAACATAGAACCAAAGCTTGCCTGCTTTGCTTGCACTCCCTCAATTCAATAACCACTCAAAGCCAACACACTCCTCCGAGCATCTGTTCAGTCACAAAGAAAACATCACACTTCGTCTGTTGTCACCCCAGCAGCCTCCCCAGGCAAGAATACACAGCCTGGTTTCTGTTAATTTCGCTCAAATTTAAAGGCTGCAACTTTAAAATAAACTAAAAAATTCAAAAACCCACCATGAATTTGAAATACAGCACCACTTGAAAAGTCTACAATTCATGTGAAACTGAATTTCAGCAAACAAGGCTTGAGCAGCTGTGGAGAGGTTGTTTCTAACACTTTATAAATTTTATAACCGTAATATGGATCAATAGGCATATATAATATTCAACAACAGGTGACAGCAGAGAACGTTTTGAGTAGTTTCATTCATACTGAATGCTGCAGCTGCTGAGATTATTCATTTAAAAAACAGACTTTAGAAATAACACAACCAAAAGCTCATTCAGCCATCCTGTACAGCCATGTGTAGTACATAATAAAATGGCAGCTAATAAATAGCTTGCTAGGCTGTGGGTGAGTTAAAGCCTTTAGGGAAGGCTCAACATGCCTATTGGACACAATTCTGACTTCCTTCCTGGAAGGAAGGAATACTTCGAGGATCTCCTCAATCCCGGCGCCATGTCTTCCGATGAGGAAGCAGAGGCAGAGGGCTCAGAGGTGGACTCGTCCATCACCCAAGCTGAAGTCACTGAGGTAGTCAAGAAGCTTCTCGGTGGCAAGGCACCGGGGGTGGATGAGATCCGCCCTGAGTACC
>NW_018127935.1:1722064-1742642 GCF_001952655.1 Monopterus albus
AGGAGCTGGAGGAAGTGTCTGGAGAGAGGGAAGTCTGGGCATCTTTGCTTAGACTGCTGCCCCCGCGACCCGGTCCCGGATAAGCGGAGGAAAATGGATGGATGGATGGATGGATGGAGTGAAGGCTCTACATCCAAAGTGTCAAAGTCTGAACAGGAGGCCAGTGCCAGCTGCTTCAAGCCGACCCTTTCCCAGTTCAGTCAAGATGACTCAGAATACAGCAGCTGCCATTTTGCTTTTTTGCAACCAGATTCTGCACAATAGCAACCAGAAGTGGAGTGACAGCATTAGGCTACCAATCAAAGATGTTTTTATATCAATGATTAACTTATTAAAAACAAACTTACCAAAAAAATGACCACTTGTACACATATCATTGTGATAATATTTACTAAAACCACAGATGTGACCTTTGGGAAAATTTATTTGTACTTGAGTTTTTAGTTTGGCTCATGTTCCATCCACTAACATGGGGTAGGCAGGATTTATGACCAGCCACCAAGGAGTGATCGACTCATTGCCAGTTCTTAGTTTGCACTTGCTTTCATTTGTTAAAAATGTTTCTCAATGCCCTGTAAAACAAGCTTGCTCCCAATATGAACAGATAGAAGTAACTGACCTGCTGTCCTAGCAGCTCGGAAAATAATGGGCAACACAAACACCACAACATATAGAAACGAAACAAGCCACTTCTTGTGCTACAAGATGTCTGTCCTTATCTAGATATATGTTCATAATCCACACAGTTGTAAATGATCTATCCTCAGACCATCACACAACTCAATCCTCCCAGATGATTTATTACCACAATAAGATATTTGATATCACCACTCCTTGTATCTATGTGATGACAAAGGCCTGTAGCAACACAGATAGAGCTCAGCAGCCTATGAATCAAATCTAACTTGTCTGGGTACATTAAGCGATAGCTGAGGACAGCCAGCAATAATGAAAAGACCCAGCAGCACAGCCTCAGAGAACAATACCGACATGTATCGGAGATAACAGACCCTATTGCATTGTCTCAAGCCATCAATACAGTTTTAACGCTCCTTAATCTGGGCATAAAATAGACTTGCTTGTATAAAACAAGGTTAGAAGAGCTGAGACATTTAAAATTTATTGCAAATTCAACACAAGGATTCAGTGATTAAAACAGTCAAGGTAATCAGTAAGGCCTGACCTTTTGTTCATTTCCATCCTTTATCAGTTTTGAGTAGTGTCTGTACACCGTCTAATCTCCATGTTCCCAATAGAATGCAATATTAAAATCATGCTAACACTTGGCTCCCAAACTATGGGATTTTCGGTGCTTGTTATTGGGATTCAGGACACAGCCAAATGTCTGCAAACAGAACAGAGGTGCTGAACTGAATTTTAACAGCAAGCCACAGAGCAATGACTAGAGTGTTAATACCTAACAATCAATTTATGTAAATTCTCCATTGGTAGGGCTTAATGAATTCATTATTCAAATTTTTCTGATTCTCACGTGAAGAAGCAACAGAGCATTAACCTTCCTGCACTCTTAAAGTATGGTGTCTGAATTTCATTTTGAGAAACAGACAACGATGTCTTGGTGTTTTACTGCTCTTTGTGTTGTCCACTAATGGTGGAACCTAAACCTAAGGAAACACCTACATAAGATCTCGATCCAAGTAATATTCTGGATGTGGCGATCCAGAATGTTCAAATTTACAAACTCACTAATGTGAGATTCAAATAATACTACAGACTCACAACAAACACCAAACTGGAGCTGAAATTCTGCTGACCCACAACAGTTGCTGAGTTAGATCCTGGAGAAAATCACCATTAGTAAAATATCATTTTTCTTGAATAGCTTTCAAACTAACAATATCAATGTGATTTCAAATGCTAGGTAGGTTTTCATGGCCAAGGAATCATTATGAGGGTCAAGTTATCATGGGAATAGTGCTTTTTGGTGGAATGGCATATGGGGATAGTGAGCTGCCTTGGTGATAGTTTGTGCTCTGTGAGTATTCATATCATGTATGAAAATTTCTCACCAGACACTGGATGTATGCCAGATGTGATACATTAATGCAGAAGCTCATGTTTGAGATGACAGCAGTGCAAACAGCAAGAGCTTCACTCCTGGCAAACTAGTGTTGATACAGCACTTAATCAGTATTATTGATCCAGCACATAAGACACTCAGTATGCCAGTTTATCTTTCGTCTTTGGAAAATTATAAGCAGAACAATTTTATACATTGTTCAGACAAAACCATCAGCCTCTTCCTCTAGGCATATTTATTGAACACCCTTAACAGAGAGCTGTCTGACCCTAAAACAGGACCTGATTTCTTAAGTTTTGCTGTAAAACCATTCGCATCCTTCATAAAACCCAGAGCTTTGACCAGATCCCTGTAGCTAATTCAGCACTGGGGGCTAAATGCCTACTGAATGTTTTCTACTATTTTAACAACAAAAACAACTGTTCACGTTGACGTTCTCATAAATTCTCATTCATTTTGGTCAGAACCTGTCATGCATGTAACCCTGATTGTTTGTAGACTGGAAAGCTATCTACAGGATTTAGATTTAATTTTTCACAAAGGGCCAAATTCACACCAGTTTTAAATGTACAGCACTTAATGCATCACTTTCATAACTAGAGATTGCAGCTGTGGACAAATTTCGCATGTGGATTTCATGTGCTCAATTCAATGAGGAAGTGTGTCCACATTTTTACCTGGTAGTGTACATACCCACACACAGCACGCGATCTCTGCCTTTCCCACACAAACGCATCCACCCACACTGTGTTTGTTATATGTACACACACTGCCCACTCTATTAAGCACACCTGTACAATTGTATGCAATTCAATGCAACATTTCCCCTTTAACATCTGTGTTTATGAAGGTCACTATGTTTCAGTTTTTGGTGAAATTGTCAGAAATGTTTACATTCAATTAAACGTCTATTATCGAGGCCATAGTTAAATGTGGTGTTGTACTGGATGACATATTCAGGTGCTCCGAATATTCTGACCCTCTCATGTATGTAGCTGGGGAGGACAAAAGTATAAAGACACCTCTGAATATAATGTAGAACAGTACAACACCACCTTTTACTATGACCTCAATAATAAACACACAACTCAACCGGAACATTTTGAACTTCATAATCACAGATGTTAAGGTTGCATACAATTGCACAGGCGGTGCCTATTAAAGTGGCCAGTCAGTGTATATGGGCAGCTACATCACTGGAGCACACCTTGTTCCAACAGCTTCCAGTGACACAGTGCAATCTGCAGTGGGACCCATTAAAAACAATAATCACATCTAACTGCTATCCACAGTGACGACAGAGACCTTTTCCATAGATGCACAGAGAGAATTCAATGAGAGAAGTGCAACTGGGGAATAAGAACTGACTCATTCACAAATATTCTAAGAATAGATCAGCCAGGGTGTAGGGAGAAAAAACCTCCATGAAGAAAATGGCAAGATCTGGGCTTTCTAGATTATGTTTGCAACCTACATTGCAAGAGCAAAATATGAAAAAAATAAGAAAACTGTGAGCTGGATGCTGTGTGTGTGTGTGTGTGTGTGTGTGTGTATGTGCGTGGCAGAGGCCTATAAAAAAAGACAGACATTCTGTTGCTCTAAAAATAAAAAAGGAAGATGCATCTCACTGCCTGTATGAATCATCACAGAGCTGGAGTGCCAGTCTGAGACCAATATTCACCTCCTTCTTATGATAAAAGTATTATATTGTCATGTCTTCTGATCCTGGATCAGTAGGTGTGATTAGAGGCAAAATTGGAAGATGTAACTGAGGAAGTCCTTTCAACTCACATTTCAAGCATGTGATGCTCCTTTAGTTTGTAACGAAACTCACCTGTAGCAATCAACAGGTGCTGGCAATATAGAAATCACACCTGCAACCAGTTAAAAGGACAATTATCACAATAGCTTCTCTGTCATAGGTTGTACATACGCCACAGTTTGTTCAGTGTGGTGTCTGAGGCAAATGGGGAATACAAGCTTAGGCCTGTATTAAAGTTGGCCTTTTGCTGAGGAGGGGGTATGGGATATTATTAAATATTTAATTGGACTTTAAAAAAAAAAAGCATGGCTCTTGGGGGGTATGGGATGAGTCGTTTTTATGGAAATAGACAACAGCAAACGGAAGTGAGTTTTTACATTTGCGTGAATCATTGGATGCAGAAGTTGACGTTTCTGCAGTTAGCTGTGCATTTTTAGGAAAACAGCAGCTAAGATAAATAATACTGTTCGCTTTGTAATCACTAACCTACGTCTCACAGCAAACATTTATGTCATTGGGCCTGAAAAATTATGTAACTTTTCCTGATGGTCTTCTCGTCCAGGCTGCAGCACCGGAGCGCAGGGGGCAAGTTTTAGCAATTACACGAAGGTGATGTGCGCTTACGAACACAATGTCCCACTCAACAGGGACATTTTCTGAACTTTTGCAAACAGAGCAAACGTTTGACAAACAAACCGGGGTCGGGCGGATTTAAAGCACCGAAAAAGGTAGAAGCTGTTGAGCTGAAACATGCTCTTACCAAATTTGTGGTCAGCGACGGCAGGTGTGCAGCAGAGGCTGGCAGCCAAGGCAGCGACGATGGGACACCACAGTAAATCCATTCCGTGTCCGTCTTACACCGTACTACTACTAATCCATCACAGACCTCCGCTGAAACAGCATGTTTAACGTCAACTCAGGTGTGAGCTGCTCAGACGACACTCGGACTAAAACGGCATGTTTAACGGTAAAAACACAGAAGCCAAAACCTCGTAAATGGCAACGCAAGCCAGGCGTCGTTTCAGCACCACAAACAGCAACCAGCTTCACCGAGGAGCCCCTCCTAAGTTACTGACGTCAAACACATGAGGAGGGATGGTGCGCACAGCGCGCAACAGCGCCTTGGATGGATGGATGGAGCCCTGAGGCCATGAAGCCAACAACAAAATGAGACACAAAATAAAGACACAAACTGATTCATTAAGCAGACAAAAATAAATATAAGGTTCTAAATACAATCTGAGGAACATAAGCAGTACATAGGCTACAGAATAACATGTCAATAAAACTAGGAGTTCTCATATTCTGTTTAAACTGCTGATTTTTTTTTAACCTATGCCACATGACCAGTTTGTTATGTAGCTAGAATAGCTGGTGACACTTTAGCACTAATAGTCTGGTTACCAGAGTCATTTAGTTTTGAATCAGGTAACTGCTGTGACTAAAATGCAGGTATAGTTATACATTCTCACTGTATCAGCAGAACAATTACAGCAGCTTTACAGTACTTGAGTAAATGTACTTAGTTCCTCTACACATGACCGACTAAATGTAATGACAGCCGAATAACACATTGAAATGAGATTATTTAATGTCTAGTCAGTGACCTCAGTGAAATGTGAACCTGCATTACTACTTCCAGAAACCAGAAAGCAGACAACATCTTGGAATTTGTCTCCAGGGAGCACAACCCTCAGTACTGACTAAAGCAAAAACAAGATGTGAATTCTTAACATGGTGCCATTCCCCTTTAAGACTGAAGAGAAGTGAGAGGATGATTTATTGCATGTTTGTACTGGGCTGTTACACACTGCAGACAAGACCTTCTGAGAAAGAAATAAACATCTGATTCATGCAGTTTTTTTTTTAGTTTTTTTTTTTATCAAAATGTACTCAAATTTCCAAAAATGTACTGGGTCATTTTTTTTATCTGAAAATGTCTGCCCCCAGCTTTACAATATCACACTGGTCACTTCTAAGGAAATAAATCCAGTATTTCTTTAACAGTCTTCACAGATGATTCATACATAACCCTGTTGGGGAGAAGGATAAGAAGCTTAGTCATTACCAAAGTGATTGATCAACATATTATCCAAAGAAAAACATCTGATTTTCCAGCACGTGCCTGTGAATGTCTCTGCTGTCTGCTGATGTGACTGCATGTTTGTGAAGCTGCAGCAGGAGAGATGTGGCAGCGCTCTTCAAGCCTCCTTTAGATTTAGCTGCTACAGAACAAAGTGTAATGTGTAAGCAACTGCAATGCATCTTTCATCAACAGAAAGAAAAACATCTTATACAAATATTTAAGTTTGTCATGTGCCTTCAGGTTCCCACTGTTTTAAAGAAATTATTTTCCAGGACATTTTCAGCGACTGGTGTCAGCTGGGGATCATGTCCTGCACTATGTTCCTTTAACTGGGAGTCTCCTTAAAAGCACTGTGGACAGGTTTTAGGCACTTACAGTGAGGAACAGAAGTATTTGAACACCCTGCGATTTTGCAAGTTCTCCCACTTAGAAATCATGGAGGGGTCTGAAATTCACATTGTAGGTCCATTCCCACTCAGAGACAGAATTAAAATAAAAATTTCAGGAAATCACATTGTATGATTTTTAAAGAATTTATTTGTCTTGCACTGCTGAACATAAGTATTTGAACACCTGAGAAAATCAGTGTTAATATTTGGTACAGAAACCTTTGTTTGCAATTACAGAGGTCAAACGTTTCCTGTAGTTCTTGACCAGGTTTGCACACACTGCAACAGGGATTTTGGCCCACTCCTCCACACAGATCTCCTCTAGATCTGTCAGGTTTCGGGGCTGTCGCTGAGCAACGCGGAGTTTAAGCTCCCTCCAAAGATGTTCTATTGGATTGAGGTCTGGAGACTGGCTAGGCCACTCCAGAACCTTGATATGCTTCTTACGGAGCCACTCCTTGGTTATCCTAGCTGTGTGCTTCGGGGCGTTGTCATGTTGGAAGACCCAGCCACGACCCATCTTCAATGCTCTGACTGACGGAAGGAGGTTGTTGCTCAAAATCTCACAATAAATGGCCCCATTCATCCTCTCCTTAATACAGTGCAGACGTCCTGTCCCCTCCACAGAAAAGCACCCCCAAAGCATGATGTTACCACCCCCATGCTTCACAGTAGGGATGGTGTTCTTGGGATGCAACTCATCCTTCTTTTTCCTCCAAACACGACGAGTGAAGTTTAGACCAAAAAGGTCTACTTTGGTTTCATCTGGCCACATGACTTTCTCCCATGCCTCCTCTGGATCATCCAGATGGTCTTTGGCAAACTTCAGACAGGCCTGGACATGTGATGACTTAATTTGAGTGAACTGAGCTGAAGGTCCCACAGATTTGTTATATTAAACTGTAATCTTCAATCATCTCTAATTTATTGGATCCCCAGCTGCTTCTCTTGCTGCCCCCATCCTTTGAGTGTCTTTGCTTGTGCATGAGTTCGCATATACATATGTATGCCATATATGCATGTGTGTCCCCCAAAGCAATAAAGTCTTTCATTTTTTTATATCTCCATCTCCCATATTCCCACCCACACATAATTGAACAGCACTGCAGCCTGTGAATATTGTGTTAGAGAGACACCCGCTGGTAGGTGTAGGGAGTGCGCTTCACATGTTACCTACTGGTGGGGTGGACAGGTGTCTTTAAAGAGCTCAGACAGGTGCTACTAATTTAGATTAATGAGTGGAGTAGAGGTGGACTTTTTCAAGGCACAGTAACAGGCCTTTGAGAGCCAGAATTCTTGCTGTTTCTCAGGTGTTCAAATACTTATGTTCAGCAGTGCAAGACAAATTCTTTAAAAATCATACAATGTGATTTCCTGAAATGTTTTTTTTTTTTTATTTTGTCTCTCAGAGTGGGAATGCACAATGTGAATTTCAGACCCCTCCATGATTTCTAAGTGGGAGAACTTGCAAAATCACAGGGTGTTCAAATACTTCTGTTCCTCACTGTATATATTCTTATACACCACAGTACTACTGGAGAAGCAACCTGCTAAGACTCATTTTCTCATGGTGAGAACTCACAGTCTCTGATGACAGCCAAGACGTGCGTGGTGGCAGTTAGTTCTTTCACATCACTGATATCTGCAGAAGTCAGAGTTGAGCTGACCGCTGTCAAAAACGCCCTGATGGAAAAACACACCAACAAATCACACTCACTCTTGAATGTTTACTGTTTAGGTCTTGATCAGAAAAAAAGGAAAGGAAATGATATGCACCTGCTAACAGAAGGTGATGGGAGAATGACAGACAACATGATGCTGGACAGAGGAGGCATATCCTTCACAGACTGTGGGGTGACCAACTCATCAGGATTGGTGATCTTTAAAATAAAAAACAAAACAGCAGCTGATAAGAAACACCAATATTTCAATCTAAATACAGTCAGGGAAGTATTCATTATTCTCTTTGTAAATCACTAATGAGTACAATAATTGAGTCAAAATCATGACGTGAGATACTGGTAAAAGACAGATGCCATCTATGAATTGCTACCATGCTCGGTCACCGCGTACCTTCTGGAGCAAACGTGCCACTTCTGCGATGAAGACAGCAAAAACAGTACTGAAAACGCCACAGAGAGCATCTCTGTCCCAGGTCGCAGCCACTTTGACGAAGTCTGTCAGACCAGGAACAACTGACTGACACAGCTACAGATGGGGCAGAAAGACCCGACATCACTTTTAAGAGCAGGTTGTACAGTGACAGAAAGCTGAGTGCCACTAAACACTTGTGGAAAGATGAATGGCCTGTGAATAATAGACTTTTATAGGGAATGCACTTTTAAAAACAAACCAAACACAGTCCTATTGCATTGGCAACTTCTTAAAAACAGCCATAAATATAATAAAAAAATCTCAGTGCACCTGTTTTCCTTCCTCTGGTTCCTTCCTAAGGTAGCGACATAACTTTTGTACAATGTTGTCAAAAAGGCCGACCACCATTTCCATAATGGTAGTGGTTGTAATCTCCTGATTCTCCAGAGCCTCGTGGCTATCCTCGGGTACACAGCTGTCTGCCACCTCTTTCAATACTGGCAGCACTGCATGAATATGCAGGTAGCCCGTCTCTGAAAACACATAGGAAACAAACACTCTGGTAATTCACGTCAAGTGTTTTGAGGGAAATTAACACTAGCTTCTGTTAAAAATCAGGATCGTTTTTGTCATTTCAAAGGATATTCTCTCTAAAAATGCAGCATATCACACACCTAGTTTTGTGGCTCACTTAAACAGATATTTGAAACACTCACCTGAGAGGAGGATGCCTGAGCACAAGTGCAGGATTTCAACCTTGAATATTTTGTCACCCAAACCCACAAGCAAAACATCTCGGCACACAGTCAAAAAGCTCTGGTAGAAGACATCACAAAGAAGAAAATGTTTCATAAAAAAAATAATTTTTTTTTTAAAAAGCCACTTTTTAAAAAATCAGCAACAAATACAGACAAAGCCCAGTCTTGGGGAACTATATTTCAGTATAAAGTTCAGTTCTACTGGTAGCTGATGGACAGCAGAAGCTCTTTATGATCCCTCACAGCTACATGAAAGGGGTATTTTCAGTATCCGATCTCAGCAGCCATGTGGAGACAGGCTGAGAACAATAGCAACACCAGTGTTTCCACTGGTAACATTCCTCCGTGGTGACCACTCACAGCAAAAACTTTGCTGCCACGGCATTTTAAAATAAAATCCCACCAATTGATAATCTAATCCAAATCTTTGATCAATCACCCAAGAAGCCCATTAAAAAATATGAATACATTTTAAAAATATGGTAAAGCCCCCCCACAAATTAAAGTCTGAAAAGGCTCAGCAGACACTTGGACTACAACAAAAACGTATTGGTTTGAGCTCAGTCAACTCTTAGTGGAAGTTTTCCCCGAGTCTTCTGCTGAAATCTGGAGGTTACAATGGGTACACTGACTTTTCAAAGCTATATGCTTAAAAAAATAACAGTGGAGCTCACCTCAGTTATCTGTGTGGCCAATCGCTGCGACTTCTCTGAATCCGCCCCAGCATCGCACAGGCAGGGCAACACCACGTCAGCTACCCAAGTTGACATATGCTCCAACGATAGCAGGTAGTCACGAGCTGCTGAGAACTAGGAAAAAAGCAAATGGTTGAATTTTGTCTTTTTTTTTTTTTTTTTTTTTTAATACAACGCTCGCCACTGGCTGTCGGTCAGGGGAGAACCCCAAGTTTCTCACTGGGAGCAACTGGGGGTTCATTCTCTTGCTTAACATGTAGATCAGAGGAGCTGGGGATCAAACTGCCAACCCTGTGATTACAGTACAATCTGCTGTACCTCCTGAGTGCTGAGGCACTAAAACACAGACTCAACAGAAACACTGACAAAATGACCTTAACAAAGAATTTATATTTGATGTGGATCCATCACAGTGGTAGATCCCTATTTAAAGCAGGATCATTTATATTTAAACACAAAACAATATACACCAAAAAGGATTAAATGAACCACCTGGGAAGTCTGGATCATTCAGGTTAAAAATATGCATTAGCAAGTACTCAGCCTCAAACTGTTCCAGTGGATCTGCTCGACGACAAAGACTGTGACTCTGACTAAGCAGCTCATAAATGTGAGCAACATGGACCAAATAAATATAAAGCCACTGGAAAACACTAGGCCTGCCCTGGTAGCTAATCCAAAAACTAAAGCCAGAAGAAAAGATAAAGGAAAAACTTAATATATAAAAAATGAGGAACTTACTTTATGTTGCAGATGTGCAGCAAGTTGGCCGAAATGCGCAAAGGCTCTCAGTGCCGTCTCTGCGCTGGGGCTGTTAGGATCCTCTGTGTTGGAGGTGAGATGAGTGTACAGCACCGACTGTTGACACAAATATCACACTGTGTCAGAAAACATACATCTCATAAAGAGACTGTTTCTAAAATATCAAATCTCTCTATGCATAATTTGTTAAGACAAAGTGATTAGGACTGATCTCCCAGTTCAATTTGATTCATTCAGACCAGATAAATACCAATGTAGCAAAATAGGGCTGGGCGATGTCTACAGGGAAACCTCACAAAGGACAGTGACATCTGGGTCGGACAGGGGGCACAAATGCAAAGACTGACCTCAGGGTTTTAAGAACTCATATTGAACTGTCCAAACAAACAAAAACCCCACAAATCATCAATATCAATCATTTTATTCGAGTAATAAATGAAAAATATTTCACATACCTTCCAGCGTCCTAGAACTGCATGGAGCTGCTTCAGTGATCTCTCACTAAGAGCGAGGATCTTCTCTCGCACTGATGTGTGGCTGAGCAGGTAGTCCAGATAAGTCAGTGCCAGGTCTGGTTTGGCGTCGACCGTCTTCTGGAAACGCTTCTGTCGCTTGGGAGTCACGTTCTTCTGAAGTTGAAAGGAAGATGACTTTGACAACATGTTTGTATTAAACCTCTTTTTCTTTTCATGAAAATCTGAGAAATCCAACAGATGAATCAAGCATATCATAGGTGTTTAGCCTTTCTGTTCAATTCAAAGCTCTCTGGTGTTGTACTGACCTCTTTCAAGGGCAGAGCTTCAGATAGCCAGTCAGTGATGAGACTGACCAAGTCAGCAGCCCAGCCCCAGCTACACATGCAGTCTAACAGCTGGCCGTACTGTTTTGGCATAGCTCCTGGGTCCATGCTCTTCAGCCTAGGCAGAACGGTAGAGCTGGGAACCAGAAAGCAGACGAGGGAGACTGGTTAAATTGGCTATCAACTGCGATGGACACACACAATATGAGATGGTTTAATGCTCACCTGAATCCTGTAGCTTGATCTGCAGGCAAAAGTGAGGCCATTTGTATGAGACAAACAATACATCGCTCATCCTGAATAACAGATCAAGATCATTTTACAGTAATACTTGTTCATGGAACAATAATCGACAGTAACAGTACAACATGCTACACATGATGTACCTGAAAGGCCTGGAAATACTTGTCGATGACATTTCCAAATTTAGCAAAAATGAACCTCTCGGCATTGTTATTTAGCTCCATGGACTTCTTAACACTTCTCCACAGGATGACCACGACCTCCAGCAGACTGGACATGACATCTGTGTCTTTCCCCAACAGAACTAGCTGAGCCTGATGAGATCAAAATCTAGATTGGATCTCCAAAAACTCAGACACAAAGTACACACATACTTTCAAATCCTATCCGATTAAAGTTGAGAGACAGCAGACATTTAAAGTGTGCAAGTAAACTGACAACTCCCACCACCAAAATTACATTAAAACCCAAATTTTTATCTGTACGATAATACATGAAATTAGATTGGAAGAAATTAGTCAATTTATCAAGCAACATAAAAAAAACAAAACTCTGTAATGGAGTAATCCTTTTTTCTCCACAATGATGCTAAAACTCTGCAGGTTCCTGCTTCTCAAATAAGAAATTTAGAAATGTTTTGGGTTGTGGACTGTTGGTCTGACACAGACTATTTGATGATGTCACCTTGGGCCTTAAAAAAAAAAAAAAAAAAAAAAAAAAAAGGGGGGGGGGGGGGGGGCCAACAGACACAGGACAAGCAAAAAAAAAAAAAAAAAAAAAAAAAAAAAAAAAAAAAAAAAGAGGGGGGGGGGGCACTGCTCAAAGTTCACTACTTTAACACTGTTAGCTTTTTTTTGGAACAACAATAACAACACATTTTTAAAATAAACCGCACTCAAACTCAGCTCTGTTAACATAAGTGCCTTACTGTGTCATCATCGTCGTTGACATCACTGTTCTCACTGTTCTCACTGACTTGGTCTCTGTTCATCTGGATGCAGCTGTTCAGAAAACGGCGAATGGCCAACATCAGCTTTACTGGAAGAGATTACAAAAATACATTGCTACATGATAAAAATTGCCACACGGTAAATATTTTCACTCATGGTGAGAACCTACTAAGGGTTACAAAACTCCTCCCATGCACGCACACACTTACAGATGTTAGTTGGGGTTGTGAGATTGGAGGCATGCGAATAGAACTTCCTGGCAGCCATGGGATTCATCTTGATGAGGGTGATGCAGCGGCTGCACCACTCTTTCTCTGACTCATTCACAGGGAAGAAGGACTTGAAGAGCAGACTGACAATTCGTCCAGAGACAGACTGTGGATCAAGAGCCAGGCGGCCCAGGAGATGGTCAATGTTGCAGATATCCCAAAACTAGAGAGAGGTACACAAAGAGGAAAAATGAGGACAAAGAGACATATCAAAAACTGTAACAGTCTCTCAGAGCAAGCTGGTTGAATTACATCATTTAAGAAATATGTTTCCATTTACACAGAACTGAAAAAAGAAGAAACCCTAGACATACTGTACCTTTGCAGCACGAACTTCTTTGACCTTGATAAGCATGTCAAGGAAAGCTGCACGGACTTTCTCAGAATTGTCATGAAGGCTGTACTTGCACAAGGGCAGGAGTTTTTCCAATAGTGGGTGACTGAGAGTGTTGTCCAGTAAGATAGTTAGACTCTAGGGAAAGCAAAGCACAAACCACAGTGCACCTTGTTTACTGCCAATAACACCAGTGATCCTAAGTCTATGCAGTGACAACCCTAACTTGACATCACAAAACCTTGGACAAGATTTCCTGAGTGCCTTTTGTTTTTGTTTTTTTTTAACATCTGACTCTTTATGGACAGTTTGTAAAAAAGATCCTCATCTTAGATGCTGAATAAGATCTTGGGAAAGGATTTCACAACAGTAATTGAACTTTAGCAGCTTCTCTTTGTTTACTTTTGACAGGACAACACACATCAAGACAAAGACAAAACATCAATTTCCACCTTGAAGACAGAGCAACGAACATCAGAGGAGCTGGCATCAGAAGCAAGCTCCGTCACCAGCTTCTTCAAGAACTCTGTGATGACTGCTGAAGGAAGAAGCTCCCAGCACTTAGCCAAAACCTTACAGACTCCCAGGATGGCTATGGAGCGCACAGTGGGATGGGGGTCTTCAAGGAGGCCCTGACAATGACAGACAGATGGTGAATTTAGTTTCTCAAACTTTCAACAAAATGTGGTTTGACTGTGTGAAAGATTCTCTCACCATTGCTTTGTCCAGCTGCTCTTGAACCTCCTCATCTAGGCTTTGGCTACTCTGATCCGGGTCGTGGACTGGGAAGGCCTCTGTGAAAAGCCAAGTGGCATTTGCACGCACCTCGAAGTTAGGAACCTGAACAAATCAAAGGGAAAAACATTTGACTAGAATAAAATGCTAAAATGAATATAGTCCTCTATGTAGAAATCTGTGGACGTACACTTAGAGCGGTCCAGAGAATGGGTCTGTAGAGATTACAGAGCATCTTGTCCACAGTGTGACTGTCCTTCTTTGTGTGGAAATAGCTCAAAATCTGCATGAGAGCAAGAAGATCAGACAAATCAGCCAATAAACAAAGTGTACTATGCACTTTGACTGCAGATGGGGAAATTTATAAACCAGCTACAGTCCTGGCTAAAAAAATGAAATAAGACAATTATCTCTAAGACAAAGTGAACATGACTAAAGTATCTGACCTCCTCAGTTCTTCAGTTCACTGTGAACAGTACAAAGGTTTTCATTCAGAACTTCACTGTTTTAAAATCATCAACAGAAATAACACGGCGCCCTGCGATGGATTGGCGACCTGTCCAGGGTGTACCCCGCCTTCGCCCGATTGCCGGCCGGGATTGGCTCCGGCCCCCCCCCACCCCGTGACCCCGCTCAGGGATTAAGCGGTAGAAAATGAATGTATGTATGAAAATAACACGGCCAAAATTATATACACCCTAGATATTATATTCACAACAGCCAATTTAATTTCTTTTGAAACATTCCAGAATGCAATGTCCTGCTGGAGAACACGTGACGGTCGACTGAGACAGCTTGATAACATTGGGTGGAACAGCGTGCTCCAAAAAACCTTGATGATCTGACAGTTTCATGATGCCATACACAGATTCACAGCACACAGGTATTCCTTCCTTGTTTAGTTTCTTGCATTTTTTTTCCCCAAATATCATTTATTCTTGAAAATTGTGAATTTTTAAAATGGCTGGATCTTGTTAAAACACACTTGAATAAGCCAAAGATCCTTCTGGAAGAATGACTAATGGATATCATTGATGATGATGAAAATAAAATAAAATAAATAAATCAAGCCTTCAAAGAGAAGCCACGACTAGGTAATAAGTTTACCTGTCGGACTTTTGAAAGGACAGGAGATGCTCTATGAAGAAAGATGGCATTCTGCATAAAATCTTGAATACATGAGCTCTCAATCTTCTCCACGAAGTCCCCACTGGCCTTCTTCCATGCTCTGAAGTAGATCTCTGTAATATGAGTAGTTGTGGACCTGAACACAACAATTTAGTAGTAAATAACATGAAGAAAGGACTGACTGCTGTCAAACTGTGTAAAAGCAGGCTTCATACTTGCTGAACACCGCCAGCTGGTCTTTGATAGTGCCCTGAATAATCCTGATGAAGCTGACATTCCAGCTGAATATATAAACCAGGAATCGCTTTCCCTGTGACAACATACATATTCATCAGGCTGACAGCTCAAACAAAAAACAAACAAACAAACAAACAAACAAACAAAAGAAAAAAACAACAGGTAAAACACTGAGGAAAAAAAACAGCATCTAAATATCAATTCTACTTACTTCATCATGTCTAATGAAAACAGGATGTTGAAAGCATTTAAGTAACAAGTCGATTATCTGCCTGTTGTCTTCTGATGTGTAGTCCAGACTCATAAGGACATCACGGAGACTCCAGACTCTTTGAATCTCAATACCCTGACAACAATCATGAGATGGCAAAGTGTTAAACATACATGCCACCGAGTCTCTAATTCCCATGTGTCCACAAGGCTTTCATAATTTCTCAGTTTGTAATAACGTGGAAAACATCTTCCATCACAAAATCATGTTGAATGATGAATAATGATGAATACACAACCTTGTGGTCGCATAAAAAGAAGAAGAAGAAAAAAAAACTGACCAATTTGACATGAGGTCAGATACTGACCGGTTTCTTCAATGTTAAGCTTTTCTGCAAAGAGACAAGGAAAGCAGTGCGACCAAACTTTTCTTTCTCCTTCAGCCCCTTTGTCCACCAGTCAATGAACAGTATGTGGATATGGCACTGCAGTGGCTCCTGTGAGACCTGATCAAACATCAGTACATCTGAGGAAAAGAAGCAAAGATAAAACAGAAATAAATTTTATATGGATCAAACTGCATTGCATTTGTCATTTTCAATGAAGCACAGCAGACTGTAACGGGAAAACGTAGAAGGAACACAAACCATGAAGCATGTGGGCAATTTCCAGAAGGGCACTGTAGGTGTCCACATCTTCTAAGACCTTTAGAGACAGCGAAGCCACTAGTGTTACGCCGTCAACAACAGCCATGACATGTTTCTGAAAGAAAAGTAAATGGCAGATGCAAGTAAATGTACACTGAGGTCATGCACACAAAACTACACGGTATGTAGTTCATGCCTAGTACATGTCAAAGCCTGTGACACTTTAAAGTATAAGGCTGTGTTGTTAGTGTGTAATGCAAGGAGCTGGTGGAGTAGGGTAGATGGGGCAGAGGTGACGTGCATGCGAAAAAAAAGTAGGGGCCATTCTCATCGCTTGGTGCTCATTTTTGACATGAGACATACCCATTCTTGTGAGGAAGAAATATGTCACCTAGTGCAGTAGTTTTGGGACAACAGTGGACGTTTACACACAGACTAATTAACTAAACAAAGTTCTGAATTCACAGGCATTACGTGAGTACACAAAATTCATTATTTGGTTCAGGAGTTTGTGAAAAAAATAAAAACAGCAGCGCTATCAATTAATCACAAAATGTGAAAGGAATGGGATAGTACAAAAAAACTACAAGAGTGCTTTGCACACCCTGTGTTTTTATGCAAATAAAAGAAAGCTGAGGTAGCAGTAATGCCATAAAGTTTATGCTAGAACTGTATACAAACTGACTTGTAAACTCTCAGGGTTTGCAGCTGACTTCACTTTCACGCCCGCCTCCCAGCGATCAAGAGGCAACTCCAGCAGAATGTCTCTCAGGAGCACAGCCAGTTGTCCCCATAGAGCCCGTTTCTGGTCTCTGGACATCTCCTGCACTACTTCCTCCACATCGAAGGGCTCCACTTTGTTCTCCTGCTCAACAATACAGACAGCAGCAGATCCCACGAATGTGAGACAGACAGCACAGATCAGTCATGACAGCTACATAACCACCTTGCATTTAGACTCATCTGCATTTTATTCCCAGTACTAGATGACTGCTTCAGCTCCACTTTTCATGACCAGTCATCAAAAGATAAACTGAGCTACACAAAGAACAGAGCAAATAGAGTGTTTGCAGAAACAGTCAGCTGAAATGGAAACAAAGACTTGCTTCACAAATTAAATCAGAATCAGCGTCTGATACTAACGCCAGACTCTGATTTTACATGTGCCACAGGTCACTATTGGTATTTTTTTTTTTTTTTGTATTACAGTGTTTCTTTGTCATTTTATAATGAAAATGCTAAAAATAAAAACAAAACAATATATTGACCTAATTAATGCAGAATCTGATAACATTCAGATGATTTCTACTTATTTGATTTAGAATAATCTTAAACATACATTTAACAAATTATAAAAATAAAAAAATTAAAAAAAAAATAACTACTTAACTAAACAGCAACATTTCTCAAAATTTCAACATCATCAAATCAATAAACATCCATGTACCTAAGATTACATGTATGAAATGACTCAATCATGATTTGATATTTCCATAAGTGAGTTTACTTACATGTAGCTGGATAAAATGAAGGAAGTCCTTCACATTTTCTTTACAAACAGATTCTAAAAAAGCCTGTCGTTTGGACATATTTTCGGTTTCCCAAGCAATACGAAGCCAGGGGGAGATTTCACGTAAACCTGCAATTCAAAAGCACATTAGTTAGCTAGCTAACTTTAATGTTTCTGTAACGTTACGATTCAAACCAATAAGGCGGGTCCATTAAAAGCGTTATTAGCGAGTGTTAATCCCACTCTTACATTTGTAGTTGGCCACATTTAGAGCTTCAGATAAAGAAAGCATAAATTATATAACAACGCCTTCGATTTCATACCTTTTTATTTCGTTTTGTGAAGCAACATCTACCATCCAAAACAACACCCACACAGTGAAACCGCGAAAATTTAAGTCGCTTCCGTGCGTCATGGCGTTGTACGTCCAGACGACGTGCGTCATTTATTGACATTTAGTTGTAGTTTGGGTCTTCAGCCACTGGATGACGCCCAATCACTGCATATGGGGGCCGACTGTATGCAAGTAAATGTGGTGTTTTTGTCAGAGCCATAAATATATACCGTACTAATAAATAAAATATAATAGCAAAAAAATTATATACAGTGTATGGTTTCTATCACAGTCTCTACAGTAACATTAGAATTACATACGTGGTTTTCAGTAGGACATCTCCTTAATCAATTAGTCTCTAAAGGAAATTAGTTGCTAGGAAAATAGGTGTCATATTTATATATTTTTCCATATTTATTATTTGTTCATCCATAACTTGCATTATATTAATAATCTTAATACAGTGCTTTGCCAATAATGTAACTGAATGTGGTGACGCTAGAGTAAAGCCATTTGAATTTTGTCTACCTTGTTGGTGATTTTGTAGACATTTGGTAGCCTGTTACACTTCCTCGTTTCTTTTTGCTAAGTGCTAAAAAGCCTATTGCATCAGTCAGAAATTACTAATATCTCAGACTATATTACAAATGGCAGGTTGGTGTGAAGGAGTTTGCCCATTTGGCTGAACGCTGCATGATGTCAATTCTTGACAGTACCAGCTAGTTTGTTTCTTCTTCCACTTGATGGCAACCAATTGCTGCATGTAGCCTAGCTACCTCTTTCTGAATGTGGTGTCTTCACTTAAAAGCAAATTCAGTTTGCTCAATAGCACTTCAGCACCATCACCCAACCAACTCACACAGGTGTATGCAAAATCTTGGCAAGTTGCACATTTTGTCAATAATTTTAAATAAATAAACTAAATACAACCCTTGCAACAAGCATTCCAAAATGAAACTTTCTTAAAAACAGAGTTATTGTGGGATGCTTACTGGAAATAATTCATACTCTTTGTTGTTGGCCACGAAGGGTTAACTGCTAAAAATAAGTGTGGTTATTTTCAGAAGAAATGCCATTTATTCTTCAAAAGCCACAAGGCATCATATAATTCAAATTAATAGCATTAGGAATCAAAATGTTACCTAGTGAGTTTTTAAGGCACAGGATAAATAACAAGAAAAGCACTGTATTTATAAGCTCCAACAAACAACTTCATCTGAGCAAGATTCTGGCAGCCCTGCTCATAAAATGCAACAATTCTGTTGTTCTGTTCTGTTAATATTTTTCAGTTTGGGTTGAACAAAAATTATACCATAATCCATGTATCCTTTATAGTGTTCATAACATACAGCACATGTTCGTAGCCCTACAATGCTCCCAGGTCTTCTGTATCTGAGAAAATGTTCAGAACCAGTTTTGCAAAAGTTCTCCTAAAACAAACTGAGCAGTCATTTGATTTCTTACATGAGTGCATGCCATGTTTGTATTCACACAAAGAAAAATAAGAGGCAAACAATCAGATAACACTGCAGAACAGAAATCTCTGCTACCTAAACCTACTTGTGTGATTATGTCTGTTCCTTTGGTAAGAGGTTTCTCATATGACAAAACAATTTGTCACATTCTACCAAACTGGATGGAATATGCTGTAACATTTCAGACAGATTTCAATATCATTTCCTTTTAGGAAATACAGTATAATGCCATGAAAACCCCTGCAAAATCTTGTCATTATATATTAGCAATGTGATATTTACCTAAAACACTAAAAACAGGAATTATTTACATTACAACTTTTTGTGATCATTCATGAAATAATATTAGAAAATTTAAAAAAACATACAGCATGCAGAACTTACTTTTCCTGGAAATTATATAACACATTTGCATGGGTTGTAACAAAATAATAAAATAATGTGGCCTTAGAATTAACACGACCACCATATTACAGCAGATAGGTAGTTTCACTATGAGTGGAGGGGGTCTTCAGTTCTTGTTATGCCTTGAGATGATAACCCATCTTCACTCAACTCATACCTGCAAGAAACAATAAAACAATTCATTCATGTGCTGAAATAGGCTCTTTATAACCTAAAGAAATCAGACAAGGCAAAGATAAAAGGAGTTTACCACTGTGTCCATCCTTTTGATATATCGTCCCCACTTAAATCTACCAGCACCTGCAATTTTGAACAAAAATAAATACATCTATGGCGTATTTACATTTACTGTATAATAACAGCCAGAAACAAAAAGCATAAATGAGTTACTTTTCCCAAAAATCCTCTGTGCTTGGAAAGGATGCTCCCTCCATTCTTCACTGCTACATCCAGAGTTCTCCTGTGGAGCTCCACTATAGATACACTAAACTCAAATCTACAAACAAATAAACACAAACATTATATGACATAAATCCATCTCAGGACAAGTTAAACAAACTTTTTTATTACTCAGAAATGTGTTGTTTTACCATAAAATAATATAAAATATTCCACAACTGCACTGTCAATATGCTCCCTGTGTTTATTTGGATCAGGCTCCTAATGTTTGAGTTGCAGAATTCAAGAAATGCCTAAACATAACACTGACCATGAC
>NW_018127935.1:1742657-1750382 GCF_001952655.1 Monopterus albus
TGCTACCTGGCTCCTAAGTACCAATGTGAGAGTGGCAATACAAATAGAGTCAGCAATCAAAATAATGCATTAATCATATAACTACAAATGGGTTAAATTAAACATTGAAAGCTTAGGCATCTCCAAATCTTAAGCGTTTTGAGAATAGGATGTTTGTAAAATGCCACAACAGCAGCATACACCTAAATGATACAGAATCATTTTAAAATGACAAATACATGTCTAAACCCACGTTTGATCATAAACAGGGTTGAGGGTCTTCTTCACTGTGCTGGTCTTCCTTCTCCCTGTCCGGCTCTTGTCAGGCAGCAAATAGAGGCGGATGAAGGGATCTGAGCCATCTTTGGAGAAGGCTATCAAGTTACTAAGGACACACAGGACAACACTGTATGACTCACAGGTTGCCAGTCACATGTTGTTTGTTGACCCTTCATTCTTACAGTAAATGATTAGAATAGCTCCACAGGAGGTAAGACAATCTGCACACTAAGGAATCACTGAACCCACAATCACTGGTAGTTTGGAGCTCACCGGCAGGCGTGCACCACAACAATAAGTTTGTTCCTCTGGGAGCTGTGTCGCACAGTTAGCTGGACCTCACCCAGGGGGTACTGGCTTGGGGCCGATCCACTACAAACACACCAGAGTCAGTGTGAGTCACGTCCAGACAATGCAGCTGAATTTAACACATGCACACACCAGTGTATGCAGGGGTAGATGATTAGCTTGACAGGTAGTCAGATCATTTAAACAGTAATGCATATTAAAGGAGACAGCACTCAGAGAGTGCAAACCTCCACCAATGCCATTACATGTAAAAGCAATATTCCCATGATAGCTTGACCCGTGTAATATGATTCCTTGACCATGAAAACCCACCCCCAGCATTTGGAAAAGCATTGATACCATTATTAGTTTGAAAGTTATTCAAGAAAAACTATAGTTCACTAATGGCAGTTTTCTTCAGGATGTAGATCAGTAACCATTACATGTAAAAGCAATATTCCCATGATAGCTTGACCCGTGTAATATGATTCCTTGACCATGAAAACCCACCCCCAGCATTTGGAAAAGCATTGATACCATTATTAGTTTGAAAGTTATTCAAGAAAAACTATAGTTCACTAATGGCAGTTTTCTTCAGGATGTAGATCAGTAACTTTTGAAGATAAATCTGTTGACACCTCACTGTAAGCAGAGATTCAGATAGAATTTGATCTTAGTTACAAGTCTGTAACATTATTTACTGTGAGTAGAGTAGCGAGTTTTCCATGAGCTCATTAAATTTTAACATTCTGGATCAGCAGGTCCCAAATATTACTTGGATCCAGATCAGACATTGGTGTGTGGTGGATCTTATGTAGATGTTATCTTGCAATTTCTGTCCAAGAAGAGTAGGCATTGTGTATGGACCCTATTTCACAATGGTGAACAATCCTTAAAAAAATTCCTGGATCCAGACAATGATATGGATCAGCACCAACACGTTATGGATTGTTCAGTGGTTCAAACCCTACCTCTCCAAAAAAAACTTTTTCAAAATCAAGTCATTACTTTTTAAGTTATGTGAACAAACACTAGTAAAAGCATTACCTCTGGCCTTCGCAGAGGTATAATTCAGGATGGCGCTCTATCAAAGGCAAGTTCAGAAGTTAAATGAATTAAAAAAGAACAACAACAACACACAATAAGATCCCAGAAACCAGAGGCAATCAAAAGCCAGAAAAGATATTAGGAAATAAAGAGAAATGCATCAGCAGAGACAAGAACCGAAGTTTGAAAACAGTTTTAAAAATTATATCTGCCATTTACTTCTGCAGCTGACGGAGCCTTTGCTGAAGCTCCAAAGTGGCGAAGGGCAGGGAGACATCTGAGGCCAGGCTGGGTGTGGACTCCCTATGAGGCAGGTGTTTCTGGGAACTAGACATGCACGTGCTCAGGTTGGAGGTACTGTGCAGAGGGCTGCCTGAATATGGCTCGCCGTCCCTGTCAAGGATAAGGGTGGAAGAGTCTATGGGTGGTGAAGGTGTGGGTGGAGGTAGCGGGGAATCCGAGGGTGACAGTCTCTGGGAGTGGGCTGCGCTTGGCGTCGGGACCCTGGCCTTTCTGACTCGCACAGAGGAGGGCTGGTCTGAGGATACCTGCTTCTCCAAGGACAGTATCTACAGCATGACATGACAGGAGGATATTACCATTAAATTATTTTAAAACATTAAATGATAACAAGAATTTAATCCAAGTTGTACAGTGTAGTTCCACAGGAAGCAGCAGTCAATCAACAGTGTCAGAATCAGGTCAAATGTCCACATGTGAAAAAATTGGCAGCCATGCACAAAATATTGATTCTTGGTTACTCACCCTCGAAGTTAAACAAAAAAAAAAAATTATGAATCAGTTTCAGTTTAGTGTTGACATTACATTAGTTCAGACGCACTGTGCTGCCCAGTATGCAGCCTTTCACTATTTTAAACCAGTGGATCTTGAACATCTGCCCTGGTTTCCTTATCCTGAAATACATCACCAATGCATACAATAGAGGACCAGTAAGAACTGATGCAGTCCATTTTTACCCTCAGGGCCATCTTAAGCTTGATGGTGGAGCTCGGCCCAGAGTTCTTGAGAGAAAAGCACTGAGTCAGCGTCATGTCTTCCTCAGTCAACAGGCTGCTTAAAGGCACTGCCAGATTACCCAGGATGCATTTGTGCTTGTCATCTTTTACCTGCGCACAAAGAAAAGGGATCTGCTTTAAGAGAACGCCACCTTTTCTGCCATTTGGAGCCTGATGTTATAAAGAAAATACAGGGTGTCGTGTTGATGAGAGGCATTACCTCCACCTCGAGTTCCTGCCTCCTGGGATTGTGAACAAGAAACGAGAAACAGTCTTCCCACAGAGGCTCCTTAGTCTTGTAGCGGATCTTTAGGGGTAGACAGGGAGTTGTTTGAAATGGATTAAAGGGCATTTGAAAGCAGCTAATTAAAAACAGCTTATTGGCAAGTGATGACCCCCAACTGAGACCAGCCAAGGTCCAATGTTAGCTAAAGAAAGCACTATGTGAGTTTCATGTTTACACAAAATAAACATTTTGATTAATGTAGAAGATACACAAGGGGTCTAAAACCTCCCTGAAGCCATTATATGCTTGCATTAAAACCTCAGCATCAGCAATAACTTGGTTCACTTGCTGTATTTTATCTTTTTAGAACTCATACAGAAAGTTTTCATAAACTGTTGGCACTTTCATAGCAGTCTAGAAGTGCCTTTGCTGACACCTTAAATAACAATTTTCAGTTCATCTCTGTGTATTGCTTCCACAGTCAGAGAGAAGTACTGCATAATAAAAAGGTCCAGGGACAGATAAACAATAAACTGTTGATTATTTGTCTTCAGTACGTCACTGTATGTCATTATATAAGATACCATCCTGCTAAAAAAGTAAGAAATAATGATGCCTTCAGTGTTTGGTTGTTGCTTTTAAAACTTAAAATAGGAATATTGGGGGAAAATCACCTTAAATCACAAAGCAATAGGTGATTTAAGGAGTACAAAACAGTCTGTGACTCACCTTACTATCAAGGGTTTTGTGTCCAACAGTGAACTGAACATAAGGGTTGGGTTCAGAGCTGCTCTTCTTTGCAGACTAGTGGAGAATCAGAGAGAGGGGCGTTAGCTGCTTCTGCTCACTGTGGCACACAGTGCAAAATAGTTAGTAACAGACAACATAATTACAACCAAACGTTAACTTTTTGAGGCTCAGCATCAAGAACACAATAGTGAAATAGCCCATAGTTCAAAAGGGAAGGAACATTACTATCCACTGTGACAAGCAGGGCTGCAGGCAGAGATGCTACCAGGGAGACTGCCAAGCCTTGTCTCCTCTGCTGTCTAATTCTGGCATGCTGGGTCTTGACAGCTAAGTATTATTCAGTATTCCTTAGAGAACAATAATATCCTACATGTCTACAGACCAGATGCTGTGACAATGAGGGGAGGTCTTATGCTGTCCTTGAGGATGGTGTTTAAATTGGACATGCGTTTCTCACTAGCATTAGAATTAAGCTCCACTTTCTACATGCAGGCTGATTAACACAAAACCCTTGAACTGACAAGGCACTTAGCACAAACAGGCTTAAAACGGCATAGTTTTCACATTATTAATATATCAATCCTTTTCTTTATACTATATAATTCTACTGCTACATCTGTCTGCTGTGTATAAATGACACGCCCATTGTTCTTCATATTGTAAGACCCTGTGAGAAAGATCTGTTTTTCTTGTCTATAACCTGCAATGAAAATTATCTTGACAGATGTACAACTGTGGTGAGAGAGAAACGGTATTTTGATTTTCGGCATGTCCTGCAGATATAGTGAATTGACAATAAAAAATCTTTGATCTTGATCTAAATTCAAGACAATTCAATTTTATTTAGCACCAAATCACAACAGAAATCATCTCTGGGTACTTTACATAGTAAAGTCTAGACCTTAGTTATACAATTATTATTATCATTATAGAGATAAACCCAACAAATCCCCCTTGAGGAAGCATTAGGTGACAGTGGGGAGGAAACACTTCCTCAGACAGACCCCCGCTCTTGGTGGGTGGCCTTCTGCCTCGAAATTAGACACAGGAGGGTTTTGTGCCATATTGTGCTATTTGATTGAAATTGCATACAGTTTATCATATTTTCAGTGGTAAAATCATTGTTGTTTCATTTTATGCAGATGTATGCGAAAGTTCAGCAAGAAACTGTTTTCTGCGACTGACAGAGTATGCAGGCTAGAAGTCACATCTAGTAGAAGATGAAGATAGACAGCAACCCCAGAACGGGACTTTAAATCGATCAATGTGGTGACAAAAGTCCAAAGATTTTTGGCATCCGCTGCTCCTCTCACATCCAGATTTGGCTCTTTTCAGTCAGTACAGTCAGACACCGTGATATATTCGCCACATGTTTTGTTTTTTGTCTTTATTGAGGTGGTGAAGGTACTGTATGACGTGTACTGAAGCTCACACTGGCGTACACTTCAGTGTGTGCACATTCTCAAAGTTAGAGGCATAGCTACATCCAGAAAATGTGTCCTCTAAATTTCAATTTTGATTTCAAGACATCAGTACAGAGAAATGATGTCCAAGTCAAGTTTATATTCATTATTGAGGAAATGTATCAAATTGAGGTGAAAGCCCAACCAGGTAGTGGCTGCACTGCAGTCAGGATAGGACAGGATAGCTGAGTGGACTACTGGGAGCAAAACCACAAGTATTTGTAACTCAATTACTCTGCAATGCCAAATAAATGTTTCAGTGAGTTTCACTATTGTTGCATTTTGGGAGTGCCAGTGTGTGACCATGAGAAGCTTAAAACTAAAATGACTTATGCTAGCTGGAACAATGTAGCAGCTGATTTCTGAGTAAGATTTTGTGTAACCTGAGATTGTGCTTGCTAATGATCAACTATGTTGTAATGCAGCATATGACCTGCTCATGTTGTGACCACTCAACAAAGTTGTTATGGTAGCCGGTAAACAGGTCTGATTTAGGAACAGTCATCGTCGTATATTAATGCCACACTCAGTGCCAACTGTATTTATACATTTGTCTGGCAAATATATAGTATATGGCTGCCCAGCATAAATAGGAAATGCAGAAATATGGCCTGACAACTTTGGGTCCTTATCATGGGTGCACATGATCTTCCTCAAGTAAAACACACTGGGCTGCTTTGCAGGTTTGCTGTTGCACTCTCAGCGCAATAAAAATGAGAATGTGGGGGGACTGCTGGAGAGGCAGCAAAATTACAGTTTCACTTTTGTTATGAGTGCTGAATAGTGACCACAGTGTCAGCCAGCCATAAAGATTGGAGACAATTTGTGGCAAAAAATTCTCCTTTTACTTTAGAAATATTTTAACTTGCATATGAGGAAGAAGACACGTTACAGTCAAGGCAGATCTTGTTATATTTTGTTGCCATCAATCCAGCTTTAAACCCACATACAAACATTGGTCACCTCAGATATTCAACAATAGTCTGGGAACTTCCTCCTGGCAGCTTGATCTAATCACTTCCTTGTTACTGTTAACTACATACCAGAGCCTAGCATCTACATCTACATGCGAAACGACCTCAACTGTTAATAACAACTGTATTTTCATACTATATGATCATGACCCTTTGGTCTTCTGCATAAATGTGCTACTCTGCCATTATTCTTGGTTGGCTTACTTTCTCAGACTCACTCTGTGTGCCTGTATGCTGGCATCCCATTAAACACACCACTACAGCAAACCTCTGAACAGGACTTTGGAGGATTTCTTCAACACATGCACATGAATGAGTTGGGAAATGTGGAAAAATCATGTATTATTACAATGAAGTGGAAGGGCGTGTATAGTGCAACAAAGGCATAAAACAGACATTGCAGTCATCAGTTGTTGTGCACTTTAAAAAAAAAAAAAGACAATTCATTCTGCTTGTTTGATTTGCATCACAAGCACATGACAATGGATGGTCCACTTGTGGGTCAGAACAGATGAGACACAGGGTGTGATCTGCACATGCATTCAGTTTTTCCCACATTACCTTCAGGGCCTTAAAAACTGACACTTGCTTCAACACATCATAGTTGAAATCTGACAGGTTGTTCTTTAAGCCACAAGGAGATTTGGGGAGAAAAATCACACCCTTGGTTAGTAGGAGAGGAGTGATTCAGTATGGTTAAGAGGCACCAGGAAAACCTAGAAAAATATGATGTAATATATACTGAAACATGAATGACATGGGAAATAAATAAAATGTACTGTGAGGGCTAAACACAGGTCAGAATACTGAGGGTACTTCAGGTCCTGGTGTTCTAATTTGAGAGAAAGTGATTTTTATAATAAGGTCCTCTTTAGGCAGACAAAGGTCATTATGAGCTCTTTGCATTGTAGATGTTTTATATTTTTGTCTTGAACTATGCACCTGATGTTTCAGAATATGTATGTGACTAACACGCAGACACAGCTGCTGCTTGCGTGGTCGAGTTCTCTGTTTCATGTTAATGGTTACTGGACACCGAGTAACTGTTATTAGACATTACAATAAAACCGTGCAGCTCACATCACCACACCATCAGGATGCAAAGTAGAAGTGGACTCACAAATACTGTTCTATAGTCTGAAGCACTGCTCTCACAAAAGACTAGGCCAGATGCTCTCCTCTCACTTAAATTTCCACAGCCTAAGCTGCCCATAAAGACGCTCTTGGGTTAAGAAGACAGAGAATAAAGAGCAGAACATGGAGTTATGAGGACAGAGTTGGCTATAAAGCACCATGCTGTAATAGATGGCAAACTCCGATTCAGATAACTCTGGGATTCTATGCTCTTTATAAGATGCAGGTATGTTTTATGACCTCTGATGCAATGAGACCTTCTCAAACCTCGAGAGATAAACTTAAAAATTCACAAACATTTTTTCAAGGCTTCAGAGACTTAGAAGTTTTAAAGGTTCAATATTTTCTTCTGACAACAGCTATAAAAATTTTGATGAAGACAAGAATCCCCGAGGTCTAATGATCTGATTTATATAACTTGCTGAAGCATATTTACTGTAGCCATTTTGAGTTGTAGGCTCCATCCATACCTGTCGCTGTTTTTATGGTTAAGTGTGGAGTAGCTAGAATAATGAGGAGAACAATAAAACATCACAATCTGGGTGGTAGGTTCATCTGGAGGAAAGAGT
>NW_018127935.1:1750406-1758982 GCF_001952655.1 Monopterus albus
AATGAAGTTACTAAACTGTCACAAAGCATGTAAAAGAAAAGTAGAGCACTGTGCACTTTGATTATTAATACTTGCTTAAACAACAGGACTACACTGATATTTCTTACTAAACTGGTTCAGAGAGTTGCTAAATATGGTGTGTAGCTTTTAGGTAAAGAACAAAAAGCCTGTGCAAGCCTAATGTTACATTTTAGCACAAGGCATAGCATAATAACAACAGTCCTTCCAGCATCCAAACAAAGTGAACATTGCAGCATCTTACTGGCAGGTTCTTTGCTGAGTCCAGATAAACCACCAGTACTGCTGATGACAGCCCATCATTGGCAAGGCTTCTATCTGCACGCACGCTTTGCAGCACCTTATTGCACAGGAGAGACAGAAAAGACTGTCACAATTCATATAGTGAAACAGTAAACTGAGGGGACTGGTCCCAAATTATGAAATTGAACAAAATCCAAAAAGGGCAGGGGGAACAGGGGTAAAGTCCAAGACAAAAATCCAGGGGCAGAAATTGGGATCGGTATCCAAAAGTCTCAAACACAGGTAAGCAATACAAACATGAACTCCGATCCAAGCTCTACACTGAAGCTAGATGGGAGGGGCTTGGTGGCCATATGACAAACTGACATATCCAAACTCCATTCTCAGAAGGAAATAAATACACAGTGACAGATAAACCTTCACTCTGTTTAGGCAAGAAAGTTTGTTTTGCAAGTACTGTACCTGGTCCAACTTCTCAGGAGTGGAGAGCAGAGAAAGCCATTCCAGTTTTAAGTGGAGTTTCCCAGTAGGAGCTTCTTCCAGGTCAAACCACTGCAATAATGTCACAAAGGTCAATGAGGAGCCAAACCCTTCATTTCTGACTTGAAAATGGTTTCAACAACCTTAAGGAGCTGTGCTGAAAGAGCACATAGGATTTTTTTTTTTTATTAAGAATGTGACATTTTAGGTAATATGCCTATTTGCTGTCTTATAGAGATGTCAAGGTTGATACCGCTCTCATATCTGCAGTGTAAATATGAAGCTAAATCCAACAGCTTACCTTAGCACTAAGAAATAGGGGGAACCAGCTAGCTCTGTCCAAATGTAACAAAATCTGCCCAAGATCATTCACTTAAGCTCGCAACTTATTAACTTGAGGTGAAAAACCATCACGTGTTTTTAGAGAGGTTATATACAGGACAATTTATTGATGGTGACAGTAACTTACTTGACATTTGGAACATTACATGTTAATTAGTGACACGTTTCCTGTTTTTATGCTAAGCTAACATAACCAACTGTATGGCATACTGTATGAGATGGTATCAACATTCTTCAAACTCTTGACAAGAAAACAAGCAAGCAAATGTTTCTATATGTGGAACTATTCCTTTAAAGCATGTAACATATACCTGAACAAATTATAAAGTAATGAACACTATAATTTGGCCACAGAACATGTCTTACTTCATCAACCTTCTGTTCTTTGTGCAGCTCAGTCATATCGATCATCAGGCTGTGAATAATGACAAATAATTACTCAAATTAGGATGGCAGGCAGTAAGTAGAGGAGCCACACCAATCGTTCTAAACAGAGGAGGTCCAGTTATCGATTGGCTGCTTTGTGTCATCAGTGCTGGGTGTAGTTTTACAACCTTGGAGCAAAAACAATCGACTTTGCCCTTGCGCCCAGAGCTGTGGGGCAACATTTCACTTTAATGATGTCCACTAGCACAGATACTGTAAACACACTTTCCCCCCTCAGGTTTCAATAGGTTATAATATGAAACATGAGTGCAAAGCCTTAGTTTGTCTATGTACAGCTGCCTGGTAACAACAAAGCCTTTTCTCAGCTATTAGTTGCATCACTGAGATGTAAAAGACCTTGTTTCTTATAAAAAATATGTGACAGGATCAGAGCACAGCAGGAAATGAGAGCGACTCACCTTCCCAGGAAGTCGTCTTTGTCTGGATCCTCATCAAACAGCTCAATCTCAAGATGCTGACCTGAGTGCTCGTACACCAGTGCCTGATGAACACAACATATTGATTCTTATTCAAACACACACACGTCAATAGACAGATTACTTATATTAATGCAAACTGGAAGAATAAACACCAAGTATAGTAGCATTTGAACTGCAATGATGTTCACCCCCTACTCTGACAGATATCCCACACTCGTCACCTCGTAAACTTCATTCCATTTGGGATTCAGACACTCTTTGACTGTCTTGCTCTGGAAAAGCTGGTTGCCGATCTGCAGGACACCATATGGGTCAGACTTGCCCTTTATCAGCCCTCCCAGAAATTTATCCTTCCCTTCCAGATCCTGAGCCTCCAAGAAGTGGATCCTCAGGACTCCCTGTGGAGACATGCACAGCAAAGCAATATGGATAACTGCTCTGAAATGCCTCAAACACTTCGAGGCCACAATGTTAGGCTGTGCTTAGGTTTACCTAAATCACAACCAGTATCAACAGCAAAACACTCCCATAGCATTAAAACTCCTCCACTATGCTTCACTGTGGGACTTACAGATGCAAATACCATCCACTGACCTTCTCTGCACCAAAGGAACCAAAAATCTTAAATATCTCAAACCCATCAGACCTACAGATTTCCACTGGCCCACAGACCTTGTGTTTTTTGACCCAAGCAATTTTCATCTTCTTACTGGTTTCCCACAGCCGTGGCTTTTTTGCAGGGGTATGACCATTAAGTCTTCTCTGAACAGTTTAATGTTAAGATGTGCACGTATCCTATTAACTGGGCTTTCTTTACTCAAAGAAATGTCAGAAACAGTGACATTTGTTTGTTTGTAGGAAAGTCCTTGCACTTGAAAAGAGAAACTTTGCCGTTGTTGCTTGATGAGTGACATAAATGAATACCAGAGTTGATTTCTCTAAAATGGTTCCACACTGAAGTCAGATAAAAGAAGGCAAAGGCATGAAGTAATTGGAGCATAAAATATCTATCATCAAATTAAACAGTGTATCCTCAACAATGATGCTCCATGCAAGGATATATGCTGATGTGTCTGTCTTGTTGCTATGGATACAGCCAACATACTGTACGAACACTGTCAGCTCCAAGAGGCATTTTAAAGCTCTCATTCAATTGGATTTAATTTGGAAACTCCATTAGTACCTTTGGAATTGGGAAGCGTAGCTTGGCCACTTCCACATCCTTGACCAGTGGGATGGTGATGCGGTGCGGTAAAACCAGGTAACTGTAGATAATGTCTTGAATCAGACTGTCAGAGAAGCCACTGTGATGACAGGACGGAGGGTTGAGAGAAGGAAGATAAACAGAATGATGCAATGAATTATTTAAAACACAGTAAGGGTGTCCTTGGGTTATAAATGTTCTCTAATCTTAGATTAGTACAGTACAGTTCTGCTTCACATGTAAGATGATAGTAGGAAAATTGGAGTCAGTTCAAGCATGTTGTTGTTGCTCAATGACAAACATCTGAATGTCTGACTCACAAATAATTCAACAAAGCATGACAACAACAATGACAGTGAGGGCAGAGAGTGGCATTACTGCCAGGCTTTCCTTTAATCACTTAGCTGCCATTGCACAGCAAGAAAATCACAATCACTTCTTGAAAAAATGAAATTACAAAAAAAACAAACATCTGGTTTCCTCAAAGAAAAGGTATTGTGGTTACAGAACACCACCCATATATCATGATATGGATATTCTAACCAAAGTGTTCATAAAACTGCCTGAGCTACCAAGTGAAAGTGATCACAGTATTCTGAACCTCATGACTAAATCTAGAAAATGGTCGGCAAGAAACACTTAAGTGCTTCCCAGGTGGGAGACAACAACACAATCAGTTGACAAGAAGCCTGATAAATCAGACACTTCCTAACACACAGGAAATGATGTGCCTATCCCATGTGCTTTCTACTTGTCCAGAAGTACAGAGCTTCTAGTAGCTATTTAACAGCTTGTATGTAATTGGTGTTATAACTTTAGTGAACCTTTATTTGAGGTTCCTTGCTGAATAAAGCCCAGGATGCTTTCAGGCAGTTCCATTAAAAGGTATTATGTTCCAGAGGGGTTGGCTAAAGCGAGAACAGCCACTTATCAGACTGATTAGACCAACTGCAGATTATAAAGCTACAAATCAACAGTTACTAAATTTCTCTTTACTGTCAGACCCTACAGCAGATAGGTCACAGCTCACTGAACCTCATTGTACACCAGCAAATGCAGGCAAAAGGCCAGTGTGATCCATCAGGGTGAAAGCACCTTACTCACAAAGTCCACCAGCACACAGTGGGCTTAATTATATAAACTGTTTTTAAACCAGGCATGCATATTAATTAAGAAAAGGATGGGGATACTAATTGTTTTTAAATGCCAGTCCATCCAGATGTCAGCAACTAGTAGCTCAGAGTTGTGAGTAGCCAGCTGTTCAGAATTTGTGGGAATTTCATGTAGGTGTTAGTCCAGATAACACAGTCAACGTTGCAAATCACTTCCAGTACTAAGGAATTTATAATGCATTTTTATAAATGCCTGCAAATTATTACACCTTTCAGAACTGTCCAAAAAATCCCTTAAAAAGAGAAACCTTCTATTCTGAAACACCACAGATGCAACCTGTTCTGACAAAAGCTACAATGAAATAAGCTCAATGTATTTGGCTCAGGATAAACATTGACTTGATCAATGCTCAGCTTATCCTCCAATGAAACGGCAGGCTAAACCTCTGTGAGCCAATCAGAGACATTATGATGATCTAGTGGGGGGACTGATCACAGATGAAGGTTTCTCCAGCCGAGAGCTGGGGGTGTAAAGGGATTTCTGATGCATCAGTACATATTGCTGGATTCCTATTGCTAGAGTAAATACTGCACCACCCCCAAGTATTCAGTCATTGTAGGACATTACTGAATGCACACACATAGATTCATACCATATAATCTACTGTATGTATATGGTAGAGTGTGTTTTTACTTGCTGCTGAGCCATAACAACCAGCTATTTGTGGTCAGAGGATGTATCCTAATGACTCTAAAGAGCTGATAATTCTTCCTCTGGCACCTCCATCGGGTTGACATTTTTGTTTAACAAAATGTCAATACAAATATTCGATCAATTTCCATGACACACACACATTCACTTTAGGACAAAATTAGGATCAAATTTTTAATTTGTCCAGTGTTTTGGTTTGTATGCTAACCTTTAACTGAACTCACCACAGTGTGAGTACAGCCGCACAGAGATGCTAACGTGGCTGTAGGGTCCCGATTCTCTTAACAATGACATATTACAACATACAAACAAGTAAGGCATATTTTTTTGCATAATAATAATAATAATAATAACAGGGTTTAACTGGGCGTGTCTACTGTACAAGTAGACAGCTGATGCCATTTGTTTGCTGCTGCATTCAAGGAACTTTGTTGCCGCAACTACAATTTCACCATCTGGGCCTCAGCTACTCCCACATGCACACTGCACAAGTTACATGAATCCATTTCACCCCCACAGAGGGTTAAGGGAGATCGGCCACTGAGCCCCGCCTGTGTCAGCATGTCTGTCCACATCAGCAGGGCATAAGGCGAGAAGTTGTCAGACTATATGCAGCGTTCATACATGTGTCACATGATTTGCGGTGTAAATAATGTATGAACCACTCAGCAGCAAGTGACTCGATAGTAAGTCTTAATCAACTCTTATTTACTCTCTGCTGAGCCCACACAACCACCCAAGGGGAAAATTTGCTTACAAGCGAGACAAACTGAGCAAGGATAAAGAAACGGTACATTTCCTGATCTGACCCATTTTAGCCCTGTTACATCATTCAGCTGGACCTTATTCATAGTTAATATGTGCATTAAAACATAAATCACAAGATCCTGTCTTTTCTCTTTCAAGCACTTTGCAAGAAAGATCAGGTTCATCTCAGTTTGGTAATCAACAGTAACAAGGACAAAGACACCTGAAGCATTCAGCAGGTTACGGGAAAGACTCCAAAAACCTTTTTAGTGAAAATACCTTCAGTACATTTGGTGGGATTTATCTTCTCTAGTAAAGGCTGACACCAGTGAAAATAGACTCATAAACACATATGAAAGTATCCCCGATACATTTTCAGATGAAATGCATAAGAATTGACTTTACTTAGAAACTTCAAAGTGGTTCATAAGTAAACCTTTGAATCCGTCCCACCTGAAATCCAAAGACAGCACAGATGAATGGCGTGAAGGAATAATAGAAACCAAACATCACAAATTTCCTCATCTTTAATTACATTTTTTTCTCAAAGAGACAAAGATAGTTCCTTAATAAACAAGAAAAGCCAGTTTGAATTTACTTACTTGAGCCCAGGAATGTGCAGTACATTGGTGAGGCCGGTCCAGTTTATGTCCATAAGCTAAAAGAAGAAAAACGAGGGCATAGCAGTAAGAGAGGAAAGTGTAAATTACACTGAATTGATTTAAACACTTAACTTCATTGTTTCCTGCCTTATGTGCTACATCTACCATTTGGCTTCTTGTTTTCAGGCCAAGAATCCCTGTTTATTAGTAAAGGCAGAGACAAAGACTCCTACACAAGTTTCAGCAAAATAGTGTAAATCAAAAGTTTTACTACTCTTTTCTACTAAAAGCAATACATCATCTACTGTATTGTTCCACTTAAGAAAAATATGTAACTTATTCAAGCTGGTGGTTATGTCCCTGCACACTGGTTTGGCTATGGACTTTAAATAAAAAATAAAACAACAACTATTTCTGGTCTGAAGCTTTAATGGCTTTATTTTATTACATATGTTCCCCTCGAGTAAACTATATTTGTACAGTTTACAAGCTGCAAAAAGGAGACAGAAAATACAGCACTGTAAATGGAAATTAATGCAAGAACACATGCTTAATGAAATATTTATAAAAGCAGCAGAAGCTGTCTGGGCTCGCATCAGTTTGTAATTAGGTTAGGGAGGACAGAATTTCCAATTTTATTGATTTTCTGGGTAAAACTGGAAGCAGACGTGTCAAATCTGTTAAAGGGAAGACAGTTAATACAGAGTCAATTAAAGAGAGGCAGCAAGAGAGCTGCCTCTCAGTGAGCGATGACCTGTTTTTGCCTCCAAACTGAAGGAGTGGTGTTTTCCTAATGAGCCTTTTCTGCACAAGCTGCTTACACTGCAGCAGATGCACTGAGTGCTGCAGGGGAGAGGGGAGCACTGCAGGGCTGTCAGTGATGTCGGGGATGGCTGCAGGTTGTGGGAACACACCCCCGGCTGCACGGCAATTCTCTGAACCAACCAAAAGATGGACTATATTTGGATACAAGGCTGTACTGAATAAACAGCACTCTCTTCCTACTATAAACCTAGCAGCCTGCATTCAAGTCTGAACTAATCAGTTAAATAAATACTGAGAATTACTTTTAAAGTGGACAAAACCTGAAAAAATACCCAACATTTACAGGCTTCAGCTTCTTATATGTGATGATTCCCTATTTCTCTGTGCTCAATATTATTATTAATTTGATACCTTTATGTCTTTGAACTGTCCATGAGACAAAATAAGTAAATGTAAAGGAATGAGATTAGGCTAATTCTCTTTCCTGTCAACTGTTAGATGAGAAGATCAATACCACCCTTGGGTTATTTGGAATCCATGGTACACAATGTTGTGATGTTTTACCCAAAGGTTATTTATTTTGCTATTTATTTTCTCTCTTCTGCAATGTTCCTAATTTAAAAGGAGCAAGAGCACTGAGAGGCATAAGGGTGAGTGTGTGTATGTGTGTACACATGGGACTGTACAACAGCTTGTTAACTGGAGCTGCTGCCTTCTCAATTCATCCCCTACAGTACAATCCCCACCTTGAGCTTTAGCAAATTGTCTGGGTTAGAAAAATCAGCCAAAGTAGGGCTGGCATTATCTGTAGCTATTTAAAGCTCTGCTATAGTTCCACTGGGTGCTCCTTTTTGGAATAAATTGGTCAAACATTTTTCAGCTGTGCAGCAGTGAGCTCTGCCCGGGGAGACTGATGACGTGCACTGGAAAATATTAGACATGCAAGAAACTGGCAATGTGAAATGCAAATCATGCAAAGTGATCAATATTGTTTACATTATATGAGCATCGACAATGTCGAAAGCAATGCCAGGAAAGAAAGGCAGTCTGAAATTAAATTGGGACTTACAGTAGGGCTATAAAATAAAATAAAAATTACACTGTGATTCAGCTACTGTATAAAATTATTGTTCACAGTCAGATTTATATCTACAATTTTTACCAGAAAGAGGCAAACAGATATGTAAAGCAGAAAACCAAGGAGGAATCTGTTTTATTAGGTGCAATATCATAAATCTATCACAGAGACAATAACATACACTATAAACCAAACTGAGACACAAACGATAGAAGGATGTTTATGTAAGTTTTGTTGGCAAAATAGTGAGTATAAAGAGCAGAACAAAGGAAGTACAGAACTTTTCAAATGTCATGCCAAATCACAGCATAAGACTGGATGTGTTGCACTGTCGCACAGTCACAGGTGCTGGAAGATGCTGGTGCTGGTTTTGTATTTCAGTATACAAATGACAGTTTAATTACCTC
>NW_018127935.1:1759028-1767572 GCF_001952655.1 Monopterus albus
AATTGAAATAATTAGTGTTGAATTATCAACAGTGGGACTTACTGGCTTCTTGAGGAAAAACAGAGACAGCGCTCCAACAAGAGGCATATCACCCAGCAGTGGCTCCATCACCACTCTCAACACACCGTGGATCTATGGAAACACATAAGGAGCATATTAGTGCACACAGAGGGAGCTAAGGGGAACTCATGCCCTTCTGGCCTGTGACATTCCTCAGAGGTGGAATGTCACACACATGGCAGGTTAGAAAGCTGAGCAGAGTACGACTTCACACCTTCCCAGTGTCATCCTCCATCTTTTCCATAGCATGTTATGATGATTACAAGGATTATACTATTGGACATGCTTTCAATGTGTCACGTGGACACCATAGAGCTGCCCTAATCCACAGTGGGGAATGAAGGATGTTTACATTCTAGCACCATATATTTCTTGTGAAGCTATATTTGTATTCTCAGAATGGATAGTAATAAAATATTGTATCTGAGTAGAACTGCGATTGATCCTAATACTAATAAAACAACCTGTACCAATAATGCTCCAGAAACCAACAGTCATAACTTTTACTGTTTGCAGCCATTCAGAGCAAATCACAGAGCCACCGCATTAATTCTGAGCCTTCACGTTACAGTGAAAGATACAGTATCTTATTTCCAACATCAAAGATTTTAGTTGCCTCTTCATGAAGAAATGTCACCTTTTACATACATTCTTAAACACCAGCGACTGACTAGTATGGAAGTACCATAACTGATTGATATTAAATAATGCATTCATTTATAAAAGCAAAATGACTGCAACCTAAAACCAATCAAAAAAATGTATTTGACAGCAGGTTTCACAGGTTGTTTTATGTGCTGTAGCCCTGTCAAGGAGTGAACCTCCGTCAAACCAGTATTATCACGGACTCAAATGCACCTGCTCTGTGTAATGAAACCAGCTCAAGGAGTGATGTAATGTAATAGTGGTTGATAATGAGCTGGAGAGATAAGTAGGTCTGCCTGAGATACAGAATAGGGGGGAGTGAGCAACAAATGTCTCCCAGGGACAGATCTAACAGCACTTGCTCTCCAAGGAGGCACAGTGATTGTTTTTTCTGCCTGCCAACTTCCATAGCATACACACAACACACACATCTGTATTCAGACACAACAGAAAGAAAGAGGATTTCCTCAAGCAGCATGATATGGAATATGTTTGTTATGTAAATGTTTTTTTAACATTTTATTTTGTATGGAAGAGGCTTAGGGCCGCTGTACAAAATGGATTTGATGCGCGTATCTGATAATGGAACATGATTCAAGGCATTCTTGAAGATTATGACTTTAAACTCAGAATTGATCCTGTTCGGTAATTTGAAATGTCTCTCCTTTTGCGTAATAATTCTATTTTTTTTATCTTTATCTTCTCTGTATTCATGTATTGTATGTCTTTATAGTTTTTTACAGTGTTGTACAGTTTCCACTACACAACACTATGTATATTTTTTTCTTTGAAAACACCAAGTCATTTACCCACTCAAATGCCTATTAATATGTTTCATTATAGCCAATATGAAAAGAGAAATTTGCCCTGTTGTTGACACCAATCAGACACTGCAATGTCATTAGTGACTGGTTGACAGTGGTTTCAAATGTTACAAAGGGGCCTTGCTTCATTGTGTGTAGCACATTTCATGATGCCTGTTCATTAATGCACTACTTGATCATTTCTATGCTTGGTTATTAACTCTGACTGATCACAGCACATTCCTCCACCACTGAGGACCAGAGGTTTGTTTGTGCTGGTAAAAAAAAACTACACACTCGCATCCCAAAAAGCTTTAGGCACTGAATAACAAACATCGCATAGACAGAAATTTCAACGTCCCGCCCATACACATTCAGCATCTTGTTATTATCTGTTATACAAAATGTCCATACGGTATCAGAAAAGACTCAACTTGGAACTAGACCTTTACCTAAAGTTAGTGGCACTTTACTGTATACCAAGTGCTACATTTTCCTTTCCTGACAGCCACTACAGTGACCAAAACTCATGCCAAGGGACAATACTTCTGTGAGGATGTGAAACAAATCAGAGAAAAAGGAATTTCCTTACCTGGATGCTCTTAATGCCAGCTTTGCAGTAGTACCGTTTGATATCCACATCAATCTCTGTGTTCCCGACAAAGCTGAGTAACAAAAACAAAAAGTCTCTCAGATAATTATTTCTTTTAAATCAACAATCCTCAGGGTCTCTTGAACTAGTTTAAACCAGTACCACAAGTAAGCTACAGAGGTAAAACAGTAATGATTTCAGGAGGCATATTCTTGGCTCACCTGATGTGTAGGTCCATGATGATCTGTCTTTTGTCCACATTTTCAGAGTAAACCTTTACCCCATTGATCCTTAAGGGCTACACCGCAACACAGAGAGCCATTATTGTCAGTGGATCTCTCCAGGCCATCAACAACACACCAAGACCTCCACCACTCCAAAACCCCTGCATGGTTTGCAAAAAGGTTGACCCCTCTCCTGACCCGAAATGAAAACTATTTATAAAACCAGCACACTAGTCAGAGGCAAACCTGCATGTTCATGTTCGAGGTCCCACACACTCTAACCAACTGTCCCAGTGGCGCCTAATAAGAGAATAAGAGATGCTCACTTTGTCTCCTATGTCGATTTTGCTAAAGCAGAAGGTGCTGAGGTGGGAGCTGGACTCCTTCACCACCGGCTCGATCGTCTCGTGCAACACTTTCTCCACAAACTGGCAAATGTATGGCCACATCTGTTTCACCGCCTGAGGGGAAGAGACTTGAAATTCAAAGAGTAATCGTAGTAGAGTTTTGCTGGGACAAACTAAAAATCGGTGCCTTTTTTGGTATATACTTAGGGCATGTACATGTAGCGCTGTAAGACTGTATGAGATATTACTGTCACTAAATCAGCTTTACTCTTTGTAGACTAATGTTGCTGCTTCATACAAGTACTTCTCTCATGCTGTTAATTATATAGCTTTTATAAAATATCCAAAACATAGTTCCATTTAAGTAGAATCCTGTCTCATTCATACATATCAAATTTTGATTTCATCATCTAGAACAATGAATATGTATATACTATATGCTTTAGAAATTACAACCAGGTTGATGCCATGTTAAATCACGAGGGGTAATGCACTTCACAGTACTGCAGAAAGAAGGCTGCATGTTAAGTCAAATGCACTGCAGCATATGGTGGGTGCAACATTAACAGGCCCAGTGGAGCGAGAGCGAGGGTGACAGACATCCCAGTTTTCACAAAGCAAAATGGATGACTTCCTCCAAGCAAATAAATTCAAGAGACAGCTGCTCAATTTCTTACCTTGTTCAGCCACTCCACTCGCTCAACATCTGGGAAGTGCACCTAAAGTGAAGCAAACAGAGCAGATTGTCTCCATGTTAGTTCCAAACAGTGGCTAATAATGCAACAGTTGTTTCCCTGGAAGGCCAAGTTTAAATTACATGCTCAAAAACTGCATGATCAGTAAAATTGAAAGCTTGAATTTAAATGCTAATGTTTATAAACTGTACTTGCAATAATTATTACATGTGTGATTTTTTCCCATTTTTAGTTTAAAAGAGTTAACGCGTGTTAAGGTGCAGGTTAAGCCCGATAAAGACCAAAAGCTTAGTTATATAATTAAATGTCTACAGTGGACCAGTGTTCAAAATCTTCTTCTCTTTCATTTTAAATGTTTCAAATTACTCTCGAATTAAGTGCAAATATCAAGTGCGGAGCAAATCCTTTCCTAAATTAATTTTAAATTTCAAAGTGTTTATTCCCTGATCTCAACAACAAGATGAAGCAAGACAGCAGGCTGGCGTGCTGGGCAGATCTGACAGCTACAAGGGACAGCACTCGGATTCATAGAGAAAACAAACATGCTTACACAGCATGCGTGTCAAATTGTGGCTGAGGCAGTGACAAGAGCAGGAAGATGCCTGTGGAAGAGAAAGTTATATCTAATATGAGATTTAGACCCAGAGTGTCAGTATGAGTTGAGATTAATATAATGACCTGAAAAAGACACTGACAAGGTGTCATTATTACATCTGACAAAGTTAGAGTGACCTTATTCAAAACATGTAGATGGAGTATCAGATGATTCACTCGATAGGACAGATGTTTGAAAGTACTTGCTAAGAGAAGTGACTTGTGCATCTGAAAGCTCAAGCAAAGCAGCTTAATAATTTAGATACTGCTACTGCTTGCTGTGTTGGTGTAGGACTGTCTTTAAAGTGTACGTACTGTAGTAGCCTGCCTGGGTTTTGAATCAAAGAGGCTTTCCACACTGAGCTCATAATACCTATAACCAGCACGCAAGTCTAGAAAGTAATCAAGACCTGGAAACACGCTAAATGTATGTCCTGAAAAAGTCACAACACAAAACACAAACAGTATCTGATGCGGACGTATAGTATCTCATTTTCAGACACACAATGCTGACCTCTCAAACTTGCTTACATCTCGTGAGTCACACAGACAGCAGCGCACCAAAAGGTCTGCTATAATGCAGACAATTTGACTCCTGTAAACAGCAGACCTACTGAAAACCTGAAACCACGCAAAGTTTGTGAAGCAGTTTATTGGTCTCATGCTTTGCTACTGGCTGTGTCCTTGTGCCAGTTTATTAGATGTTAATGTAATCCAGTACAACATCTCAGCCCTACATTCAGCCGTTGCAAAGATGTGTTCAGCTTTGATTGACACTGTCAGAGACATTCGAAATTAACAAAAACAAGGAAAAAAATCAGCTCTGCACTGTCCATAAGTGTGAGATGGCAGAAAAGAATCCAATTTAGGCACTCAAGTGGAGGGTTGATAATAAAATACCTTTAAGGGATATGGGCTAGAACATTTAAAAAAACACCACTGCGTCTCTGCACACTTGGTTAGTTGGTTTCAGTATTAACTCTGGGTTTCGTACTGAGATTGTAGTTTGCAGTGGCGTTAAACTAGACTGTCCATTCTAATACACAATTAAATGTTCCAAAGAATGGGTGAACATTCTGATGAAAGCTCAGTACTCAGCCAAATGTGATTTGCTACTTTTTGTAATCAACCAGCAACCACCATGTCTTCATAATCACTCAAACAACCCAGTCAAATCTCTTCTGTGTATTTAGATTAAGCGGTGTTCCTATTGTTTTCAAACAGGAGTGGGACCAGTAGAAGTTTTAAAACAGAGGCACACCACTAAAAGCTGCAATGACAAAGCAATCTTACTACTGTTAAGACTTAGTTTTGTTCAGTGGAACGAACCTGGCACTAGCCAAGATTTAGGAGCTATAACTGGAGAAAATCCCCACCCCTGAGGACAGCACAGTAGCTCATCAATGAGAAATCTGCCACTCGATCTAATTCGAAAAGTGTACTGTGATGGTCGTGCACATCGCCTCAAAGTCTGTTAATTTTTATAATCGACAGGGGATTTGGAGGTTACTCAATCAAGCCTTTTTCCTTTAAGTGTGATGCTCTTACTCTTCACCGTGTAGCTTTTCCAGCCCTATTTAATAGCCTGAATGCATCCTCAGCCGTGTGTCAGCAGAACGAGCTTTTAACTGTTCTCATAACATAGGCTGGGCTGAGCATCACAAACTAGTTGAACTGTCCTTCTGTGATGAATATTATAGGGTAAATGTTGGATTTATAAGTTGAGCATCTGAGATTTGAGGCCTTCTTAGTTCAGTTGTATTTTGCGCTTAGATAGCACGTGATTAAATGCAGTCTGTTTACTTAGTGATTTCCAAACTGGATCTAGAACACAGCAGACACATTGTCTACTGGAGTTGAAATTGTCCAGGAGAGTTAACTTGTGCAGGTAGTTAGAGGATGGATCAATTAATGCATTAATTTATAATCCAGTCCCTTTGCTTTTAAATATTCCCCTCTCATGTATTTCAAACCTCCTTCAATATCACCACAGTATATCTGAGATAAGTCATATGACATTTGGCTATGTGACAAAAAAATGCTCCAAATATGTCACTGCCAGCAGCTAATCTACAACATAATCTGTTACGTGCAATGTTATATCATTCATTTACATACTGGGTGTGCTGAGGGTCCACATGGGGTAATATTACCTGCCACTAAACTGTTAACCCTGACAAGGACAACCCCAGTGTTACCCAGTGTTTGCCAAGCTACAGTGCTGCAGTACTACAGTGAGTTACTGCAAGTGCCATAGTTGTCAGGATCCCAAAATAACGGAGCCTGTGGGCATGTTCCTTTTCCACCATGGTGTCTGGTTTACCATTGTGTCCTGCTGTATTTAGACTGGGGCTCAGCCTAATGTCACTGCTGGGGGCACAGCTGCTCCATCAAAGCCTTGGGGCTCAAATCTGACTGTTGACAGTTTTTTGATGGAAGAATATTGTTCAGAAAAATACCTCTTCGGAGAAACTGTTCAGCCAGAATAAACGACTGTGGACATTGTTTAATCTGTTGTATTTCAGACTTACCCACGGTGGTAGGTCTGAAGTGGTAAGGCTCTGCTTGACACTTCTCTCCTCTTGCTCAAAGAAAGACAGAGCTCGGCTCAGCCGGCTGTGCTTCCCTCCTGTGTTTCTCCTCCACCAGAAAAAAAAAATAAGTCCAATTAACAACCAGCTGAAGCTGAACTCAAAATATCCCAGTGCATAAATGGGAAAAATAAGAACAAAGGTTTTAGCAAAGTGAACCCAAGTCTGGGTCAGCTCGCTGGTCGAGGACACCGGGGCATCACTGGGTATGGCCCCCGCAGAGGGATGGGTAAAGTTGGCGCTGGACTGAGCGGGGCTCGGCGCGGTGTGTCCATTCTCCTTAGCTGAAGCGGGGCTCGCATTGTGTGGGTGGGCTCCTCGTACAGCTGTCATGCTATCTCTGGACACGTCTCTCTGTCCCGGAGTCCGTCTTCAAACTGCTAAAATGCGGATGAGGTCGGGTGTCTTGGTTCCCATGTGCGAACGGACCAAAGCAGCTGTTGTGGAGCCTGCTCTCACGTTGGCTCACCTGTACACCAGCCCATCGCCTTCGGGGGAATCGTTGGCATTGAACGCTTTAGTTTACGCTACGACTAAAAGATAAGGAGTGCATTTCTTTGATTAAATCGAGCTGCTGAATCTGTCCACTCCACAGTCATTCTACCTCCACAGTTCACATATAGGATGGGAATGATTATCAGCAAAACCACACATGGATGTGCGTTCCCACTGGTGACCGCTGCACGGCTGAATGTAAGATAACGCCATCTGGTGCTCACCAGCGACAAACTGAGCGTATCAATCATAGACATATGGTAGCAATTGTAGAAACACAAAGAAATAGGAATCGCATTTATATTCAAAATATATAAAATAACTAACATATGGATATTTTACTGCTTAACTTGCTATCAAAAGCAGAAGTTAAGCTAGAAATGGCGAGCACAGATAAATCGCTCAACAGACGAGCTTTATGTCAGCTTAGATCCCAGCTGTCGGGAGCTTATTCCACTGGATGTGGTCTGTTTCCCCGTAGATATGTCTCCTCTTATATTAATCTGAATCTATCCTACACCTAACCCCAACCAATCGTGTAAGGATTAAGCCACTCTCGAATAGGACAGTTACTGCTGCTAGCGTAGAGCAAAATTCAGAATGAATCAAAGAACAACTAGCATTATCAGGGGTGTTAGTTTTGTTATAATTGATTAAGCTACAACATTTTTAAGGCGGTCTGTCAAAAATTCTCATTTATACAAAAGGTCTCAGACAGTTACCTTGACAACCAGGTGTTGATTCCAGCGATTGCTCTACTGTCGATTAGTAGGTCTGTTGTCAAGCCGAAGTGACGCGCTCTCCTTGGTTTCGACAAACTGCGCTTGCGCAAAAGTGATACCAAGATGGCGACGTCATTGCAAACATATGAGTTAATTTTCGGCTATTGAAAAACTGAAAATATATACACAGATGAGAACATGCATAGTGACAAGGTAATAGTTTTATCTTTGTTCTTACCGTATGCAAGCCGAACCTGGGAAATGTTTTTAGAAAATCTCGGCTGTGGTACTTGCCGAACAAATACAAAATAACGGTGCTTATGTTATTAGTTAGCGTGGATATAAATGAACGCTGATATGTTCATCCTGTAAGCATAAAACATCTGTTTGTTTAGAAAATAACAAAGGAAGATACATGGAGACCTGCTGACCTGAAAAGACACATCAGGGTGAGTTTATAAGAGTTTAGAGAAGCAATGCAGAAGATGGCGAGTCAAGCTGGATTTCTAAATAATATATAATAATTCCCTTTTTTAGGGAGAAGGACACAGGGATGACTCTGTCAGGAGGCAAGATGTCAATGAAAGAAAGCACAGTGGTGGAGAATCCAAAGAAAGACACCACAGGGACCCAGGGAAGGAGTCTAGACAAGAGGGACACAAGCAGAGGGAAGTGGAGAGTGCTACAGATACACGAGAAGATGAAAACGGCAGATATGTACACCAGAGGAAGGAGGGCTCACGGGACAGGAGAGGTGACAAGGAAAGGGATAGAAG
>NW_018127935.1:1767681-1773126 GCF_001952655.1 Monopterus albus
GACAGGAGGAGAGATAGAGAGGAAAAGCATGAAAGGGAGAGAGACAAGGAAAGACACAGAGATAAGGAGAAAGAGAGGGAAAGGGACAGAGAGAGATACAACAAGGAGGGGAGGGATAAAAGAGAGAGAGACAAGGAAAGGCAAAGAGAAGAAAGAGACAGAGAGCACAGAACTGACAGAAGGAGACACGAGAAGAGTGGGGAAGAAGGGAAAGCTCGGTTAGAAAAATATGACAGAGAGCAGAGAGACAGACACAAAAATGAACATGGAGAAAAGAAGAATGACAAAGAAAGACAAGAGAGACATGGAGACAGAAAGCATTCAGAATGGAAAGAGGAAAGAGGTAAAGATACAGTGCGCCATATTTACGGGATTGGGGTTTCCATATGATGTCAGTATTTTTATCTTCTGATTTCAGAGTACAAAGGAGAGCACAGAACACATAAAGAAGAGCGAGAAAGGAAACACAAAGAGAGAGGATATGACGTAAGTATGCACATTAATATTAGTTGTCCATCACTAATTTGTATTTTCAATAAAGGTAAATAATTCACTGAACATTTTTGCTTTACTTAGTATAAATTTGTGGCTTGTGTTTTTTTATTTATTTTTTTCCCCACATTTCCAGGATGAAAAGAGGAAGCATTACAATGAATCCAGGGAGCATCCAGATTTGAAGAGGTCAGGCGAAGAGGTCAGGCATCATCGTTCTGGCAGAGACCGAGGAGAATGGGACAAACGCAAAGAGAGAAGGCACAGAGAGGAAGAGGATCCAGAAAAGAAAGAGAGGGAGCTAAGGCACAGAGAGGAGGAGGAACCAGACAGCAATCACATAGACAGAACCAGCACCAAGAAATCATCGTCCGACAAAAGTCACAGGCATGAGACTAACACAACAGAGACAGAGGTTAGTAGTACAAATAAACTGCCCTTCATAACACAGCTCATAGTGCAGTATCTTTTAATAAATGAAGTCTTTATTCTGGTTGCACTAATTGTGTTTTTGTTTAGTCTGTGTGCAATCTACTGTTTGTACTGCTTGCTGTACTGTGCATACAAGTAGCCTGCATGCTTTACTGATTTATTTAAAGTATCTTTTTTATATATCATGTCTGCAGGTTGTCAGTGATGAAGTCTTGGTTGACCAGGAATATGAGGATGATTTTGAGGTAAAATAATGCAACTTTTTAATGTAATAGGGTATAATCTGTGATACTTAATTCTTGTGCTTTGCCTCATTTGTCATTATGTTTAATTTTTAAATGATAACATTTATTTACTTGTTTTCATGTTACTTTTGCATGCTGTAATCGGTTTATGTTCTAAGAAACTGGTGAGTATTCAGAGATTTCCTGAATGACTCCATTTTTCTTTTTATAGGATGTGATGTTTGTGCTCATAGCATCTTGGTAATTTTATTACTTTATTACTTTGCTTCAAATGGATTTCTCTCTTCTTTTTTTTTTTTACTTTGAAGGATTATGAAGATGATTTTGAGGAGATTGATGAGAGTACAAATGAAGGTGAGGACAAGAAGGAAACAGAGCTTCCAGAAATGGGAGAAGAGAGGGAAGAGCTTACACCACAGAGGAGAAAGGAGATCGAAGCAATTCAAAGAGCCATGGATGAAGAGAATGAGAGATCTGGAACGGCTCAGTCCAGGCAAAATACAAGCAGAGAGGAAGAAGACAAGCATAAACGGCACAGAGGTACAGTTTTAATTTATTCGTTATCTTTCTGTTATATTAATTGTAAGACAAGCATTTATTACAGGTGTATTTTGTTCAAAATTATGGGACTTATGCTATTTTTTATTACTATTTGTATAGACTCCGAAATGATCCAGAGTAGAGGCTCCCAACATGGGAGGTTTATTGACTTTGTTGCTGCGAAACAGCGTGAATTCAGCAAGAAAGTTGCCACAAAACAGAAGTAAGTTATCATGAGAAAAACATTTTCACATTTAATAGAGAATGCATCACTGTAAATTTTAATTTGCCAAGCATATGTTTAGTATAGCACAAAGATTTCCTTAATTGTACCTTCAGTGTTCTTTTTTTCTGTCCACAGAAAACGCAGTACAGAGCTTCTCCGCTTAATTGATCTGGATTTCTCCAGGACATTCTCCCTTTTGGATCTGCCACCTGTTAATGAATATGACATGTATATTAGAAACTTTGGAAATGCAAACACCAAGCAGGTTAGTATTCTTACATCACACAAAGATCTGTACCCAAATTATAGAAGAGAAACTCCATGTTTTCCCTTAAAACATAGTTATAGTTCATATTGCATAGTTCTAAATAAAACGTTTAAACTTTTTCTTTGTCAGGCTTATGTTCAGTGTAATGAGGATATTGCAGACCGAGACATTCAGACAGAGGAGATAGAGGTGTGTGAGAAATGGACACAGCATCCTCCAGAGCACAGTGGAGCATGTGGGGGTAAGGAAATGCCAAGATAACTCTGATAAACACAGTATGTATATGTAGATTTCTGAAATTGTGTTTTGTCTTGACAGATCCAAACTTCTCTCAGGAAGCACGAGACAAAACTATAACTGAACTGAACTTTGATTCACAGCGTCTGACAGCATTTCTGAGCTCAGCTTCACAGGTTATCTTTTGACTCATTAACTGTTATTTAATTTTTAAAGTTCTTAAGTCCTTGTTGTCAATACTGACTCCTGTTGTGTTTTGTGACCGAATCAAGGTCATGGTTGTCCTGTTGGAAGAGGATCAAGCTGAGAGAAACTCTCTGAGAAATCTGAGGACTCAAGCAGATATGACTTCTTTCAGTGAAGGAAGTTTACAGCTCAACACTACTCTGCCTTTTCTTTATGGTACACAGTCAGAGAATTGAACTTAGACATAATTACATTAGTATGGTAGGCCTTCTTGTGGGACACACACCTTTTTTGATTGTCAATTGCAGGTCGCCACATCAGCCTGGTGCACTTCTCTCAGGTCCAGAGGCACACCATGATGTCAGTCCACAAACCTACAATGAAGCCCAGCGCTGTCCGTCTTGACAGCTGCACCATCATCTGCATCTGGAACATCTGGGAACCATCCAGACCTCAGAAGATCCTTGTCTATGAATCTGAGGTGACATTTTTTGGGCTTCATTAGTTTCTGTTAGAGAAATCAGTTGAGTATATGGTCTTGGTAAATGGTCTTACACTTGTATAGCACTTTTCTATGCTTTACAGCACACTCAAAGCACTTTCACACTATTTGGCCATTCACCCATTTGCACTCACAAACGCTCACACATTCACACACTGGTGTTATCACCAGAAGCAACTGGGGGTTCAATGTCTTGCTCAAGGACACTTCGACATGTTGACTAGACAAGCCGGGAATTGAACCGCTAATCCTCCGGTTAGAAAACGACCCACTCTACCTCCTGAGCCACAGCTGCCCCCAAATCATTGCCTTTTAGGAAAAATTTGAAGTTTGTGTTGTTAACATTCAACCCAACACACATTATCTGTGGAAATACTATGTAAAAGTTTCACACTGAACACTTTCTGCTAAATGATATTAGCTTCATCTGACCTGAAGAATGTGAACCCAGCCTGTCAAAATGCAAGATGCACTGACTACTTGTGGGTTCAGGTCAAGCACAAATCTCAGTGAACTCATAGTCATCTCAACACCGATAGTAACCCTTTGTAATGTTCTGTGTCTCAGATCCAGTGTTGCTGTTTCAGCCCTGGAAAGGCCATACTGGTGTTTGCAGGCACATCAGTTGGCTCTGTAGTACTGTGGGACCTGAGGGAGCCTGCTAGCAGTCATTGGTGCCTGAAGATAGGGGAGGATGAATGGACCTTCAGACAGCCTACCTTCTCCACTGGTACATGTCAAATGATAGTTGACTTAAGAATGGGATTTAGTTTCAGTACATACTGTAGATACAGACCTGGCATACCACACATTTCCCTCCTTCTTCTGGTGTCTTCCTTTCTATTCCAATACAATTGATATCTTGTTCTATCTTCTACACTTATTTAGAGAATATAAAGCCCCTTGATCTTTCACTTGGTCATCTTTGTTATTGTGTATTTCATTGTAGACAGTACAGTCCTTAGACAATGATGCTCACCAGGCCATAACACTTACATATAATCCAGTTTGTGCTGAACCTCTCATTTGTCACCTTGTCAACAAAGATGCAGTGATGGCTGACTCAGGGCATTTCTCATCTGTGACGTCTGTAGAAGTTGTCCCCTCCATTGTAGCAGGGGGGCTGAGACCAGAGGTGCCCCTGTTGGCATCTGAGGAAGGTATGGAACTTTATAGGAAAGGACAACACATTGACTCAAGATCTTGTGTAGCATATTACAAATGTGCCTTGTGTTTTTTGCCATTCACAGTGTACTTTATAATTAATTAAGCCTTATTCTGTTTCATAACCCAGAGTCTTCAGGATTGTCATTCCAGCTGGCTTCTCTGGATGAATGCGGGCTTTTAAATTTTTGGGTAGGTTGAGCCACAAAGTGGATTCTGGATAGTTTTTCTCTACAACAGAGATTTTCAAAGTGATAGAAGAGATTAAGGTGAGAGGGAGAGATGCAAGACAAAGATCCTCTGTAAGGTGAAAGGGACAGGTGCCTGCTAGTGTTCTAAGAACAACAGGAAAGTAGTGGAGAGAGACCCACTGTAGATAAGACAGGGGATTGCAACCAAAATTTATACACTGTCAACTTTGCCAAGAAGTTTTCAACAAGAGCATATGAGGCAGTTAACCTTTAAAACCATTAGTGCCCTATCAAAGTAATACAACAGTAGTTGTCTGTGTACCAGTAAGTACATTAAAAAGAGCTATCTGCAAACAAATATAGTCTAAACAATGCAGCATAGGGTGAACTTCCAGCATAACTATACCACAAAGAATAATATTCAGAGGCAAAGAATAAGGGCACGTTTACACGGAAACGCTCTTGGCTGTAAACGCCTACTTTAGTATGTGTTTTGGCCTTCCGTTTAGACGAAAACAGGTTAGCCGGGTAGCGAAAACGGAGACTTTTCAAAAAGGGTCCCAACGTGGAGAGTTTCAAAACCCCAGCTAAAACGTTTTCGTGTCAACGTTATAATCCGCATATGTTTACGAAACGATGACGCCATCGCCCCGCGTCAGCTACTGCTAGTGTCACATTGACTGCGACATCAACATAAACAATGGCGAACTATATGCTTTCATGCTACACACAGATGCTAATGAACTTATTAGCATTAGTACAACTGCTCCGACCAACAAAATAATGTTGGTAACTTCGTAGTGTTCGCGCAGTGTTGCCAAATCCTCAGTGTAGGATTATGGCTCTTGTTACCATTGCTAACTCAGAGACGAGACAGTCCAAGTAACTTCAAAACAGTGCTGATTTATTCAAAGGATCACAGGTAAAATTAACATTACACGCTCAGGTATCTTGCACCTCCA
>NW_018127935.1:1773290-1777191 GCF_001952655.1 Monopterus albus
TGTGTGTGTGTCTGTTGGTTAAGTGGTGTGTAGCTAAAAACATTCTCACGACCTCTAGTAACATGTCGTGGCTTAAACATAAGAACATATTATGGCTAAGGCTACAGTTATACACGTCGTAATAATAATATTAAACACCCTGTCTGCTGACAGTCATCAACTCTTCTCTCTAGTTATCCTTGACCAGATGTACCCTGTAGAAACTCATAAGCATGCCTAAGCATTTAACAGTCTAACTAGACATCCTATCTCCACTAAACATTTCTAATACATAAAGTATCTATCCAATTTCTATCTGACTAAAAATACCTAACACAGTCAAGAGTGTTACCGTGTAAACGTACCCTACACATTCAGTGACAAAATCCATTAATTTTTCTTCATGTTGCCCGATCAATATTATATAACATTAATAAAACTCACAAAGATACTTTCCCTTATCCATTCACATACAGATACGTAGCTCCAGACAAACAGCAAAGATATGCCATTATGGACTTGTATGATTTCCTGTCTGTGTCCTTCAGGTAGTGGTGGAGCTCCCAAAAGCCAATGAGGCAGGCTCTCCTACAGATCTAGGTAATGCTGTCAGTGTTTTCAAACATGAACAAATTCATATTTCTCACACATGTACTACCAGGTTCGACCTTTCTTTCTTGCAGGGCTCAGGCCCGGGGGCAAAGTAAAGCTGCTTCACAGCTCCTCCCTCCTCACTGCAGAGAGGTGAGACTGATAAATAGCTGTGATGATCATCCGTCACTGCCAGGCAGATGTTCTGTCATGGTCATGCGATCTTGTTTGTTACTGTCCGTACTGTGGATTATTGTTATTGTCACCTCAACATTTGATGGAAAAAAATCTGTCATATACTGTCCTGTCAGTACACTGAATGTGATGCAGTGTTGTCTTCAACAGCTACCCAGTTTGTTGTAACCTTTGATCTCTGGTTTTGGCATTTTCCCCCGCTCATGCTCTGCTTGGCTTTCAGGCCATCACCACGAGATGCAGTGAAAACAGGGCCATTACAGACTCTTCATTTAAAGTTTCTTCCAGCTGACTCCAATCATTTCTTTATTGGAACCAACATGGTGAGCATATATTGTATTTTCATGTCTTTCACAATACTCAGACAATTGTGCCTGTGTTTAATTTTGTGATGGCGTACTAATGTTGTTTCTGTGCTAGGGTCTGGTCAGTCATGGAACAAGTCACGGTCTGAAGGCTTCTCCAAGGTTTTACAGGTTTCAGGAGGCTGGACTCCGACCAGTTGATGCCAGCTCAATCCACTTTTCTCCCTTCAGAGAAAACATGTTCTTGGTGAGAACGCAGGTTGTTGACATTTTTGGAAATATGCTTATTTATTTTCTTTTGTAGAATTGGATGAGGCCACTCATGTCTAGATGCTAAACATGAAAATACAACAAGACAAGGAAATGTGCATGCACATGCCTTCTTTTCTTGTGCCCTCTCTCCAGGTGGGTTGTGGGGATGGCAGCATCAGGCTGCATGGAGTCAGCCATGAACAGCCTGTGGCAGAGTGGAAGAATGGCACAGCAGGTGAACCAGTGGTGTCACTGCAGTGGGCGCAAACCAGGCCAGCAGTGTTCTGCGTGCTTGATGCAGCCTCCAACCTCTACATATGGGACCTGCTGAAAAATGAGACAGAGCCTGTGGTCACCAAGAGGATGAATGCTGATAGGTAATACCAGACACATGAGTGATTAATGTGCAAGAAAGTTTCTCATATTATGTGTTAGTATCAGGTGTATGTTTTCTCTTTTCAGGGTGACAGCCATGGCCATGTTTGGAGACCCGGGACAACAAAACACATATTCAGGGATAGCTTTGGCACACGAGTCAGGAAAAATTGAAATGCAGTATTTCACAAGAAATTTTACTGTGCCCGTTACTGCCGAGGAAGAGAAGTTGGAGAGTATGATGACTGAAGTCTTCTGAAATACAGCATCCTGTATGGTGTGTTCATTCAAAAGATTTACGAAAAGATCAATTTAGTCCTTTTGTAGAGTATGTCATAAATAAAATTCAGTGTGAGTTAATCCTTCTTAAAATGATGACACATGGTTAGATATTTACCACATGTGGCTAGATACCAAAGATCCTCTGCAGGGACTACAATTAATTAAATAGCCTTCATAATACTGTTGATAACAAGAAAGAAATATAAATGTTTGTTGTAAATATATAGCCTCTATATAGTTTTTTATACAATAAACTGATTATATCTGTGGCTATTTAATGCTCTGGTCCTTTTATTTATTTATATTTTTCCTAATTTTACTATCTGATTTGTTTAGTTAACCATTCAGTTATCTTTATAGCCTATGTCAACCATTTGTTAGCTAAGAATAACAGGAATGGTTTTTTTAGCTTTATAGTAGCATCTTTCAGGTACCCCTAATCCAGTTACTTTTTAATTGATTATGTTGCCAAAAAGTATAATAGTAAAGAACAATTCATTAATCTAGATAGATACGTTTAGAGCTGATGTGTGACAGCATTTAAGTTTTCCCGTTTAAAGAAATGGCACGGGCGGAAATGGAACTGACAAAACGCATAACAACAAATCCTATCGGCCCATGGCAACACTAGCCCCGTTTAGGGCTGAAACAGTCCTGGATACATCTCACCGAAACAGTCGGAGCATGGCTGCGCGCTACACTTTAATCAGAGTGATGAGCAGTTGGTCTTATTACATGTGACATGATGCTTGTTTGTTGCTCTAAATGAAGTGTTTGTCTTTCAAAATTGGCTACATAAAATATTAAAGGATGAATTTGTTCCTTCATATTTTCTGAAATATGAAGGAAAAAAATTGCTCTGGGTTTGTTTTGTTTTTTTGCCTTTTACTATACTTCAGGTGCACCAGCTGTCAATCATCCCAGTGCACCCTGTTAAAACACTAAAGTCGCCCAGTGTTTCACAGAATGACAGGTTTTTAAAAAAAGTAAATCTGTTTTAATGTAATCTGTAATGCTGTGAAACAATGACCACTGTTCATTGTTACCAGAGACACTTATGGTGGTGTAAAAGATGACCTCTAAAACCTTATCCTCAGATTTTAATAAAACTGATAAGAAGAAATAACCAAAGCTGGAGTCTGTTGGATTTAGAGCCACTCTCTTTTTGTTTCATCCTTTGTGGTGGTTCAGTCTTTGTTCACTTCAGATCTTCCTTCCTGTTCTCCACCTTCCCTATTATAACCCACATGTCCTATATCTTGAAGTCTTTGTTTGTCAAGTGACAAGAGCTGTCACTCCACCAGTTTACTTCTCAACTCTCCTTTTGTCCATATTTTTGTTTATCATGTGATTGTATTGTCTACATGTTCTTGTGTTCATCTGTCATATCTCCACTGTCTGCGCTGGCTGACAGAGATTACAGGGTAGTCATCTGAATGAGAACACTCAGCTGGCATTTCACAGGCACAGCTTGCTTATAGAGGAGATGAGTGAGGTGGCTCCTGCTGTGAAACTACTGCAAATGTTGCTGCCTCCTCCACAGTGAAAAGTCCACTGTGCTTCACCCTTTGTTCCTCTCCTTTCTGACTTTTGCTTGGTTCTCTCGGTATTAAGCCTCTCATCCTTTTTGGAAGACAGTGAAGCACTTTACAGACACACTGTTGTTTGTTTCCTTGTGTATTGAAAGACAGTGAGACTTTGCATTGGTAGCTATATGGCCTCATCACAGCTGGCTGGTAAAACTTTGAGGCATCACTCAGAGGGCACAGCTGGATGATGACTAGGCCACTGTTTTCTGACACTGCCATTTATTATCTGGTTCCCACCCTTCACACCCGTCCACCGACCATCCCTGCCTGTTTTCTTTTACTACGGGTTCCACATTTTTTTTTCTCTTTTCTTTTGAATCAGAATATTAATTT
>NW_018127935.1:1778074-1780195 GCF_001952655.1 Monopterus albus
ACTCAGACACACACACACACACACACACACACACACACACACACACACAGTCTTGCAGTTCTTGTAATTATTGTCTGCAGTTTTTTTGCACACAATAAGAGAAGGTAGAGCCTAAAATTTAACTACTGGACAATCTTTCTGGTGAAGTTAAACATCTTTGGGTCACCTTGATTTCTCCCCCCCCATAAGAAGCAAGAGAGAAATCAGTAATCAGGAACTGGAAAAAAAAAAAAAGTTAACCTCTGCAGTAAATCAGATGTAATCATGTACTACTCAAACACTGACCTTGGTTGCATGGTTGGGTTGGAGGGGTGTGTCTATGGGTATGCAATCAAGCAGCATTTTGATGCATACACAGACAAGTTATAGCTGTTCAGTTTGCATTTATTCTCATTACAGTGGCTCAGTGCTGGTGTACATGATAGACACCACAACAGGATCCATGCAGCTCTCCCACAAATTGGAGCTCACCCCAAAACACTACCCAGGTATTGTTTAATCTCTTCCCTTCCCACACTTTGCATCCATCCTTTCTTCATCTGTCTTGTTAGGGTGATTTTTATTTTATGCACTTAAGAATGGTTTTATTTTATAACACACATAAGTTTACATACTTATATGTTACAGATATATAGTTATGAATATCACTCCATATGTTCACTTAACTACTGGTCAAATATCTGCTGTGTGAGTCACAGAAACACTAATGCAACAAGCTGTGACTTTAGTTTGCTCAAAGATGCCTTACAGGGTTTTTTTTTTCTTGTTCGTTATTAGACAATATTGTTGGTAGTACTGTCACTACTGCTAGCTACAGTAGCTAGGAAGCTGGATTTAACCAAAAACCTTAATGAACTAATCAACAGTTTTTAACTGGTTCTTCCAGCCATCCATTTTGTGCTGCTTATCTGGTCCAGACTGTATAGATTTTAATGAATTATATCATTAGTAATTATTGTTATATACCGCTGGTAAGTATTGAAAACACCTACCTTTCATTTTTGCCAGTATGATTGTGAGACAGGCATTAAATTCCATTCCATTCTATGTGATATTAAAAAGGTCTAGATTTAACTTGGTGAACCTACAGAAACCCTGGTCTCTCTACTGTCTATACAGAGAAGATCTTAAACCATAAGATAAAAAGCACCTGGTCTAGTCTCAGATGCACAGGATGTTTTGTTTCACACACTGTCCTTCAGTACAAAGCACATTTGGTGTACTCCAGTAGGGCTCATCTCACTTACTTGTCCCTTTATTTCTTAGATCAAACACAAATCCTGTGTTTTATCAGAGAGTTGTGTGTTGGAAAGCCACCATTCATTGGGGAGAATCTAAGATATAAAACTGCATATCAGAACATTTTGCTTAACTACATCTTTGTGTTATTCAGACGTTTTGCTCCTCAAAGTATGAAAACAAAAGACCAAACATAAGTGAGCTCCGTGCAACAGTGAAAAAGACACTGTTCAGAAACACTGGTCGCTCACTGCTGTGTGAGAACAGGAGAATGGTTTCATTGTTAATCCTGTAATAAAGAAAAGAATAATATAATGTGATTGAGTATCAAATAAACACAGAAGAAGTGAGAACACACCGTTTGCAAAAGAAATGACTTAATATTTTCAGAATTTTTTTAATTTCTTTGAAATGTCTCCCTGTTCAGATACTTATAACAAGACGGGCCCAGTCAAGCTGATCTGCTGGTCCCCTGACTACAGTGTTGTCATGGTTACGTGGGAGTGCGGCAGCCTGTCGCTGTGGAGCGTTTTTGGAGCTCACCTCATCTGCACACTGGGAGAGGACTTTGCGTGGGTGGAGACAAACACACAAACACATTTTTAATGTAACTTCAGTTGAACCTTTTTTTTCCTTCTTTGTCTTCCCCTCAGCCATCGTTCTGATGGCACCAAGAAGGAGCCTGTTAAAATCAGCTCTATGGTTAGTGGCCTTTTAATACTGTCCCACTGTCTGTCTTAAAACATGTGAAAAGTTGTTTTTTTTCATCACTGTGCATAATGAAACACATACCCTCTACCCCCTTTCCAGAGCTGGGGAGCAGAAGGCTACCACCTATGGGTGCTCCCTAACAAACAACAGAGGAGACAGGAGGAACAGATG
>NW_018127935.1:1797700-1799210 GCF_001952655.1 Monopterus albus
TTTTTCCGTCTCTTGAGGATCCAGGGGGTCGTGCATGACAATTTTTCCCCACAAAACATCATCATGGGGTTTTTTCGTCTGCACCGCAGTGACATTAAGAAATGATGAGAAATCTAATACAGATGAAATGATGTGTTTGCATTGAAACTGTTTGTCCAACAGTACAGACAATTGTGTTATGGAGCATGAGGGAAAGAACCATCTTATCAGTCTCATTTTCATTTACATTTTTACTTTAAATTCCATTTCATGATCATGTTTTAATTGCAGTATTGGTTGAAATGATTAAAGGTGTGAAGGTTAAAAGTTCCTGTACAAGGAGTGAAAAGATAAGGAAACTAGTACTGAACTACATTAATAATCTAACTCACGTAATTTTCTTAGGATACATATTATATTACTAATTGTGTTTGAGTTCATTTGTTAAATTCCCCTGTGATGACCTGGGACCAGAGATGTCGGCTGATGGCCTGGATAGGCCCAGTAACGGTCAAAAGTCACAGCTCATGCAGAGGATAAGTTTCACTATGTTTTCACAATTATATTTTAATTAGAACTGTCACAAGTTTGTGTCACCAGTAAAAACCTATATAATGTTTTGCATAATTAGGTCGTATTAGTTTACACCTTAAAAGGTGTAAAAGGAGGGATTTGTTAGGGTGATTTTTATTTTATGCACTTAAGAATGGTTTTATTTTATAATACACATAGGTTTACATACTTATATGTCACAGATATGCTTATATAATTATGAATATCACTTTATGTGTTCACTTAACTACTAGTCAAATATCTGCCGTGTGAGTCACTGAAACACTAATGCAACATCATAAGTCTTGTCCACTAAATTACTGAATTTCATTAGATTTATGGCTGTAGCTAAGGGAGCTCATAGTTACGTATCGTTCCTCTGGATTGGTGGACCCAAAGGAGTCTTGGTACGGTAAGGCTCCAAGTTTATTAAAATAGATTAGACGTAGATGAGAGAGCTTCAAAGGGAGAACAGTTATGCACACACACACCCAGGTAAAACAGTTTTAATTAAGTGAAAACAAAGGAAGACGTGAGTGTGTATGTAGGAATTAAAGTAGTACAGGTATTCCTCCTTTCTAGGGCGCTGTCCACGATGATTGGAGCAGAGAGGACGGACGGACTGAAGGATCAATAACGGGAGAGTTAAGTCTAAACCACGGCTCCTCCCCAACTGTTTTGGACCAATTAGATAGTAGTACCTTTTCATACAAATATTGTTACCCACTAAGTTGAAGTCAGTCTTTCTTGTTTATCCTAAACAGATAGGCTCCATGTGCACATGTTAATTTTGATACGTTAATGCATAATAAATTTCATATTGAGAAATGTATATTCTCTTATTAGTCTTCTCTTTCAATATAAACGAACTGGCTCCACAATCTCTCAGTATCATCATACCCCTACACCAGAGATGATCTGCATTCTTTCAGCTGTCTCTCTCTTGGGTATGCAGGCCTGTTTCCTCTCAGTTCATATC
>NW_018127936.1:0-7521 GCF_001952655.1 Monopterus albus
AGGTAGCAGAGTGTTGGTTAAGATTTCGCTTCTATGATGACAACTGTTAAGATTTTTTGTGTGATAGAATACACTTTCAAATCACACTGTTATTAAATCTGTACTGGTTTTACTCATTCTCTTGGCTTTACATTCAAGCCTGGGGGTGCTTGTTATTAAAACGCTCATTCCAGCCTAAACTTTTCATTAGGGACAGTATTCTGGTTAAACCTCTAGACAGATAATCTAAATGTAGCAAATTAGGTTCTATTAACATTTTCATCTGACATCTTTATGAAAACTGTACACACATACTGTACATGCTCTGGGGAAAACAAAACTATATACAAACTTGCAAATGAAAGTAGAGCCCTGAGAAGCAATGCCCCATCCAGACAGTTTGTGTAAAAACACTCCATCTAAAAAAACTGTTGATAGTTGTTGATACTGATAAGACTTTCTAGGAGGAACAAAAGGGGGAGGCACTTAGCTTGAAGCTTAGTATTTAATGACCCTCCTGGGTCTGCATCTTCTCCACGTCTGCTCTCCTGTCCACTGCTGAATGGTAAATTTTCTAAAGACACATGTACCTCCGCCAAGGCACAACATTCGCTCATGCAAATGGGTCCCTTGTGAAAAATGAGATCCAGAACAACACAATATGCGTCCTAAAATCTTTGACTCAGTTATACTGTGCATCGTACGTGAACATTTCAGGGTTCTATCTTCATTACAGGCCAAGTTATGACAAAATATGCGTTAAATGGGGTTTTCAATGTTAACTTCAAATGGCCATCATGGTAACATCCAGATTTCAGCCTATCTGGATTATTGGGCTTTGATAGTGAGAGCAGGTGGTAGTGCAATTGTTCTTTCTTTTGTAACAAGGTTACCATCAGCCTTGTTTGCCTTGCAGTTTGACTCTTGCATGGAATGTGAGAAGTTGTGACAGGTTACATTAACTTGAAAATACACAGGTCTCTTTCATTTGTTTTAAACAAGGTAGCAGTGTGTTAGTTAAAATTCTGCTTCCAAAAATATGATAACTGTTAAGATATTTTTGTGTCATACAAAAGATTTTTGTGTAATAGAATAGTCTTAACCCTGTAAAGCCTGATACATCAAAAAAATAGCCAGAACACTGGAATATTTTGGAACTGAGATGTGTTCACTGGGACTCCAAGGTTAGTGAGACAGAGATTAGATCTGAAGGCTTGTGGGAAGAGAAAGCTTCAAAGGTAGGCAATATAACATTTTACCAATATGGTGGAGGCATCGGTGGATGTCAGGCAAGTTCACATGAACCCTCAATGGTCTGGAGATTATGCCCATTCAAGGAAATCCTTAAACTCACATAATACTTAATTTTGTTAGAAAAAAAGTCTCATGAGTGAGAGCTTGCGAGATGTGTATAAATTGAGTTGCTTCGGCATAGAAATACTAGAATGTACATACACTTCATTTGTTGAGCTTTAGACCATGTCTAAGATGATAATTCACAATTGTAGATAAGTCAAAAAACAAAGAAAAGCATGCATGAATGTTTTTTTCAACATGGTGCCCGCCAAGGTTTTCTTGCTCCGCTCATGGGTGGAACCCAGAGCGCTATGTAATTGCTTTTCCTTAACATTGTAATAAATATCTTAAAGGTTGTTCTGACTTTGACTCTTCCTCAGAAATGAACATGCAGAATGGTTAAGTCCAACATGCACTACCATTCATTACTTATGAATCTGGTTAATACAAAATATTCAGTGTTGAGTGTCTTAAGTTTTTTTTAAAGATGTTTAATAGAGGTGGTTGCGCGCGGGATGTTTTGGAGTGATGCATTTACACACTGTTACGCACAGGAAGCTAGCCACCCAGCATTACTGTAGTCATACTGTATATCTTCCTGAATAAAAGGTGTATGCGTCTGCCCTTGAAAAGGGACATTGTCATTCTGTAGTTGTACAAGTTACAATTATATGTCAAAAACTGATTTGACATAAAGTAACCCGGGTTGTTTTAAATTCTGTATGTTTGCGCCAATGTCAACAGAAGATCGATATTGGTAGAACACTAGTCATAAAACAGCAGATGGTCCCACTTGCCCGGTGTTTGCCAAAAAAGCAGTTAATCATCACTGACAGCAGTGAGGTTTGTCGGGTGTAACCAGCTGTGTTCCCTGGTTGTTCCTTTTATAGCGGAAAAAACTATGACGTGGTTTCAGTGCGGGTGAAGTGATTCCAGTTGGTAAATGTATGCATACCATGTTTATCCAGCATGATATAGAAAACACATGAAAAAATACTTGGTCTGAGAGTTCTGACATGAGAAAAAGTATATAAACACAACTAATGTATCAGTTAGTAGAGTCACATCAGTTAGAGATATGAGTTAAAAGGATGAAGAACAAACGATCAGTAGGCTAGGCCTATACAACCTAGACGTACACCGCTGTCGAGTTAATGTGCTGTATGGTTTCCTGTTGGCACGTACTGGCCCTATTCAGTAGCACATGATTCACTAGGGGCAGCCTCAGTAGTGAAGGACTACTGGCTGTGAGGGTCACCTCAGGTCAGCTTTTACTGGATGACAATCACAGAGGCATTTTTATAAAATGTTGTTCTCCTCATATGCAACCCAAATTCAACCCGGCGTTTCCCATACGAAAATGTAACATACAGAAGCTCCAATTTGTAGTGAAATACTTTATAAGAAAAAAGAGAATTGTTCCTAGTAAATGACCAACTAGCAAAGTTCATCTAATCATTGTACTAAAAATAAACCTGGAATTAACTGAAAAAAGCTGGCACTAAAATTTTATAAACAAAGCAGTAGCATAATAAATAACATGTTGTAAAATACAGGCAATTATTATTCACTATCAATCAATCAATCAAAATTTATTTATATAGCACTTTAAAAGCAACGTCAGGTCAACCAAAGTGCTGTACAAAGGCAATGTAAAAACCAGAAATAATATCAATAGAGAAATAAAAACATAAGAACATAAAAACACGACCTACACAAAATCAACAGTTATAAGAAGAAAGCATTAGACAACACTATGTATTAAAAGCCAAAGTGAATAAATATGTTTTAACCAATGATTTAAAAGTTGTCAAGTCTGTAGATGATCTAACATTAAGAGGTAAACCATTCCATAATTTAGGAGCTGCAACAATAAAAGCATGGTCACCCCAGCGTTTGTATCTGGCCCTGGGAACCTCTAAAAGAAACTGCCTCGAGGATCTGAGTAATCTAGTCGGTTCGTGCCACCTCACCAACTCAGCGAGGTAGGGCGGTGCCAAACCATTAAGAGCCTTAAAAACAAAAATCAATAGCTTAAAATGAATTCTAAAACGGATTGGAAGCCAGTGAAGAGAGGCCAGTACCGGGGTTATATCGTCAAATTTCCTAGTACGTGTTAAAAGACGAGCAGCAGCGCATTTAGAACATTTAACAGAGCAGTTAAATGTATTTTTCGAATATTAAAAAAAAGCATCTATTATATTTGAGTTATCTTTGTACTTTTATTTCTATTGGCAATTAAATATTTTTAGACCAATAGCTAAAATTGCAGTGACTTGAAAGATGATAAACAGCCAATAATTTTTCAACAAATGTTACAAACTGTGTGTTCTCCTCTATGATTTGTGTGGGAAATCTTGTAAATTTATACAGTGATTTTAAGATAAATGGTAAATGATCAGAGATAAGTGTGAATGTTACAAATTTCTAAGATAATTTGTAATTTAGTAATTATGTGATGCTATATATTAACCTTAAATAACGAGAAAAAAAAACTCCCCATTTATATTCCATATGGAAGTGTAGGCTAAACTGTAAGTTGTGTTTTTAAAGAGTTAGTTAATAATATCACCAATGTCACCGTAATTTGTTTTAATTAAAGACTTAGCTGATCTATTCATTACACTGAAAAAGCAATCTGGCACAGGCAATAATAGGGCAAAAAGTTTGCATTTGCAAATATCTTACTCTGTTAAATACTGTATATGTATATACCAGATGAGGAAATCACTAGGCTTGTTTGTGTATCATTTGATACACCAATTTAAAAAGAAAAACATTTTAATATACAGAATGTTGTTTTGACTTTTTATTGGCTTTCATTGTGCACACACCAAAAGGAGAAAACTATTCTAACGACAGAAATTTTCCATCAATAATGATAATCTACCGAAAATACCGATTCATTATTTAATGCACAGTTGATGTCAGGGAGAGACCCAGTGGCCTGTTTCTGAAGTTTTCTGAGTGTGGGTGTGAGAATATAAGGGCATAAGGGAAGCAACAAAACACCTGAGTGAGTTAACACCTAAGACGGTTAATGCAATTTATTATATAGAAAATTATTAGTTCAACAAACTTAGATAAAAACAAAATGACAATTTAGAGAAGCGCTACTAGCAAATGAAAGCAAAGGGCTGTGGGCGGAGCCAAATCAACAAAAGCAATACAATGAAAAGCTGAAACCAAACCTGATTCTTCCTCTATTGAAAATAAAACACAGAAGTGGCAGCTACCTCTATGTCCACAGTGCCAGGCAGATAGTTTGTGTAAAAATGCTCCATCTAAAAAAATGTGAATCTGCTGCTGACTGGGGTTTTTTTTGCCTGGATATCTGCTAATATTGGTCATTTGCAATACTGTCCATGTATACATCATATGCTATTTGCACCTCATCACCAACGCCCTGGTGATGCTGAACCACCTGACAATCTCCTATTATTGTTTTGCACTACTGTACTGTAAACGGTTTTGAGTCACAGCTTATTGGCTGTACTGTTTAGATTTCTCCTAATTATGTCAATCCAGTTCTTATTCTATTCTACTTTTATTCTGCTTTATTCTATTTTAGTTCCTAAATGTTATGGCACCCAATACTAGGTGAGAGAGAAACGGTATTTCGATTTTCTGTATTTTCTGTCCATATGGTGAATTGACAATAAAATCATTTAACCTTGAACAACGTGTTAAAGTTAAAATTATTTTGCTAACTTTTGATGGAGATATGATTTTTTTTTTATTTCAACCAATGCTAAAAATAATTTTTTTTTTGTGATTTTCATTATTTTTTCATGCCCTTGACTTTTGACCTTTTTCAGCCAAAATCTAATCACTTCTAGGGCTGGTCCCCATCAATGTTAGTACCAAGTATGCTGATGATCCACCCAGCTATTTGTCTGTAATCCTGCTAACCAACAAACACACACACACGGGATCAAAAACATAAGATAAAGTAACAAAAAGGTAAGAGGCAAGCTGCTCAGATTATACAGCTAATACAGTGTTTACCAAGGGTGACTTAACAGTATAATCAAAAAGAAAATCTGAATCCTGCCTGGGTACTGTCTATGCCAGCAGAGTATTGGCTGAGCTCAAGTTGTGTGTTTCATCATCGGCTCCAAAAATGTTACAAAAGACAGTTACGCAGGTGGGTCCTCCATCTATCTTCAACTAATGGGAGCTGTACAGCTGTTTTTTTTCTGAGATCTGTATGTGTTAAATATCTACTAAATTCATTATGCCTGTTATTACTAAATGCAGCTGGCCCAGGGGATTGGTGACAACTGACAGTGCTTTGGTGCTATCAAATGGTGAGGAATTCAGATTTCAGCCTATCTGGATCATTGGGCTGTGATAGTGAGAACAGGTGGTAGTGTGACTGTTCTTTCTTTTGCAACAAGGTTACCATCAGCCTTGTTTGCCTTGCAGGTGAACTCTTGCATGGAATGTGACAAAGGGTGTCTTTCGTGTAGTTGTGTCCTTTGATGCCTCCATCAATGGGTGGAGCACTGTTTTGGTGGGCCTGGTTGTTTACCTGCACCTAATTTCTGTGTAACTGTATAATCTCTTAAATCTAATGTACATATGTTACTATTTATCCACAGTATTTTAATTTGATCATAATGAAAATGACGGTTGTGACTGACATTCTCTGGACCTACCCAGTGACTCACACTCGTGTGAAAAGGTTACATGAACTTGAAAATACACAGCTTTCTCTTTCATTTGTTTTAAACAAGGTAGCAGAGTGTTGGTTAAGATTTCACTTCTAAAAATATGATTACAACTGTGAAGATTTCTGTGTGATAGAATACTCTTAAATACACTTTCAAGTCACACTGTTATTAAATCTGTACTGGTTTTACTCATTCTCTTGGCTTTACATTCAAGCCTGGGGGTGCTTGTTATTAAAACGCTCATTCCAGCCTAAACTTTTCATTAGGGACAGTATTCTGGTTAAACCTCTAGACAAATAATCCAAATGCAGCAAATTAGGTTCTATTAACATTTATATCTGACATATACATATATACTCTGGGGTAAACAAAAATATATACAAACTTGAAAATGAAAGCAAGACCTCACCTGCCCCCTGACACCAGTTTAATAAGACTTTCTAGGAGGAACAAAAGGGGGAGGAACTTGGCTTGAACCTTAGGATTTAATGCTTCCAAAAATATGATTACAACTGTTAAGATACGTATTTTTGTGTGATACAAAAGATTTTTGTGTTCAAATCAGACTGTTATTAAATCTGCACTGTTTTTACTCATTCTGTTGGCTTTACATTCAAGCCTGCTTGTTATTAAAACCCTCATTCCAGCGTAAATTCGCATTAGGGGCAGTATTCTGTTAAACCACAGGACAGATAATCCAAATGTAGCAAATTACGGTCTATTAACATTTTCATCTGACATTTTTATGAAAACTGTACACACACGTATGTGCTTTGAAGTAAACAAAAATATATACAAACTTAACGTAAATGAAAGCAAGACCTCACCCATCCCTGACACTGGTTTAACAAGACTTTCTAGATGGTTGTGTGATAAAGTACATAAAAGGGGGAGGCACTTTGTTTGAAGCCTGGTTTTCAGCGGGTACAGCCCCCATTTCTGACAGACATCATGAAGACAGCAGTGATCCTCCTGGCTCTGTCTCTCCTCCACGTCTGCTCTCCTGTCCCCATCAGCCGCCCAACCAACTGGCTCAGACAATGTCGTGCCTCCACCAACCTCTCCATCACAGCACTGGAGGTGCTGCCAGGTGGAGGCTGGGACAATCTACGCAACATGGATATGGGTCGAGTCATGAACCTCAGCTACTTCCAGTGCCAGACCACTGAAGACGGGCTCTACCTCATCCCAGATGAAATATTTGTCATCCCCCAGAAGGAGACGGGTGTGGAGACCAACTCGGAGATAATCAGCTCCTGGCTGGAGCAGAAAAGTTCTACATCTCAAACCATAAACGAGGACATGTCCTTCCTCAAACTGCTGAATGGCAAATTTTCTACTGAGAGCCAGAGGATGAAAATCCATGAGGTCAAAGACTCTTCAACTACAACCAGAGTACAGGTAAGTTTGATTTCTCATGATTTAAATGTATAAAATTCACAAAGATCACCACATGCTGCTCAAAAATAAATATAATCTCAGAGGTATTTTCCTTATCAATGCACTACCATTCATTACTTATGAATCTGGTTAATACAAAACATTGACTGTTGAGTGAAAGCTTTTTTTT
>NW_018127936.1:8831-11202 GCF_001952655.1 Monopterus albus
CAACGTCGCTGCCCTCCCACGTACAGTCAGCACCTTGCTACAGTGAGTGACGGCTGTGAAATTCTTTATTGTGTTAGGTCAGAACAGTTCACAGGTGGGCAGCTTCAACCAATCCATCTGCCCCCTTTCACTAACGCTCCACTTCTCAGCATGCAAGCCACCAACACAGTAATGGTGATGACGGAGGGGGAAAAGAGCTGGGTCAGGGTGGGGCAGACCAAAATGTGGAAACTGGCCAAAACAGAGGAAATCAAGAAAATAATGGAAAGGCTGAACCCAGATTCGAATCAGATGTCCAGTGGAAAAAAGGCAGGGATAGCCTTTGGGGTGATGGGTATGATGGCAGTGGTGATAGTAGTGGCGGTAGTGCTGGTGAAGAGGAGGAGAAGACTGTCTGGTTTGTGACAGCTAGAGGCTATGAGGAAATACGTGGAGAGGTTGAGCATGGTGAAGGCGAGAGGGAGCCACAGACAGATGAGGCTTAAGAATAAACAGCATAAAGACTTGGCATCCAGACACAGAGGGTTAATCTGGTGTTACAGGAATGGAAATTTTTAAAATGATTAAGGATTAAGGTTTCTAGTTTGAATCACAAAGTTCAGTTAGCAATACTGTAACAATTACTACTGATTGTATATTCTATGATTCTGGAGTTATAATCACTGCTGGGCACTTTTTGTTAATGGAATTCATAATGTTTTTACTTTTATTTTGCAACTGCTTTAAATATTCTCAAAAAGCACATTATCGTTGAGTACATAAACAGTTTCACTCCTAATGACAACTTTGAGTAAATTAACACTGTAAAGTTTTTTCCCCCTCAATAAATGAATTTTAAAAAGCATGATATTCAAAATATATGATTGTATTGTTGTTCTTTAGTATTTGACTAATGCTATAAAAATCACAAACTGAATGATATGTATAAACATTTATGGTGAGTGTTTGTACTTTCTCCATTTAGTTGACAAACATTAACAACATGGGTGCGCAGCTGACTGTTTACTTCAGATGACTGCTTGGAGGTTTTAGGGTAACATTTTTAATAAATATTCAGGTCTTGCGTCGCTTAGAAACATATTAGTGCAGGTGTTTTTAATCATTTTTGAGCAAAGGTGGTCTATGAGGAAAAACTAATTCAGGTTGGAGACATGAGCAGAGGTCATTCATTTTGGTTTCAGTCAATGTATGAGTATTGTTTAAAAATGGCCGGCTTATCCTTTAAAGAGGAAAGACCTAATTAGTATCTGGCTCGTATATAATGTTCTTGGGATGCAGGCACACACTGTTTTGACACACTCTCGCTTGATTGGTTTCATTAACAGCGTGAGAAGAACATTTGAGGGCACGCAGGATGTTTTGGAGTGCTGCATTTACGCACCGTTACGCACGGGAAGCTAGGCACCCAGCATTGCTGTAGTCATATACAGTATTTTCCTGAATAAAACATGTATGCATCTACCCTTGAAAAGGGACTGTCATTCTGTAGAGTACAGGCTACAATTTTTTTTTTTTTGTCAAAAACCAATTTGACATAAAGTAAACTGAATTGTTTTAAATTCCGTATGTTTATGCCAGCGTCAACGGAAGATCGATACTGGTAGAACACTGGGCGTACCAAGACTGGTCATAAAACAGCAGATGGTCCCACTTTCCTGGGGTTTGCCAAAAAAGCAGTTAATCTTCACTGACAGCAGTGAGGTTTGTCGGGCGTGACCAGCTGTGTTCCCTGGTTGTTCCTTTTATCTCTAGCGGAAAAACTATGACGTGGTTTCAGTGCGGATGAAGTGATTCCAGTTGGTAAATGTACTGTATGCATGCCATGTTTATCCAGCATGATATAGAAAACAGATGCAAAAATACTTAGTCTGAGTGTGTTCTGACATGAGAAAAACGTATATGAACACAACTATGATATCAACTAGTAATGAGCCATAAAAGGATGAAGAACAAACGATCAGTAGGCTAGGCCTATACAACCTAGACTGCATTGATATTATATGCTGAAGTAGTGAGGCCTTAAAGTGAAGGCATTTTATGAAGGATGTGGTGACTTACACTGCTGTTGAGTTAATGCGCTGTATGGTTTCCTGTTGGCACGTACTGGCCCTATTCAGTAGCACATGATTCACTAGGGGCAGCCTCAGTAGTGAAGGACTACTGGCTGTGAGGGTCACCTCAGGTCAGCTTTTACTGGATGACAATCACAGGCATTTTTATAAAACGATGTTCTCCTCATATGCAACCCAAATTTAACCTGGCGTTTCCCATACGAAAATGTAACATACAGAAGCTCCAATTTGTAGTGAAATACTTTATAAGAAAAAAGAGAATTGTTCCTAGTAAATGACCAACTAGCAAAGTTCATCTA
>NW_018127936.1:17258-19175 GCF_001952655.1 Monopterus albus
AGTGCAGTCAGCACCTTGCTACAGTGAGTGACGGCTGTGAAATTCTTTACTGTGTTCAGTCAGGACTGTTCACAGGTGGGCAGCTTCAACCAATCCATCTGCCCCCTTTCACTAATGCTCCACTTCTCAGCATGCAAGCCAGCAACACGGTAATGGTGATGACGGAGGGGGGAAAGAGCTGGGCAAAAAAATGGGGCAGACCAAAATGTGGAAACTGGCCAAACCAGAGGAAATCAAGGAAATAATGGAAAGGCTGAACACAGAATCGAATCAGATGTCCAGTGGAGAAAAGGCAGGGATAGCCTTTGGGGTGATGGGTATGATGGCAGTGGTGATAGTAGTGGCGGTAGTGCTGGTGAAGAGGAGGAGAAGACTGTCTGGGTTTGTGACAGCTAGAGGCTATGAGGAAATACGTGGAGAGGTTGAGCATGGTGAAGGCGAGAGGGAGCCACAGACAGATGAGGCTTAAGAATCCACAGCGTAGAGACAATTAGTAATGTACATTTTAACTATTAAAAGTACACTTGTTGCCTGATAACATGATGTGTACTTTAAGCCATTGTTTTGCATTTTGCATTTGCAGACTTAGGAAGATATCATATAGAATTATGTTAACAGCTGAGACAGCTGACTCCAGAGCAATCCGATTCTGAAATAATGAAATGATACAGTGCAAGCAGAAGTGGTTTCCAAAGGCCACGGTTAACCAGTACTCCGCCCATGAGGCCAAGATGCACAATGCCACGTTTCATTTCCTGTTTCATACCATGTATTTTATTTTACAATGTTTTATCTTTACCTTTATTAATTTTTACCCGTTAATGTTTATTTTTATTGTTGATTTTGTCTATGTAAATCACTGTGAACTGCCTCTGTGTATGAAATGTGCTGTATAGATAAAATTCTTCAAATTCTTCTATAGATGATTGATTAAAACAATTTGCTATTTAAGAATAAATGCCTTAGCTTGATGGTTTATTATTTTTCGTTCTTTATGTATCATGCTAATAAAACTGACAGGATTTATGTGTGTCAATTAGATTATTCTCCACTGGACTTAAATGTGGATTCAAGTTATATAAACCAATTTCATGGACCTCTGTTTTCATGCTTATGTTGTGTTCATGCTTTGTATGTTTCTGGTCATGTAAAACTAAATTCTTTAAAAACACAGGGGTAAGTGATCACTTACACAAAGTAATCAGCTTACTAGATACAATCTTATGGGGAACAAAACATGGAAGTGAACCCATAAGGAAAACATACATAAGCTGGCAAATGTGGCACAAAAGCACATACTGGTTCTCTAGACTACATGGCAACACGGGTTGAAAAACAAATCTTTCTCTGTCTCAAGCTGAATCAAATCTCCTGCACAGAGAGACACTTATCTTTCCTGACCTTACCAAGAAAACCGCCAACATTCCATCCACATCCACATCCATAAACAGACAACGGCAAAGCTGTAGTCATTGTTTTGGTGGGGTTATCAGTACATAGACAGGCCGACTCAGGCATTGTAGAGACAAAAACACTCCAAAAGACATACACACAATACTGTACACTCACATGCATGTACACACACATCTACACATCCATTTCTCGCAAACAGTGATCAGGCCAGTGTGCGTCTTTTCTCCCATGACTACAAGAATCTCCTGCCCACAGAAATGCACGTGCGCACACACATACACACAGCTGTGAGGGATTCAGAGAGCGAGGTTTTGAAAATGAAAATAAACCCACTCATGCTGAAGAAATTGGTGGAGAGGGAGGGTGAGGGAGAGAGAGAGAGAGATCATATATAGCCTTGAACAAGAGAAACTCCCTCCTTGGCTTTTTCATGAAGCAGGGAACAGACAAAAGAATGCACACAGCGGGCTTTCAGCACAGCCTGCCAGTGAAAGCAAAGCTCTC
>NW_018127936.1:19338-34637 GCF_001952655.1 Monopterus albus
CAGCAGGATTAAGACTTCAGTCGGTTCGTAGTTCATCGTTTATGGTGCCTTTGATAGAGGGTAAACAGTTCAAATCTAAGAAAGCTGTTCAGTAGGCAATAGAGCTACAGCCTGACAACTCCTTAAAGAAGACAAAGGCACAAACTGAAGGGCGTTAACATAAACACATCGCAAGGTAAGAGTGCATGTCCTCGTCGAATGTCTCTGTTGTGCATAGTTTTATTGTTGGCACAAAATCTGTGGCAGGATTACCCTGGTTTATAAACCAGAGGATTAGAAGCTCATGTATTTACTGTACATAACTCATCTTCTGCTGCAGGTTTGCCCACTGGTAAATCTATGGAAATTTGTTTAAAATATTTTGAGACAGCTCAGATGTCATAGGAAACATTTAAAAAGCAAAAAGATCCAATAACATAATCATTAAAATCCAAAATGTATTGCTTAGTTTCTCATCCTCAATGTGCCCTGTTACATATAGGTAACCATGACAGCAGGAGGATCTAAACAGAGCAACTTTGTTCTGCTTACATTGGCTTTGCTAATAATGTTGGAGACCTGCAGTGTCCAGGCTTGCTGGACTGGCTCAGGGTCAGAGTGTGAGAAAGCGCCTTTCGTCCCAGGACACAACCTGGCCGGGGAGGGCTTTGATGTGGTGCGGCTGCGTCGAACAGGGGCGTATGTCATCAATGTCAAAGCCCATCTGGCTGATAATCACAGCTGTACACTGTGTCGGAACCGCTTCCAAGGAGGACAGGTGAAAACTGTAAAACCTGCTGCTCAGCCTTCTCTCCTTCTTTTTAGTCTAAATGCCCTTCGCTAATTTCCATCCAGAACACATTTTCTTGTTTTTGCACCACCTTCTGTTTTTTCTCCCTATGTATTATTTTACACTTCCTTAAATAATTTTCTACTTCCATCTGCATCCCTACATACATCCTATTATGTCTCTTCTTCCTCAGATTCAGAAGCTCCCTGTAGCGGTGCTTGACTGGCGTCCCTTCAGCCACTGCAGTAAGCAGCTTTCTAGTGCCCTCCATCACTCTGTGGACTCCCTTCTGCGCAGCTCCAACTCCCTGGTTAACAACAACTGGGGTCTTGGTTTGAATCTTGATAGTATTGGCAAAGCGGTGCTGGGAGGAAGCCGCTCAGATTTGGCAAAATTTGCTCGTTCGCAGCACAGCGTAGATAAAGCCACATTTGCCATCCATGAAATCAGCTGCACCTACTACAGGTAAAGGGAAGTGAGTTGGAATTTGTTGACCGATTACTGGGATCATTAATCAATTAGACTTAAATTCAAAACTAAAAATGTGCTTCTGTGATGAGGCAAATGTCTTGCAGTCCAGTGCTGATACACAGCCACAGTGCATCGTGTGTGTGTAGTTAAAGTTAAACATCATGCGAGATGGCTAAACAGAGCCTTACTCCACTACTGAATAAGTACAGGAATACAACTCAACCAATAATATAATTATCTTCATATACTAGCTCATAGCTTGCCAAAAGAACCTTACATGAGTTTAAATATGAATTATGCCCCTTCCTGCAGATGGATCTTAGGCTGCAAAATACATTTACTTTGAAAACAGTCATCTGACTAGAAGACATTTTAAAGTTAAAATGGCCTATGGCGCGACCCTCTGGTGAACTTGGCTTTTTGTGATGTTTGTTACAGAAAAGTCAAGATTATCTTGGCATTGTCAGTTTAACTCCACATATTTTGCTATTTCAGCTACAGGCTGGCTGATCATCCCCAGTTGAGCGCAGAGTTCACAAAGCATCTGAAGAGACTCCCACAGAGCTTAACCACAAGCCAGAACAGAGCCCTATACAGACGGCTAATAGACACCTATGGAACACACTACATACATCAGGTCAGATAACTGCGTTTGGTACTGGTGTGGTCTTCTTCCCCTGTCTTTTATATCGTAGCACTTGTGCTGCAAAATGTCTTTTTGATATGGCAAGTGCAAAAATAATGCTGAGGAACATGGCATAGTGAGGGACAATGATCCGTTTTATTAGAAAGCTGAGAATTTTCTGCCTTATTTTTATTATTAGTTTGTTTCCTAGGTCCAGCTTGGTGGTAAGGTGAAGCGAATCACTGCCTTCAGGACCTGCCTGGCCACACTAAAGGGTTTCTCTGAGGCCGAGATCAAAAACTGCCTTAACATTGAGCTTCGAATGGCTCTGGGTTTTCTCCCTGCCAATGCATCTTTCTCCAACAAGTGTGACAACATCCTGAAAGGCAATATGACCATGGGCTTCTATCAAGGCTTCATGACTCATAAGATCGAGGTTATTGGAGGGGAGAGATATTTCCCAGATATCCTCTACCATCAGGAACCATCTGAAGCATACCACAGCTGGATGAACAGTCTCCACAACAGCCCTGATGTAGTTTCTTATGCTGTCTTCCCTCTGCATCAGTTGGTGGAGGACTTGCAGATCAGTGCTAATCTGAGAAGCACTGTCACAGAATATATTAAAGAAAACCAGCTTCAGGAGGACCTGCTTGGTTTCAAGAACTGCTCCCCGACTCCCAACTTGGATCATAACTGCTGTCCTTTAAGGGCTGGCAGAGGAACTCTTAGACTGGACATCCACAGAGCTGCAGGTCTGAGGGCAGACACCTTTACTAAAACAGACGCCTACATAAAGATCTTCTACACCGGTATATACGAGGAGACTGAGACAGTGATGGACAACAATAACCCAGTGTGGAATGCAACTTATAACTTTGGTTCAGTTGAACTGGGCCAGGATTTGAGGATGGAAGTCTGGGACAGAGATGTACTTTACAATGACCTAGTGGGGAGATGTGTGGTCTTTCCTGAGCGAGGAACTCACCGTCTAAGCTGTCAGCTCAACAGAGGAGTTCTCTATTTCACCTACACCATCAAATGTGATGCCCATTTGACAGGTTTCAGATGTGGACGGTACTCCCCCCGTGCTCAGTAGATTATTAGATTACAAGGATTACATCCTTTACATTACAGTGTTTAGATTACATGTAATTTTAACAATTTCTTTACACATAATGTTAAGTATCAAATCTGTTTGATTCTCAGTCATTTTGCTTGCATTTTAAATAGAAGCATGTTTCAGCCTTTTTGCATGCCAAACAAACTTGCCCCCGTTTTCTGATATACAATGTCATAAATTCATTTTCTAAACATCTGTAGGATTCCATCCTCCTTGTAATGCCTCAGTATTAAGAAAAGCCAGTGACCGTTGCCACCACACCTTCTCCATGCATACCAAAATAAAGAAATTCTGATTAGGCACAAGGTCATTTACAGATACAACCCTGAGCTGTGTTCAGCTTGATGCAATGTCGTATTTTGATAATGCATTGATATCCAAAAAGCCAAACACACACTTGATACATACATACCAATTTCTTACTCATTCCATGTAAACCATATACAGTAACAAAAGCAATCAAGTAATTCAGGATTCCTAGATTTGCAATTTCAGCCTTTTGCTATTCTTTGTTACTTTAACATAATTTAGAAATCTTCTTTTAATGCATGTTTGGTGAAATTGTAATCACGTATTATTATGACCTTTGTTTTGAGCTTCATTTTTAAACAGCACTCTGCAATCTCCCCTTCCCATTCCTTACCCTTACACTGTAAAAATAACTAAGAAACAAAATTCCACAGACCTTGTTGTCAAACCTGGCATTAAAAAGATCCTTGACTATTTTTTCCTTCTTACTGGCTGCTGCTCCTGCAGGCATGATCACACAAATATTTATTCCAATGTTTATTATTCATTTCAAACAGGAACCTAAAAACATACAAATGATACAAATGACTTAGTAAAAGAGAATCCATTAACACGTATACACTTACAACACAATAGCCAACTATACAGTACATAAATGCAGAAACTGCTTTCTTAAATTGTCTTCTCTGTGTTGCTTTGCTTAAAATTACAAACAGTAAAGAAACAGTTTCAAGCACCATATTTGTGTAAGATGTTATGTTACATTCTTTGTCCTTGAACTCAGCTTTCCACACCAGAAAAACTGGAATATTTGTGTATTAACTAGGTCTTTTCTGAGAAAAAAAAAAAGAATCACTGATAGTAACAGGGTTAGACTTAAAATATGACATCAGGATGACACTCAACATTACACTTACAGTGACAGAAAATACAATTTTCCAGATACTTGGCTGATACTTCTGCTGTTTAGTCGGAACTGGCAAGTATGACAGGAAAGATGTGACACTGTTTACCATTCTCCATCTACCGCTTCTTTCAGTATGTAAGAACAATTCCAAATACCAGCAGTTTTGATGGATAACATCCTGTCATTCTACTTACTAGCATACAGTACAGTTATCTAAATAGGAATAATAAAAGGCTGTGTGTTCACCTGGGCAAGGTGCACTTAAACTCAGATTTTCTGTTGCAGTCAAAATATTCAGTTTCACAGATTTGATTATGTGGTCCCACACATGCTGCACAAGTGGCATTTTGGTCAGCACTTTCTTTCAGATTCAAACAGCTTAAAATCCTCTCATGTAACACGTGCACTGCATTAATATATAAAAGCAATTTTTTGTTTAGCCTAAAGATCGTGTAGTCGAAGTATGAGCAAAAATTGTGAGCCTGTAAAAACCGTGTTTTAGGCACAGCTACCATGCTACATTGGAAATAATCAAATATCAGTATTTTGTTCTTGGCAGCATACGGTTCAGTAGTTTTCCAGTATAAATGCAAAAGTGTGTGGTCAGTCATAACACTCAAGTCGGCCCTGAATCAGAGGAATGCCATTAAAAATGCATTTGTACAGTCTCAAATTTCATGTGCTTGGGCATCACAGTCCCAGCGAGGCTTTGAGCAAAGATGCCATATCTTCAGGTATTGTCCCCTCACCACCTAAAGAACAAATGATGCTTCATTTTTCATTTGTAAGCCAGTCAGGAGGTTAGGGTAATGCAAATCATTTAGTTCAAATGCTGCATGCCAGGAACATACATGTCATGACAATGACTGAAGCTTCAGACTTATTACTTACAAGTGGCCCAGCAAATTTTCATGACACGGTAGGGTACCATCCAGGGGTTTGTGCTCAAGGCAGGCACCGGAACAACTACTTTCTAACACTAGCTACTCACACCCAACCTTACCTTTGAGACTCACTCATCTCAGGACATTTTTTGGCACATTTTTTATAATAATTAAAATATGTAAAGACTTCTGAAGCAAAATTCTGGCCAGGAGCAAGATTTAGAAAGAAACATGCTATCTTGTCTTATAATTGGTTTGTATGCTCTACATGTTTTATGTCTAACAGCTTTGTGTAGTTACCACAGATTTTTTTATAGCTTTTGTTCACAACACTGTTTGCATTGAAATTTCATCAGATTGTAAATCAACATTTTACAAAAGGAGAACATTTATTTTTTCCAGGAAATGTGTATATACAGTCCCAAATATTTGTTTGTAGTTAGAAAAATGCATGATTTTGGCTGTCCCTGCAGGGTTTAAAAAGTAGGAAATCTACAGGCATAGAGTTGAAGTTGGTCCTTGTTAACATAGCTGGAAGTAGCAGTGCAAGGCTGGAATGTGTTTATCCTATTTGTTCACTGATCACACATTTTTATCACTGATGTGAGGTAATGAAGTAACTAGTGTCTGTTTCAAAGAACTAGATACATGTTCACTGTGCTCTATCTGAAGGACATGCAAAGAAATGTTTAGCCATATGGCTAGTAAGAGTAATCATGTTCTTTTTTGTTTAGCTCAGATTTTTTAGTTTACACTAGGTTTTCAGTATGTGTCTGTAAATCAGTGCATTACCTCAGTCATAATTAACTGTCATCTACCAACCTATTAAAAAAAAAAAAGAGTGTGCATGCATTTGAGAAAGTGTATGTGTGCGTACATCTCCTCACCCTTTTCAGCAGCAGTCATGTCCTGCTCCAGCTTAAGTTTCTTCTGGCTCAGCTGCAGTATGCAGTCTTCTATGCTGTCCTTACTGATCAGCCTAATCACCTGTACAGTCCTGATACACAGTAAGGTACTGTCATTACAGTACATCAGTACATTAAACACTGTTTAAACTTGCACATTTTTACCAGAGGTTGTCCTGTAACTGCAATTAATACCTCCTGTATTATTCTTAGATTTTAATATTATCAGAATATAAATGCATATAGCATTAATGCCTAATTGCTGATATAATAAAAGGGAATTCCAATTCCAAAACCTCATCAGGTAGAACTCCTCCCATAAGAACAGAGTGTTAATAACATTCCGGGTCTCACCTGGTCTGGCCTACACGGTGACACCTGTCCTCTGCCTGTTTGTCATTGTAGGGATTACAGTCGATGTCATGTAGGATGACAACATTAGCTGAGGTGAGGTTGATGCCCAAGCCACCAGCACGTGTTGACAGCAGAAACACAAAAATATCTGGGTCTGTGTTAAACTTGTCAATCAACACAATCCTGCAGGACAGGAAAAAAAAAGGTTTTAGCCATAATATGTCAATTCCTGCTTCCATCTTCTTCAATTTGACAGCAAACCTTTTCGCTCCTAAGTAACAGCTATAATAGCAACTGTACTAGACTGACATTATGGTTATCTGAAAATAGTCACATTGCCAAGAACGCCTTGTAATAATGAACCGTTAGTAGTATAGGTGACTAGACTTTTTACAAGATTAAAATCTTACATATAGCTGATCTGACTTTAATGTGTGAATCTGACACAACCTGTCAGCTATGGGTGTGGATCCATCCAGTCTGACATAACGATGCTTGAGATGTTTCAGCAGCACTTCCACAATGTCCAGCATCATGGTGAACTGACTGAATAATACAACTCGGTCCCCCTGTAGGATGAGAGAGTTACCGTTATTTTTCTTTAAAAAAATTTTTAAAAACCCACTGCAACTGCACATACTCCCCAACACTCCACAGACATTTGTATTTACCTTGCTTTTAAGTGAGGCTAACAGCTCCGTGAGGTGGTGGAACTTCCCAGAGTCAAGCAGGAGATTGGTTTCAAGCTGGTAGGAGCTGATGGAGGAGTACTGCTGGCAGAGACGGTGCAGCTCAAAGTCTGACATCACTTCCATGTCCTCCTGGATCAGAGCAGCATCTGCATCAAAGTGAGTCGGCTCCTAGGGAGGGTTAGAAAAAAAGAACAGAGGAACATTTAATATGGAGGAAGTAAAATACCCAAAAGATGTTGCAGAGGGAAGAATAACTGAGGGACATTAGTGCAGAAAACAAGCAAAGTATTTATGAAGAGTGATAGGACTCACCTTGAGCATGAGTTTGCTCATAGCTTTGAGCTTTTCTATAGTGTAGTACTGTCGATGAAGCAGAGGGTGGTTGGCCATCTTCCTCAGCTGCATCATCACATTACACAACTCACGCTCTGCAGAGAAAAGACGTGGGAGAAATTATTAACAAAGGACTAACTTCTGCTATTTGCACAAAATACTGCCGTGGTGTACAACGGAACAGTAAACACGGTCATTTAAATGAGGCTTACTCTCGCCACTAGTAGAACTCTTGAATTTTTTGAAGAGGTCCTGGTAAAGAACATGCTGTTTTTCACTCATTGAGCAGAAGTCTACCTTCTCTTCTTTGGCTGGCAGCTGCCTGAGAACCTGGACAAAGGAAAGAGCATTTGATACTCACAATACCTGCACAAGGTTTAAACTAAATCTGTTTGTGTGAGGCTACAAATATGCTCCAGCAGTATAAAGTAATAACTGGTAATGAAGTCAAGTTTGTTTAAATGAAGACTCCTAGATTCTTATCTAATTACAAGGCTGAATAAAAATGTTCACAGGATTCTTTTAAGTTTTTAACAATTACATTAAGACCAACCAATTAGAACATCCCCTCAGAACGCACTTAGCACATACATAATATTTACACAGTACAATTTTGTAAGTTTATGATATCAACTCACCTCGCTCTTGACTCTTCGAAGAATAAATGGTTTCATGATAAGTTTGGCCTGAGCAATGCGATCTCGTTGAAAGCGGCTCTGCTCCTCATGGGATTTCTGACAAAAAATGTACAATGTTAAATACCTACACCATAATTATACAATAATTGCTTAGGGCTGTTTGCATGCCTTACATTTATTTCATCTCTCTGACAGAACAATAAATTGTTATTTATGAAACACTAAGAGTGTTTTTGTAGTTGAGGTTGTGTTTTGCGATTCAAAATCATGTTTTCATATCAGAATAGCTGAATATTTAGCTAACATATAATTCAAGGCTGATTCAGTATTAACCATAAACAGGAAGAGGCCAGGCTTGTATTTCCAGGTGGTGTGCAGGCAGTTATTTAGGGCCATCCAGCTTCAAGTGGCAGAGCTATCACCTGTTCAGATAAACTTATCTTACAATCTGTGTTTCTCAGATTGTTTCCCTCACTTGCATCTTAATCCTGCTCACGTAAGATGTGAGAAAAAAATGCAAAAAACATGTGAGGAGAGAGCATTTGAGGAAACACCGTTTTAATGACTAGGCCTTCATCTGAAGCATCCAAACACCAATCACCACACTCATGGCTTCTATAACAGACTACTCACTCCTCAGAGCCAATATAAGAGACTTGGAATGGCTTTGATCCTTCTGGGTTAAGCGAGGGTCCAAGATCATGGAACAATCACATAAGAGACATGAGCAAACACCCGAGAACATACACTCAAACACTTACCATAGAAAACATTTTGGAGAGCTGTGTAGTGGAGCTGGAGAACATGGAAGGCATGATGAAGTTCAGAAGCGACATCAGCTCCAAAAGGTTGTTCTGTAAAGGGGTTCCTGTCAGCAGCAAGCGATGCTCTGCCTACAGGAGCACAGACATTAAGAGAAATCCCAAAATGTTACATGCCACACCTTTGGGTGTGAAAGAGAGAAAGGCAAAGAATTCTGATGACACACATGAAGATACCACAGAAATGGGGAGCAGTTGTGGTAGAAAGAACCACAAAATTTAAGGGAACTGACATTAATAGCCATAAGGTGGCGGTAGCGCAGTGCGCTCATGTTCTTCAGCATGTGACCTTCATCAAACACAGCATAGCTCAGACGCAGGTTGCGAAAAAGGCCACGGTCATACTCATTTCCTATGGCCAGTTGATACCTGTTAAGCAAATCAAACACAAGCAAAACAAAATAACTTTGTGTAAATAACTTTACTTTGTGTTCGGCTGAGGGTAAAAAGTTGCTTCATGGCCAATATATTCAACACTAATTTAGTGTTCCACTAGTTCCCCCACTGTAATGATCTGTAAAACGATACAGACACCCTGTGTGTGTTTGCTCACGTTGTCACAATGACGTTGAACTCAACATCTCCATCAAGAATGTCACGTCTGAGGTAGCGGCGGTCCTCCACAGATCCTGTATAGAACACCCAAGTGCAACTACTGATTATTATCTCCATTAACTGAATGACTGCTTTGTAAAACTTCTGACAATATGGAGACATGCCGTCACAGTGCTCTACACATTTATCAAAATAGTTGTTAATTAATTGTAGGTGCACGACAGTGCAGCCAGACCTGTCTGGACCTTCACTCACTCACACATGCTGTGTTTTCATTCCTTGTAGGGACTTTATATTGACTTACATTCATTTTCTATAGACTTTTTCTAACCTTAACCATAACCACTACTTCCCTAATACCTAACCTTAAACCACATTGCCATCCTAAAATCACAGATCCAACAGCAGCGAGTGAGGAACCTTTTACTGTTTCAGTGAGAGAAGAACTGTTATGACAGCTGTTAGGTAAAATTTGCATTCTGAGTGCAGCTAAAGGATTTCTTTTGAAAGTGTGTTTGCGGTCCCTTTGAGCCGTGATTGCTACAGCTACTTGTAGATTAATATTCCCTGAACAGCTGTAAAACTGATGTCCTGCACCCCTTGTGGGGACCAGAGGCTGGTCTCCACAAGTATGGCCAAGTCCCCACAATGTGAGTGTATTAACAGGTTTCGGTCCCCATAATATAAGAAATACAAAGGCACACATACACACACACACACATACTCATTTATGTGAGCCAAGAAAGTGTGTGCGCACTTCTGGGGTCAGTGCGAGTTCTTTTGTAAGGTATAGAATAGCGAACGAACAGACAATGTGGAAAATTATTTTGATAGTGCATTTTATAACCAACGTTTGGGATTAAAGTAAACAGAACACATACTTTGGCCTTTACTGAGAGATGATGTTGTCGAAGGTTTTTGTTTTGGGGTATCCAAAGTAATCCTGCACTGTTGATTTAAATTTCTTTTTTGGTGGAGGGAGTTTGGTGATTTCAGCCTCCTCCTCTCTGCCATTTGTTCGCTGAATATGTGTGTGGCACCCTATGCAGAGTCTTACAGGCAGTCGGGGAAGAAAGGTGCACACACATTGCATTGTTTTCTTCAATACCGGTAATAAGCAAATGTGTATGGTATGATAACCATCCATTTTTATACCATGAAACCAGTATACCACTGCAATCCTAGAGTTGACATAATGAAGGCAACATGAGACAGTATTTCATTGTGAAAAGATGAATGAGCAGTGTTACCATAATAGACAAGTACTTGAAGGCTTGGACACCACAGCTTCAGCTCTCTGACCCAGTTATCTATGAGACAGAGTGAAAAAAAATTGGCATAAATTGCAGATGAATGATTTAAATTTCTTTTTATGGCAATTTTACAAACTAACAGAAAATTGTTACAAGAAGTTAAAGAAACTTAAATAATACAGTGTGAACTGACATGCAAGTTATTATCTATGGCAAATTAAAGCAGATTTGCTGTTATGAACACCACAGCCAGCCATATCAATAATAGTGGATACATGGTACATGACAATATTACTTTCCATAGCAATAATGTTACTTCATTAAGTTTAGGAATATTAATGACAACAACAACAAAAGCCACTCAAAGAAAATGAAGAGGACTTAGCCCTCTGGGAGTGCAAAAAAGAGCAAGAGGAGAAAAAGCAAGACAGTGGTAAGTGGAGCAGATAATGATTAAATACAATACTATATAACTAAATGCTGCTAGTGTAGCCTTAACTGTGGGGGGGAGACAGTTGAATAACTTAACTTCCACTAGCATCACATTATTGCTTTTGTTTACTTTGATTTTTAACAGTAGATAACTTAGCTAGCAGAGCAGCCTAGTGTGTCCAGCTCTGCTGGATGTGATGCGACCGAGTCAAGTGCATGCAGCCAGGTGGCAGAGTTGGTACACCGGCAGTCGACTTGCTAGCTTAGCTACATTAGCAGGTTGCAGAAAAATCAGCAAACTTGGACAATACTTTTTCTCTTTTTAACTGATGAAAACTGTGTTCAACCAAGCTAACAGTCAAGCTATGAATGCTAATTTAGATGCAAAGAAATTTGGACAAGTCTACTATAAGTTATAAGGTGTAAGTTATTGTGCAGTGTGGTATGTATATTTTATTGCATTTTTTGAATATCTGTTGTGTAGGCCTAGTGGTTTCATGATACTGAAAACTGCGTATTTTCATTACGCTGTAAAAGTAAAATCCAAAGCAGGCACAGTGCAAGCTCCAGCACGAAAAGTTTAATCCTCTGTATTGCAGCTATGATAAATTAACATTGTCCCTACCAAATGAAATGTAAACAGTAAACAATGAATATGCCCAAGAAGACCATTCAAAAGTTGAATAACGTGAAAACATTTTAAATTGATGTTATTAATTGTTATAACTATCATACACTATACCACTTTATTATCTTTCCTCAAGATCATTACTTAGGTTTCTGGCACCAGCAGCAAAAGAGAAAGATAAGAGGCCCCTTCAAATGCTGATAAAGGTTACTATAAGTGCAGTATTCTACATTTAATTGATATTATATTTGTGTTGCACTCTAGATTCCTTGTGACATGATATGCCAGGTTTATTTTTTGGTCATATCAGTTCAGTCAGCACCCACCTTCAGTGCAATAGACACCACATCTCCTGCCTGTCTTGATGGTGGTGAATGCTGGTTGGAGGGGCACCAAGGGGCCCCAGCAGACTCCAGAATCACCACTGACTATTATCATCTAAGTGTATGTTGTTAGATTACATAATATCAAGTAAGGCAGCAGAATGTGTGATTTGTAGAGATCATTACCCAGCGTAGATGACGGCACAGTGATGAGGTGAGGGCCTTTGTTTCCATTCTGGTACAAGTGGGCCAGAAACGCTATTGCCTGAATAGTTTTCCCCAGACCCTGACATGAGTGAAGGAGAAACAGAGGGAGAGATACAGTCAGTCAAATTTCAATTACAAAGATAAAGAGTGGCTAGACGATGAAGATATGTGAGCACGTTTCAGATCACATACTACTGTTTATTCACCTGCAGTATGGCTACATATCCACGCAAAACACAGTGTGAAACAATAACACCCACTGAATCAGCTGGAAGCATCTCCAAACTTGCGTGGCTTATAATAAATTTACATTACATTTAGGGTCTTCCCTTATTTTTTTAGCTTGTGAGCACCACCCTGCAAACATTGACAGTGCACCCTGCCTCCTCACACAGGCCGTAGTCTAGTTACCTTACCATTTCATCAGCGAGGATACCACTCAGTTTGTGCTCATGCAGAAGCAGCAGCCACTTAAGACCAATAAGCTGATAGGGTTTCAGCTGGAACCTGAAAGACAACCAACAACAGGCTGAGAACAAAAACTGGATCTCTCAGTCTTATAAAAACAAATACCCTAATTCATTGATAAGTCTTAATGCACCAGTTAAAACAAACATGTAGAACCAACATACTTGTAACATTAAAGACACAGCAAGTTCAATGTATGTATAAATCTGTATGAGACCTACAGACCTTAATATTTTACATGCTGATCACATTGAATGGCTTGTGACATAAAACAACAGACTTGGTAAAAAGAAAAGATTTTTGCAAGAAGGAAAAAATTCAGCACGGCGATGATAATGCATCAACCAGTATCCACAGGTTATAACACTAGGACTGAAGTCTCTTCTCAAGCTTGACACCTTTGTACTCTAGGTTCAGATTGTAAAGATAAGAGAAGATTCTGGATTAAAAGTTTTAAAATACTAAAAAAAAAAAGTTTGGTAACATATTCCAATTATACTAACACATTTTTGCTTCCTCAAATAATGTGTAACCTGTTTTTGACACTGAACTGTGGCATTACAAAACAGTTCACCCTCTGAATTCATTTGATCATATAGTCTACAAGCAAACTTAACACACCGTGCATACACGTCATGAAAAGATGGGTTGTTTCTCATTTTAAATATATTCAGTGCCACGTGACTTCACAAGATTTTGGGTACGATAAGTTCTCACCTAAAAGCACCACTTGTGAGCAACCTGTGCCTTTGAAATGAGCAACTAGTGAAAACTGAACAAAACCACCAACAAAAAAAGCTAAACCACACAACTCCTTGGTTATATATTCAAGTTTCTTATAAAGTAACTTAATAGTTTAACCATTTCATAAGACTAATCATTAGTTACCGTATGTGCATACATGCATTTTACTCACTGGCTGTTGAGTGTGCTGGGCTGTTTCATGGACCGTGTCCCCTTCTCCATCACCTCAGTGACCTGTTTGACCATTTTTAAAGAAATGGTCTCACATTTGGACATGAGACCCAGGACAACCTTCCGCTCTTTGAGGACAGCTCTGCAGCCCAACAGCAACCCCTCTGAAAGTCCATTTTCCCTTTGAAAGACATCAACCTGAACAGGAAAGAACATACTGTTATAATTCACACAATACATCAAGTGTCTGTGCCTATAAAAGTCAGTGGATGCTGTCCAATCTATTAGTAGTGAGTAGTAGGAATAAGTGTCACAAATACAGTGGAACCTTGGATTGCGAGTATAATTTGTTCCGACAACGTGCTCATAATCCAAAGCACTCGTATATCATATATCACTCGTATATCAAAGCAAATTTCCCCATAAGAAATAATGGAAACTCAGATGATTCGTTCCACAACCACTTATCCATAAAAAAATGATTACAGTAATACAAAATACAGTATGAAGTAAAAATTTAACTAATTAACCTGTACTTAACCTTTGAAAAGAATCATGGCTGGCGTGAGGGGCCCATTGTTGCAGTACAGATATTGACTATATGAGTAAGGCACAAGAACCATTGGCTCAGTTGTGACATGCGTCACATGACGCTCGGCAGACAAAGTGTACATACTACTCATATTACGAGACCTTGCTCGTATATCGAATCAAAATTTTTGCTCGTCTTGAAAAACACTAGCAAACCGGGTAACTCGCAATCCAAGGTTCCACTGTATTCAACTGCCCTATTGTTGCATGACGGCATCCTGTGAAACTTATTGTGCACCATTTCAGCTAAGATTTACTCTGATGATAGTAGATGTAAAAAAAAAAAAAAAAAAAAATCAAAATGATGTTAAAAAGCTGATAAAAGGTAGCATGAGGTGAGATGTGCCAGGATGTGAAGGTGACTGTAAGATATGTCTCGTGTCCACACAGATGACCGTAGTGTAGTTCACTCAATAACTAAATGTGGTGAGAATGAGATTTAACAGGTCACAAAGTCATTCTGCTGCTGTTCAGGACAACAGTTTCAGACTATAAATGACTGTAGCCCTTACCCAGTGAAACCTTGTAAAAATAGTTTTGACATAAATTAATCACCTTCATGCTGTGTAATCGATGATTTGTTTATTTAAAAACAAACACACGTTCCCTCACCAGGCTTTGCCATCTAACAAACGGTCTCAGTTCCACAATCTTCTGGGCCTTTTTAACCGAGCAGCCAGCAATCAGCGACAGCTCATCTATCGATGCGTCCTGGAAGAACGCAATCATCTCCTTCTCCAGTTCTGTCATCCCATCTTCATAGTCCAGGTCATTGTCTGAGTCCTCAAACTCGCTGCTCAGTGTATCCTCATTTTCCCCCTCAGAGCTGACAGGTTCTCCTAAGGCATATGCCTTTCTCTTTCTTTCTGCTGCCTGCTTCTTAGCTATACTGGTCCCACTGGCAAATCTGGACAGCATCTGGGCAGCAGAGGAAGACGAGGAAGGCTTCAAGGAGGTAGAAGTGGGTGTTTTCTTGACAGAAGAAGACGACAACACTGAAGCTGAACTTGTTTTAAGCCACGGAGACAGAGTGGAGGCGTTACTTCTGTGTTTAGAACCTCTACTGTCATCTAAGTCTGAATCATCATCACTGTTCTTTGTAGCATCTGAATCATCTGAACTGTCTCCCTTAGTTTCAGTGATATTTCTGTGGCAT
>NW_018127936.1:34857-37714 GCF_001952655.1 Monopterus albus
GCCCCTGCTCGACTCGTCTTTATTGATTGATTTGCTAGTTTTCTTTTCTTCAAACTCTGTTGAGCTGTAGCTGGTATTATCTGACAACAGAAAAAACAAATTTGCATCAGAATCGGTTGACAAAAGGAAAGGTAATAAAGTATACATAAGTCAGTGAAAAGATTGCTTGATTCAGAAGGCAGCAATTGTATTTGGACCTGTGTCTGAGAATATCTGCAGAACCTGCAGTGCATCCTCAACATTCCAATCATGTTCCTGCAGCACCATTCGCAGCTCCTACAACACGTCAGACATCAGCAAAGGTCAGAAATAATGCTCAAGATCCACTGTTTCCAGAAATAGCCTTGGAAAATCAGCCTAAACATTTTCTTTGCACTTTGTGGTCTGGTACAGCATAAAATCATTTTCTAGGGAGAGGCATCAATGCAAGTGCCAGTAAATTGGTTTTTCACTTCACATTTCACAACCGAAAGATACAGCAAATATTTTGCAAACACCCATTTTCCAAATTTGACTAACAACTCTGTTTCTGAATAAGTTTCAAGTGACAAATAGGCCATGATGATTGAAGTTCATGGTTAACTGTTTGATCCTCAATGCCTAGATTTAATAGTTGACAATGAGATTAGGATGTTTTATGATGCAGTCAATCACAACACCTAAACAATCACCACATATTCATTCATTCAGTGAATAATTTAGTCGCTCACAAATGACACACACATTTCACTTTTGTCCTCACTGTAGTTCTGCTGAATTTAAAGAGCCGGTTTTGTTTTACACTGAAGACTATTTTTAGGGGTTTGAGCTGGTTTAACAACCATTCAATCTCTTTATGCATTTTCATGCCATATATAGGCCTACAATGTATTTTACTTTCCCAGGTTTTCTATGGAGAAATAAGTAGGTTAGTGTTTTGAGATGAGACCAAGTGGGATGTGGCTACAGTGAAATGTGGGTGAAGTGTTCCTGTTATATAGCATGCCAGAGAGTATAAAGCTGCAACAAAATCCCTAGAGAGAACTAGAGTTGTTTTGAGCTGCAAAGCAACTTCTATTGTAAGACTGAGAGGTGAGAAACACCCTTTTCCTTCCTCAGGACTTGCAGACAGGTAACAACGTAAAGGAAAAAGTGTCTTGGTCTTGTGCCACCAGAACATAGTCAATGAACCTTGGCATTAATTCTACAAGTCTCTGAGCTCTACTGGAGGGATGTACGCCATTCTTCCAAAAGATATTCCCTCATTTGGTGTTTTGATGATGGCAGTGAAGAGCACTGTCTAACACATTGGCCCAAAATCTCTCACAGGTATTCAACTAGGGTGAGATCTGATGACTTGAAGGGCACAGCACATAATTCACATCATTTTCATACTCATTCAGTTACCCCCTGTTCCCTATGACTATAATCTGAGAAGAAACCACTCATTTATTCAGGTGTTTCATTTAATTTGTCACCCATCTGTGTGTAATATCACAAACCCATTTACTCAGTTGAGTATACACAGTTTGAGAGTGTCATAAAGAAGGACAATGTGTCTGCATGCTTTCACCTCCTTGTCCTGATCAGGAAACCTTTTCTGCAGTCGTCTGACCATAGCTTCTTGCTTCTCCCAGGTGGGCTCCTTAGCTTTAGCATCTTCTACATCTGAGACCTTTTGGTTTAAGTACAAGAAAACACTGAAAACGTCCTTAATAAGCTACCGAGATGCACATTTTGCAGTGACTAAATATTGATTGCTCCCATCATCACCTTCAACACATGATCAATCTGGTCATCCTTATGTAGTGCTTGGCAATGTGTATGTCCATCATGCATTAAAGCAGTACGAATGTAAAAGCTAAGAAGACGCATCAGTACAAGCACTTAACATGTTCTAAAATTTGTGTTATGCCAATGATAGGAGAATTAATAAGTTTACCCATGATGATCTCCTCTTCTTGCTGGGCTGAATCTCACCACTGTCCTGAGAACTGCTGGGTCCAACTTGCTTTCTCTTCCTTTGTTGGCCTGGGACTGAGAAGACAAAAACAGTCAGTCTTCTCAAAAGTAACCTGACTGAGAAAATTAGGCAGACATCAAACTTTATGCAGAGCACTTTGTTTTAGATTCTCATATTGCCCATGTTTGGGAATTTTTCTTTGTCTTCTCCACCTGTATGCTAGGTTCAATTATGCCTCTTGCATCAAGTTTGCTTTGATAGCTCTGGGAATGAGCCAGACAAGGTTGAATTTGAAATTTATACAAAAGGCAAATAACAGTTTTTCCTACTTAAAATCTGACCCTATGGGGTTTTGTAGGCTGAAAATGCTTCTACACACAAACACTAATCCATATTCGTGCCTCACAGGAAAAAGCTTAATTTATTTTTCATGTGGAAAAGACAAAATTATTTGCTTATAAAAGCATTACTATTTACCATCTTTATCACCAAACTCTAATAGGCAGGCAGCTATAGCCCCATCCAGTGTGCTTGTTCTCCCACTGACCTGAAATTGAAACAGAACAAGGTGTTTTTGAACAGGGAAAAATCAGGTGACTGAAATGATAGTTGGTTGATAAATAAATTAAATTGCTTATTATGACAAGACATTTAGCCTAAAGGTGGTCAATAGTAAAATCAGTCAAGATAAGTTTGAAATAGTGTTGCACGATATACCGGTACTAGTATGGTACCGCGGTACTGAGGCATTTAAAATGGTACTATACTGCATTTGGATGGGACCGGTACTTGCAGCGCCCCCGGCAGCGCCCGCCCGCAACAGAGGAAAACAGAGCAGGAAACAGCTTCCTCGTCCTCTGCTCACTGAGCAGCGTGGACTGGAGCAACAAACGGAGCAGGAGGAAAGCTTGGAGA
>NW_018127936.1:38118-39844 GCF_001952655.1 Monopterus albus
TTCTAAGTTAGAACTTCTAACTTCATACTTTTTATTTACTCACACTGACTGTTCTAAAAATTTTTTTTTTTGAGTGCAATAAGAAAAGCCTAGTATTTTGAATTTTATTTTGATGTTATTCTAAGATTTTCTATTAAAATAAAGTCAGTAATGACATTTTTTGCGTTCTCTTTTTATCTGAAAAACTATCCAAAAGTATCGAAATACATTTTGGTACCGGTACCGGTACCAAAATGTTGGTATCGTGACAACACTAGTTTGAAACAAGTAACACTGCAGTACAGATCCTGAAATTGGCCTTGGTGTGTCCTTGGAATTAAACTAGTATTGCAAAGCCTCTACTTTATCTCGTCTCACCTCCAGTAGCTCAGTCCTTGACAAATGGGGAAATAGCTCCAGTAGTTTGCTCATTTTTTCCTCCAATTCATTGTCCCCATCATCTGTATGATCCGATATCATGTGTTTGGATAATTTGCCACTGGGATTCCCATAGAAGGAAGACAATGAGACTGTAAGCCAGAATGAATCAGCTAGAATATAAAAAAACTGAAAATGTGATCATTTTAGCTGTCACTTACATGGCGTTTCTGGTTGACGATATTTTGGTCTTTGTTTCAGAGAGTACCTCATCTTCCTCTGAGTCAACAGTAAGGACATCCTCAAAAACCACTCCTCGGGCATGGGACTTTGATGGAGCTGTGACAGGTTTCATCTGAGCTGGAAAGTATAAAAGCAAGGTGGAGGAAGCCTCTGCAAATTACATGATACAAAATGAGGATCCACTTCATAAATTGTTGCTGCTAATATGTTTTTATGGTAAATGTCAATGTTAACAATACAAGAGTGTTTCACCATGATGATAAACAGATACTGTGAACTTTAGGGTCAGCTATCCGACAATTTTAATTTTTACACTGCAAATGAGGTGATAACAGCAAGAGGCAGGACACCTGAGAACAACAGTCATGCTTTTAACAACTTGAAAATAACAACAAAACCGCCTAATTAGATTACTCAGTCCTTTTATTGGCAGACCATCTAACCTCCATGAAACACCCCTGAAGATAGAAATTAAAGATGGAAAATACATAAAGGACCCAGACCAGAAACCTTGGTGGGCTTAGGAATCATGGATCTACCTGCTTGTTCTACAGGTGAGTGATCAATTACCATCTGGGATCTCATCATAGTACTGTTATCCACATTAAGTGGAATCTTATTCTGGTTTTACAGTATGAAGGGTGGAGAAAAATTGTCTCAAAGCTCAAACAGCCATTTTGAAAATACCTTCACATTATGGTACTGGCACTTTGCCTTCGATGTACTGAGGCATTTACAGTTGTTGTCCAGCTATACCGCAGACAAATAAACCCATAGTAATAAGTATTGTTTAGTAATAATATGACAAACTATGGCATCTGCCCCGGTGTTGTTATAATATAAAATCATTCTGACCTGCAGCGAAAGATGGCATGTTAATAAATAGCCATGTGACTTAACTACTGCTAACAATAGCATAGCTAGCTGCAACATCTGCTAATTACCTGGCTTGTTCTCCTTCTCAGATTCTGGACTTTTGGACCCGTTATTCAGGTTTTTGCTCGTTGCCGTTCCTGCCTTCTTCTCGAAACGAAAACGGTCTAAATTGAACTGACTCATGTTAACAGTCTATTTCGTACCTGAAGCCGGGAGCCCTTTGTCTCTTTCTAGTCAGCAGTAGTTTCTC
>NW_018127936.1:39905-42830 GCF_001952655.1 Monopterus albus
ATGTTAGCACATATCAGTCAAAGCAGCGATCCTAGAAAGCCGGCGATATTAACGTTAACGATATTAACGACCAGTTTCTGTGTTATTAGTTCAAAACGACTGGATGAATGACATGCCGATTTAGCGTCAAAGAAAGCTATTTAATTCCAGTGCTTGTTATATTCTGACTACAACCGGCCGGTTTCCCGCGAACTCCAGTGGTTCTGGAGGATGCTATGCCGGCTACGCTCATTGGTCAAAGGGAGAGATCGGCAGTATGGCGGAAACCCACGGGTGAGCCAAGATAGTACGTTGTAGTCTACTTCCGTTTCTGCTCAACTTTTGTTGTACTGAATTGCTAACCATAATATACTCTCTACCAAATCATTTTGATTTACTTAACTGACTCTAATATTAAAGATAGCATGGTCTTGTGGCACTACAGTGTGGTAAATGTTGTATTCCAATGGATGGAACTAGACTAAGAGGTGTATCTTGACAATCGGTCCAAGATCGCTTAGTATGATACCTGTGATTTGAAAATTCATCAATCCAAGCATAACTTGCATGGAGCAAACTTATTTGCATGTATGGCTCATTCAGTATATGCATAGAGTGATTTCTGAACGTAATTTACCTTAGTACCCAGGCTGCACAAATAAAATAGAATTTTAATTCAAATTTCAGTTTTTGTGGGTCAGATTTACCTTTATCTTCTGTCCATTCATTCATTTTCTACCGCATAATCCCTGAACGGGGTCACGGGGTGGGGGGGCAATCCCGGTCCGGCAATCGGGCGAAGGCGGGGTACACCCTGGACAGGTCGCCAATCCATCGCAGTACCTGCTGTCCAGTAGACTGGAAATCACAACGACATGAGAAACTGGAAACACCGTATTCTCTGTTGAGTCAAACATGTCATACATTTACGGATCAATAGGGGGCAGCCGATACACATTCCCTGTGTTTAGATGGGGGTATCTGATTAAGTTTGCCTGCAAGAGTTGAATAATACTCTCACTCTTTTCATGTAGATGTGTTTTACATACTATAATTATTCTCAGTGTCTGAAGTCCTATTCCACTGAAAACCTGCTCTTCCAGAGAAAGTGCTGAGTATCTGTACTCCAATGCAAGGTACAACCAGTGATAAAGAGTGAATGAGTGGACTAGGTTAGAGTTCAATAGGATAAAAACAAATAGAAAATCATCTGGTGGAACCTCAGTGACAATGATTATGATTAGGAAAGGAACTATGCAGAATCCGATATGAAATTGATGGCAGTCCCCTTCAAATGCTATTTAAAAGCCAATCAACCCAACATCCTAAGAATATGAAGAAGACTCCACCTGAACACAGTGCAGGTCGATTCATAGCTGCCACAAGCACTGAAGTTATTGCTGGCAAAGGAGGTTCAGTTATGAAATCCAAGGTTTCACTTCAAATTTTTATGCCAGTACTTTGATGTGTTTTTACTGTAGGTTAAGCACATCGTGTTTGTCTAAATTTGTGACTTAAATAAGAATCAGGACATGTTTTCAGACCAAATAAAGCAGAAGAACATGAGCCAATAATGGTGTCCCAACTGACTTTTCACAGTTCTTTATGCAAATAATCATAATCAATAATCATCATGTGCCTACACTTTCGGATTATGCTCAGATACAGTGAATATATTATGATGATTAGGTTGGAACACCCCAGCAGTCATTACAGCGCCATTCTGCCGCCTTACTGTCGCCCCCACCATTGTCATGGAGACCATGTAAGTTATAGCATTACGTGTGTGTATGTGTGCGTGTGTGTGTTTGTGCTCTATCCAAAGTACAATAGGCAGACTGACATGGAGTCTGATAGGGGTTATGACCCCTCACAGTAGGAAGCTCAAAATGTGGCTCCTTGCCTCTTCTCCTGTGCTTTTTGTGTGTGTATATCTTACATCTGCAATAGGATAGACATTTTTATTTGTTTTGTTTTCTCAGGGTTGTTGCACATGTGTCTGTCTACCATGTACAGTGGATGTCTATTCACGTATGGAAATGCCCACATTCACACACAGAGACAAGCAGGCACACATGCAACAACACAGAGATATTAATCGCCAGGCTATCCCTGTGCTGAGGCAAGTCATTAACATGCGCACGCTCACACACACACACACAAATGTACTTCTATCTTTGTAAGGACACTCAGTGACATAATGTATTCCCTGGCCCCTTACCCTAACACTTAACTATCAAAACTGAACATCTAAGCATAACTGTTATCCTAACCCTAACCCTAAACCTAATTCTAACCTGAATGCTCAAACCAACTCTTAACCCTATGAAGTGAAGTGAACAGCCAAAATATCCTCACTCAGAAAAACAAGACCTTTTTGGTCTTCACTATGTAGCAAGTATAATAACACACACACACAAATACAGTGATGCATCAAAAAGATTGATGTGGTGTTTCAATGGATATTTTTGGCTGGAGCCAGTGACTGGTAGAAAAGCCTGGAATAATTCACAATGTGAAAGGGAAGCAGGTGATATGATGCTGTGCCACTTTGGAAAAACTTTCAATGTAATATTGGTAGTGGCACAAAAGACATGCATGTACATGTGTACACACACATACTAACAGATCCCGAGGGTTGGCGTTGAGTGTGCATACTATATGTGTGTGTAGTTTCTTAACTGTACACGTGCACAGTTTACATGCATGCAAGAAGCTTGCATCTCATTTACGCAGTTGTCATATGTGCTAAAGTTTTACATATTTAATGCATGTGTAAGCATGTGCGTTGCATTCGTATGTGTGTGTGTATTTAAGGTTGACCAAAACACAGTGTCCCAGCAGACTCGTCACAAAGTCTGTCACCACCCAGTCACCATGGCGCCCAACTTGGCCGAGACCCGACCGCAGCAGGGAGCACCTTGCCACCATGGTAACACGTCTGGG
>NW_018127936.1:42893-53308 GCF_001952655.1 Monopterus albus
CCCATATGTAGGCTCTTTTTTGGGGGCAGAAAGCATTTCATGTTAAAATTAATGGTTACCATCAACTCTGACTGATGTGGGTTTGAGATGAGAGAGAGAGAGAGACTAAAAATGGAAACCAAGAAAGGTAGTGTGATAATTAATTAATTAGATAGATAGATTTTGCACACAGCCACCAAATTTGTATTCAAATTCAAAAAATAATCATCAATAAAACAATTATCCAAAAGTTCTTTTTTGTTAAGGTTTTATTTAATACCATGGAGAGATAACACAGACAAGCTATCAGTGTGAAACCTGAGCTATCACTGGCCAAGTCTGAACATTGAAAGTTGTAAATACCTACCACTGGGCAAACTTGAGTAGTCAAAGCACCTACAGTACACTGCCACAGTGCTGCTGGAGACCATCTGACCTGTGGAAAAGCCCGTGAGAACAATAGCTCCAGTGGTGCTAGTCTGTTGCTGAACCTACACAGTGACCAAAAAAAGAATTTGCCTGAGATAAATAAAGTGGTGTATTGTAATTATTATCATGCCAGAGTTAGGTGACCATCCACTGTTCCCTCAGTGTAGGTTTTGTTAATGTTTTGATCCAATAGAATGAGTTCTACTATGTTTCATGTGTTTGTTGCTTGCAACCAATTTGTTCACAGATAGGTGCTAAAAAGTGTATAGAGTATATAGATATATCAACCTTTTGTTTTGCTGTGAAAATTCATCATGATTGCAATCCATCATAAATGAAATAAAGTGAAACTGATCTAAACTACTCTTCTCTGAAGATGGAAACCACTCATTTTTATCATCTACCTTTTTAACATAGGGATGAGAGTTTGATAATAACAGAGATAAGAGAGGCCACGTTTCTTACCTCGTCACTTAAATCATCAAAAGCTCATTTGGACCGCTCTATATCTTGCACACCTGCAAGCTGACATGAATAAAATACTCTCAAATCTTCTTCAATATCTGCTGTCAAAAACTTTGACTCATTTGATGTCTTTTGTGCTGCCTTTGTTTAGTCATCACTCATGTGACCACTGTCTCTCTCTGCAGGCAAAGAGAAACAGCAGCAGGGGAGAATTCCCATGTTGTTGGAGGTGATGCCACGGAGCAGCCGAGACATCCCACCAATCTCAGAGAGACAATGACTGATCCTCCTGGCTGCCTTACAGAACATCAGTCAAACTGAGCTTTGCATTCCTCCGTATTGTCCTTCTGTTTGGACTTTCTAATTAAACAATGTTAATTTCCTCTATAGCACAAATGCAATACCTTAAACTTCTTTTGTGCACTTTTGAAGCTGTATAGGTTACTGCTCATTTATTTAATCATGATAGCATCACATAGCTATGATGGGTATTATCATAATTATTTACAAACATAGCTGAAAAGGAAAAAAGTTAGCATGTGTGGTTAAACTAAAAAGTTGCATTTGTTTTTTGGCTGCAGTCAACTTTGTATGGGTCTGTCACATTATGACAGTATTTTAATTAAATAGAAGGAGATGTATAGAGAGACAGGGAGACAATGACTGATCCCCAGGCTGCCTTACAGAATGTTGTTCAAACAGAGCTTTGTTGCCGCTGCATGCCTTTGCATTGTCCCCCTGTCTACAATTGTTTCAATCAGATGACACCAATTATGCCTCTGTCATTTAGACTTATAATATTGTGAGATGACTCAGTATTAGTCTTTGTCAGGGATTCAAGTGGTTGGAAAAAATAAAGTTAGCTTTGCCAAGAAGCGGATGTTCCCTCCAGAATGCTTGGTTTAATCACGGTGCACTCCTGCAAAAAGGCACAAATTTTCACTGTAGTCGCTTTAACATTTACTCATGATTTTCTTTCTAGTTTAGGCTGACCTGTAGATAAAGACATACACCTTCTATAACAAACATGAGTTCATTGTCTACCTAAATATTTTATTTGTGTTTTGTTTCAAAATCAAATTTTAAATACATGCAAAATGGAAAATACACCACAAGATTAGCCTTTGATCACTGCAGTGTGTGAAGGCTGGCCAGCCAAAGGTTTTTTTCCAGATGGCCTTTCGATGCACCACTGCAGTTGTTCATCAATGACTAGTGATCGCTGTTTGTCATGGTCTTATGTTTTGCACTTGAATGTTAGTGCAAATGGTTGTAGCTGGAGTCACAGTGAGTCTTCCAATATTTGATGGCAGTATCATATTTGACATCGGCTTGCAATACATGTGTTTGTGTTGGGAGTTCACTTTCAGCCTAATGCGCTTGAAGATCCTTTGTTTCAGCTAAACTGCATTATGCAAACACGTGAATGTACATGGTGTAGCAAAAGTTTCTAAACTGTTTACAAAGTTATCTGAAGAGAAGGTAAAAGAGCCCAGACAGGAAGATGATGAAAAACTAAGCTGTTTTGCTGACAGACTAGCTGAGAAAACTCTGTGTGTGTGTGTGTGTGTGTGTCCTGGCCTCTCTGTAAACAGGCAGGGAAGCTGAGATGACTGAAATGGGAATGTCAGCACAGGATCAGCACCCCTGCTGGTGGACACCAGTTGGGGGTCTGTCTTCTCTGGTACGCCACTGCATCTAAATGTGTGTTTGATAAGGTATGTGAATGAGTGTGTGTGTGCGTTTTGACTTATGTGTGTACATCATAAATATGTGTGTGTCTGTGTGAATGTTAGAGGCCAGTGTCTGGGCCTCTGCGGGGAAGGAGGGGGCTAGCACGGTGACAGCCTCAGCTGTGGTGAATTGTGGGAGAAAAAGAGCTGACGCGACGGGAGCTGATGTCTGACATGACCCCTCTCAGCAGGTGCACCGCGGGGAGATGGGAGCTGCTGCTGACTGAGTGTGCTTGTGTGCCTGTAAGCGGGAAAGTGAAGGAGAGAGATGGAGTTTGAAAATGAGCATCACCAACAACAAGAAAAAGAAAAGGATTTTCTTTCAGTGCCCTGGCACATTTTTACCACAAATCCTGATTTCTCTGATGTTCACAGCAGAGTCACTCTCACTCTTGACCACCACCTTGATGTACGTGACACTGGACATTTCCTGCTGTGTAACCCAATCTTCTCCAGTGCTTTCCTTCCTCCACTTTTTATTTTGTCTCCCTCCATACCTCTCCTTCACCTTCTTACTCTTTGTTTGTGTCCCTGTGTTCCCTCCTTTCCTCTTCCCATCTCCCTGGCTCAATCTCTCCTGAAGATGCATCCAGGCCGATAAAGTGATTAACAGGGTGCTATGCTTGCTGTGCTTGCCAGTCTCCCTCATTCTTTTTTACACTCCTTTTGCTCTTCTTGTCTCATCTCTGTTTGCATCATCCCTCTAATCTTTCATCCCTCATTCTCCTCCACAACCCCAGGCCAACAGGCACACACATACACATACATCTCCATCCCTTTCTATTCATTGTCCCTCCTATGTGGGTCCAGTGCTTTGCCATCAGTCTCTGATAAATGCCCACAAAGCCTCCACTGTCTAGTGTGACCCTGTATTCGTACCCCCCCCCCCCCCCCCCTCTCCGTTCTGAAGCCACCATGCATGACATAAAGAGGAGGGGTTGTTTGTCTTGTGCACACACCCCAACTTGTTTTTACCTTCACCCCTTCTATTTTTCCCTATCTTACTTTTAGTTTGACTCGATTTATGATCAGGTCACATACTCTTACTTTTTCAACTTTCTGCCATTCTTTATCTCTCCTCTCTCCTTAGTCTACCTTCCCTCTCTTTGCAGGGAACTCTTGCCCCCTTGCACTCACAATGGACTCTGATGCATTTAATGTGGGACAATGGGGCATATCTGAAAGGTTAGCCAGCCCTTTGCACTGTATCCCCATGCACTCTCCTCCCTCCATTGATTCTTCTCTTTCTTACCCCTTACACCTAATCCTGCTTTTCTTCCCTCAACTCTTTGTTCCTTTAATTCTTGTAAAATGCCCTATAATTGGTATTGCCCCTTACTGTGGATTTCAGATAGATCAGATGTTTCTAATTTTGTTAATTTTATATTTCTCTGACTGAGTGCACAAGTGATATGTTGTCATCATGATCTCACAAGAAAGCTACATGTCATGATACTTTTTGGTCTTAACAGACATCCTCAAGACCAAGGTTGTATTCATAGCAATAAAAACATTGTCTCATCTTTTTATCTCGATGCAGACAATGCCGTGCACTAGGGGGGAAAAGTCATCCAGCAAAAAAAGTTGAAACAAGCTCATCTTTCCCCACAGTGCATATTATAAAAGCTTATTGTATCTTTTAGACATATTAACTTAAACTAAACCAGGTGTTCACATCAGTCATCTTATTTATTCTCTGTCGCTCCGTTTTAAGGTCTTCGTTGTGTTCCTCCCCCTCCCTCTCAACCCCAGTCTGCTCCTGCCAATCAACAAACTAGTCAGTGTGTCTGCCAACCATCACTTTGACTCTGAGTAGTACTAATGGGTCTTGTTAGCCACTCAACGGCCTATCCTTCTCACTCTTGCTCGCTCACTAAGTATGACTAGAATAACCCTAATGGTGCTTGTTTACCACTTCGCTGCTCTCCCTTATTCCCCTGTGGCTTTATCATTTACTGATCAGTGTACCTGGAGATAAGTCTCTGTGTGAGGTTGCAGTATCCTCTTCCTTGAGCTTTTATCATCACTGATCAGAGTACCTGGAGCTCTCTGCTAGAGACCCCACCTGAGAAGGTCATGTTTTCATTCGCCCCAATCAGCTTGCTGACCGATAAGACAATTTGTCGAGTGGAAATCAGAGAGGTCTTTTCTTGGCCGTCTAGGGGCAACAGATGGAGGAAGGAGATCAAGAGGTGGAGACAAGGAATAAGTAACATGAGGTGAAAAGAATAACATGTCAAAAGAAAGATATTTGTTCTTATCATTGTGAAGAAATATCAATATCTACAGCTAAGGCCTCATACTGGAAATATAAGTTTTGTATATGGGGTGATCTTTAAGCAGTAATTATAATTTAGTGCCTAGTTGGTTGTTCACGAAAGACCTTCCTCAAACAGCAAGTGTCCAATCATATGACATCCAGTCATATCTTAGCATCCTTTATTTCGGTGTGAGTTAGCAAGGTTATGACTTTTTCAAACACAACACATGAAAGTTTAAGGTATGAACTTGAGCATTTGTGTCTGCTCTAACATAAGCCAGTTCACAAGGAAACTGCAGAGTAAAGCAAAATCAGAGTTGAGGGTTTTGTTAGTTCTGTCCTGCTTTGTATTGGATTTGAAGAAGTTGATCAGTGATATTCAGCTTGGTTCTTCATCATCCTGAAGCTTTTTTTAATTGTACAAGTGAAACCTGTTTCTTGTTGCTGGAGAGAAATACTAAAACAGAGAGAAACTGTAATTGTCATCTTCCTATACTTAGATTCCCTCCCTCCTTTATAATATATATGCTTTTTAATTTCCAGATGTCATTTACAACAAACACAATATCTCCCACTACATTATTCCTTGTGCTGCCTTATAGTTCAAAACCAAAACAAAACAAATATTGCATGTGGCAAGTATTAACTTTTCAAGTGGTTACCTCTGGATCTTTTCATCAGTATTCACTCCCTGTCCCTCAGGTTTCCCGCTCTGGCCCTGGCTAATCTGATCACCTCCTCTGCAGACTCACACAAACCCTCCAACAGTCCAGCAATGGCCCCTTAATCGACATGTTATTGCCCACAATCGCATTTACAGCACAAAGGCAAATCTGCACAGATGTGATTTTGTCGCTGCTAATCCAATAGCTCCCCACTCACTTTTGTTTTACTCTGTGCCTTTCATCTTCAAAAACAAGGTGACAGTGTTTTAATTTTCATTCCTGGGTTACTCTCCATCAGTTTAGCTCACAGTGTGTGGTGGAGCTTATGGAGCGGGACATGTGTAGGTGCTGGTTATTGTACAAGCTTTTATTTCTCTCCCGTGGGAAAATGAAGAGCAGGGCTTTTGGTTTAGATGTGATTAAAATGGGAGCTTTATGTTATAGTTTATTCACAGAGGCGGTGTCTATTGGATCATACAGGTACGATTTGCTCAGCCTTGGTGGGTTGGTGCTGATTGTTTTTATTTCAAGAGTTGATGCTGGTCATTGGGGTCAGTGTACAATAAATGTTTAAAGAAGGTAAAGACACACTTGTTCTAGTGAGAAAGATTACTGCACTTTTTCCAGTGGGTATGGAAGCAAGGCAGTAAACACAGTGGGGACTGATATAGAAAATATAGAAAATCAAAACATTAAACATCTCATTTCTATTCAGAATAAGAACATCTCTGTAGACAGTGCCAACCACGCACATACTGAAACTTGGACAGAGTGAACATTTGGTCATGGTAGGGTGTTAGCACCTGCCAACTTAATGGCTGGCATCAAGTTAAGCACATCCACTATGCTGTAATAAATTGTACACATAAATTGGACCTGCTTATAGAATGCTTATAGAAGACCTGAATATAGAATAACTTTGTGAGCCATAGGAATCAAGACTATACAAATTTCATTCTACTGCATGAATGATGTATCTTGTATCATTTGTTTAATGGACTGTACATTTCTTTTTCTGTCTGCAAGATTCAAAAATCTCTTAACTCATGGCCATCTATCCTCCAAGTCAGAAAGACACATAGAAAAACACACATGCTTACATGGGCAGCCACTTTGTCTGACACTGTGTTGCTTTCAGCTTCCAGTTGTTAGACAGAAAGGACCCTAGCCAGGGATGTCCATTGTCTCGGCTGCAGGATTGCTTCATCTTCCAGGAGTCCTTCCCCTCTCAGGCTCCTCTTGTCACACTGTCCCCCCAACACACAGGCATTAAATAAGCACATTAGCTCATTAGCTCCACTAAGATTTACTATGACACATACTTTTTCTTTAATAAAATGCATCAGCCATAACACTATTGGTACAAATATAGATTTCTCTACTTGTTACAAAAATGCCAAATATGGTATGAAATATACAGCGTAGGGATACACATGTACAAACATCTGCTGAGAATGGAAAAAAAGGTCTAATATTTTTCACTTTTTTGTAGTAGGGTAACACTTGCAATTCCTGTTTAAGTCAGCAAAAAGTGTGTGCACACTCACAAAAAGACACACACACAGATTTCACCCTGTTCAGCAATGTGGTTGGTCAGGGTACCAGTAGACCATCCTTGGAAGGACATGGGTGGACCTCTGGGGTAAACAATGTCTATGTGGTTGTGTATGTGTGTGTGTGTGTGTGTGTTTGTGACCCAACCCCAGATCTCTGGGTCAGAGTTCCTCACACACATTCACACCCATGCAGAGAGAAAAAATAATTAACTCTGACTCTGACTGACAGTTCATCACACCGACTCACACAAACAATATTACTTCCCCATAATCAGTGTTATATACAAGACAGCCAGTCTGTGCATGTTTTTGTTTTTCTCATTGTTATATTATTTTTTCTTTTAACTCCTAAAATAAAAAAAATCCCATAGACATTTACCTCTTTAAACAATACATTCATTTACATATAGCTTTGAGTAATAAGTTTTATTTTTATCCCACGAGAATTAATCTTGTCACATACTGTAGAAAGCAGTGGATTGACTCACAGCTCCATATACAAATGTGGTCATTTAGTCATAGTGCTTGTCACGCTCATTTTGTGATATTTTCTTCTCAAACTGTCACATCTGTTAAATTATTACATTCTGCATTGTCCACTTCTAAGAAGTTGATGTCCTGTTGAGTTACAAGTCGACTCTGCTTGCATATTCTGTTATCATCTGATTCTCATTTAGCATGGCATGTGACCTCTGTGTAGTGTGTTCATATTTTTTACAAGAAAATTACATTTTTAAAGTAGCTTAAAAGAGAACGAAATAAGATACAGGAAAAGAGAGGGAGTAACTTGTTCCTGGATGGACTGTGACACAGACAGCTCTGTTTCAGATAATGCATTCATATTTAAAGGGTGCACTTAAAAGTGTGGGTGTACGTGGGGTGGAGAGGAGGTGGTAAAAGCAAGTCTGTGTAGGTTGATGGGGGGGCAACCTGTAGACTGAAATGGTGTGCCTCCCCCTGCCCACCCTTCATCCCCTTGATTCTGAGAGGCCAAATTTCTCGGCAGCCACAAAGGGAAAGGACTCAGATTGCACCGGCACATTCACCGGCCCACTTTGTTTTCAAATGGTTTTGTTTAGTTGTGACACTGGAGACACCCAACACCTACCAAGAATCTGAACTCTTGTGTGGAGGAGTACAGAGGGCAGGTGGGTGGTGTGTGGGTGTGAGGGTAGAGGAGGAGTGAAATGGTGGTGGGGAGGTATGAGAGGACCAAATGAGATTTGGAGGTTGGAATTTGCTTTATGGGAATCTGAATTCAGCTACAGCATAATATGTCTCTTCCTCCTTTCAGTCTTTTTCTGTTTTCCTGGTTTTCTGTCCTGACTCATTATGATGTCTGTTTTATTTTTTGCCACCCCCATCTGCTGTGGCTCCTGTGTCCCATCCTGTTCCACACTGCTCTCTGCTCTACCCTGTGCTCCAGAACTCCCTGCACTCCTCCATGCTGTGTGATCTTTTCCACTTATGAGTGTTTAGGCAGCTTAACACAGCAGGATCTAGACTGCTCAGCCTAGGGTAGGCTGATCCCCGACAGCCAGTAAAGCACTAATTCTGTGCTACCCCTTCAATTTTACATGGTCCTTTCTGAGAGCCTATTGATATGTGTGACATCTTACATGCATAAGCATGTGCTTGGATGATACAAGTATACAAATTCATAACACATACTAAATTCCTTCTCCTCCAAGAAAAACAGTGGTCTTACCAGCTTTACCAAACTGAATTGTTTCATTCAGTCTTTGTAAATAATTCTTGACATGCCCCTCAGGTACCTGAGCTCACAGGGACCATAGAGTCAATTGCTACACATAGGCAGTGCTTTGAAGGGCAGGGGTGCATGCTGTGCCAAGCTGGAGGTGGGTCTCTCTTCCTCTCCATCTCTCTCTCTCTCTCTCTCACACACACACAGACACACACAGTCCACACAATCCATTCCACATCCTAAAGGATTGATGGTGCAGTGGCAGGTTGCAAATTTCATCTCACCAAACACCATCCAGGCAGCAGCAACTGAGTGTACCTCCTATGTGAATGTGTGTTGAGAGAGAGAGAGAGTGTGTGTGTGTGGGGGGGGACAAGAAAGATAGATAGAGAAAACTGTGTCCAAGAGAAAATGGAAAGAGAGCAAGGGAAAGACTATCTGCTGCATTAACCTTCCCCTCCACCATGCCAGTATAGAGTCTTTTCTGCACTCCTCTTTCAGCAGGGAGGACCCAGGGGACAGTAATGCTAAGCCTTGCTCCATTCTTTCACCAGAAACTTTGATTTCCTATTAGGTTCCTCCTGATGGGGACTGATGAGGAGAGTAGTGGAGGAGAGTAAGGCAAGCAAAGACAGATACTGAGATGGAAGACAGGGAGAGAGAAAGTAAAGTGGTGGGAAAAAAGTGAGAAATGGCTAAAAGCAGAACAGGAAAGGAGGAGAAGAGTAGTACAGAAACCGATGCAAGAAATGCAGAAAGTTAGAAGCAGAATAGGGAGGGCTAGCTAAAACTATGGGATACTGGCTGTTCCTGTCCTGGGTACTGAGGGCATTGTTTACATGTAGCCCATTTAGTACTGACCTTTCCTAGCTGGCAGACATACAGACTGAGAGGCAGAAAGGCCTAGTGAGGAGCAGACAGGTTGGTATGCAGACAGACAGGTGAGAGACAGTATCTGTATGGATACAGACAGATAAGCAGGGTGACAAAACAAAGAACACAACATGGCAGAAAAGTGTAAAAGGCTGAGAAGACTAAGAGACAAGTATGCAAAACAAGAAATCGACTGCTAAGGTTTTTCTCTTGGTCTCATTTTATTGTAGATACCTTAAATCTTTTCTTATCCAAACTAATAACCATGCTGACTTGTGAACAGCTGTTGTTCTTGTTGTCAGTCTCATGAGAAGGGCAAAACCAACAACATTTCCAAATTTCCTACCCAGTCTACGGCTCTCAGTCCCAGGCTGATTTGTTCCAACTTAGTATGTACATCTGATTGGTTTTGATCTTTTCACTGGATTTGTTGACAGTAGGAGACAGAAGAAGCTATTCCTCCTCCTTTTTTTTCTGAACCAAGTTTAGGATTGCATAGTTCATGTTCATAAGACATACATACACAGCCTGCACTCTGTGTCATGGTATGACCTCCCAGGAGGGCAATGCAAGAACAAAAACCCTTGGCTTTACCGAGAGTACAAGTTCAACTGATCTCTATTGTCACGTCACTTCTCTTACACTTTTTACATAGTTGACTCCATTATGAAGGTTATGAAGTATAGAGTTTTTCTAGAACAGTTTCGGCCAGACTGCTTTACACTGATAGGTAGCACATCAAGAAACCTT
>NW_018127936.1:53320-83487 GCF_001952655.1 Monopterus albus
AAGAGTCACATGATCATTTTACAAAAATAGAGGTATTGATAACAAATAGAGATGAGTGCAGTAATCTATATAGGCAATTAATTTTGTGGGAGACAAAAGAATTATTTTGAAAGAAAATGATCTATGATCTATGCTCTATGATCCCCCCCCCACCGTGACCCCGCTCAGGGAACAAACGGTAGAAAATGAATGAATGAATGATCTATCTAAAACTAGAACTGCTACTTGCTGATAATTCACCAGCCAACGCATCATACAAGACAGGCCATGTTGATGAATTCTCTTGACAACAACATTCATCTGGATTTTTATGATAGGCAGCTCCCATGTCATGTGTGGGAAAAGAGGGATGACACAGATATTAAAGTTGAGTAGGCGAGACAGAAAGATACAGAGCCAGAGACATACAGAGAGAGACAAAAGGGACTGGGAGAGAGTTAGTCAGAGAGGAAATGATTGATTGATGTGGTCAGTGAGGCATCACTGATCACCACAGGAGCCCCCCAGTGAAGAGGATGTGGATTGGTCCTAATGATGCGCAAACAGACAGAATGCAACACTAATCTGGGAGGAGGAGAAAGATAAGGACAGTGGAGCCATCTACACACAAACTGTCAGTGAGCTTGGAAAGCTCTCTCATTTGCAGTAAAATATGATTTTCATTTGACTAGTATTGTTATTCTAGTACCTTGTGTTCTGGGCTCTTTTTGTTTCTTTGTTTGTTTTTATAGTGTGAAAAACAAGGGTTTGTATGCATTTCTTCCAAAAATCCACAAATTAATTTTCACAAAAAATAAAAACAATAATATTTATGCACTGTAATGAAACTGCAAAGAGTTTTAATGTGTTTGAGGAACATTAAATGAGAAAAAAGGTAAATGTATCACTAAAAGAAATAATGACTTTAACAGCCATTACTTACGTGTTTGTGTTACCCTACAGAGAGGCTTGCTAAACCTCTACAGCAGTAGGAAACATTTTAAAAGGTCATAATTAAATATTAAAAGCAGCTGAAAACAAACCTGAATATTGGTATTTAAAGTATTTTTAAGGGTTTATAAACTCACTGTTCATTTCCGTCTAGTTTAAAAGTCCCATGTGAATCCAATTACTTCACTGTGGGAAGTAGTGTACTGTTGTTTAAATCCAGCAGGGGGCTTTTTGTTTCTGAACATACTCTTAAGTCAAGAAATACATGATAGCACCGCCCCTCAGTTAAGTGGGTGATATGTGCATTTTGCTGGGCTTTTCTGCAAGAGTCCCTGAGATTACTGAGAGCGGTGATACTAATAAGCCAGTCATCATTTCTTAGGTAACCCTAAATACATGGTATTTGTGACATCAACCTTTTTTATATTGCTTATTGCAGTTTCTTTAAAACTATGCATTGGTGTGGATGCTTATAAACAGTTCTTAGCTTTAAAATGTCCTGGGCCTGGTATATTTTCTAACAGCATGTGTGTGTTTCTACTACATTACATTTTTGTCCCTGTAAATGCACTTGTGCCATTCTCCTTCTAAACTTCCACATCACTCTTAGTCACCAGATCTCAATTGCTTGCTTTTCAGGGCACAGAAATGGCTTTCCACAGCTCCATTGTGACCTGCCTTTCTCCTGGATTGGTTGCTGAATGGACAGATTGAAAAGAGGGGGGGGTGAAAACAATAGGACATGTATCTCTAATTGGTAAGACAGAGGAAAAGATGTGCAAGTGTATTTATGTGTGAGCATACACCAACACTGACCAGTGTGTGTGTGTGTGCACCAGAGAGAGAGAGACAGACCAGGGGGAGAGGGCACTGTGTGTTGTGTCAGGGTGGGAGGATGGATGTAAGCGATACCCTTGTCTATTCGCTACTTGCCCCACTCGGAGGCTGCTCCACCCAGGCTAACCCGGGAGAGAGTGGGGGTCTCCTGGGAACTGGACAGGACAGGGAAATGGAAGGGGGTGGGGGCAGCATGGAGGCCAGGTTTTCAGCCACTTTGAAAAGGAGCGGAATCAAATACAAGCAAAATCTCCTTCAATATACTGTATCCTTCACCTGAGTAGGGCAGCTAGCTGAAAGGAGATCCGCAGGGGCAACTGTACAATGGGCCCAAGAAGGAGAGGAGAGGAGAAATGTAGTCAACAGGTGGGTGGCCAAAACTAGCAAGGTTTAGTGAGAAAGAGTAAGGAGAAGAAGAACATTTAGTTATTTAAATGTTAAGCATTTGACCTTTGCACTGCCATGATGCTAGATGGTTCATTTTGTTTTCTAATATCAAAATGTGGTAGCTGTACTTTTTACAATCAACCAAAGTTCACTGTGCTTTTTCATGTCTTTAAGGTCAGGCAAAAAACTTAAAGAAGAACATGAGCAGAACATACATACTGATTCAAAGGATTCTAATGTTTATTCATTTGAATTCTTCCTCCTCTTAGTCTTTCATAGTTAATTATTTCAAGCTTTTCTCACAAGTATCTGCAATGATAATGAAATGGTTTAAGTTAATACTCACTGATTATTCTTCACAGCAGCACTCGGTGAGACATGGCTTCATGTTTATGTATGCATATGCTCATACAGTACATGTGAACCTGGCAGACAGCTAGAGAGGTAACGTGTGGCTTGACCAGTGTCAAGCGAATGACTATGTGTACGGGTGGCGTGGACACACTCATATGTGCTTGAATACACGCAGGCACATAAACACAACTTACCTCTCACTCACCTCTCATGTTCCAAGGTCTAAAAAAAGATGGAAAAGCACCTCTAGGCAAATCACTTCCGAAGCTTCCCAAGGTTTCTTTTCATGTGTGCAGAGTGAAGGTCTCTTCCCCAGCTGAGGAAGGCCAGCAGCACGCTTTTGGTAACCCGAGCCTGCTGGAAGTCATACTGGTGTCAAAAGGACTAAATAGCCTTGTAGTTGAAGTGTTTCCTATTGGGAAGTATATGACTACACACACACACACACATATGCACAAACACACACACACACACACAAAAACACACATATTGAATTTTTATGACAGGGAAATTAAAAATTTAAAAATTCTAGAGCAAAATAAAATGGCCACATACTGTAAATCAAATAAGAGCTACAAGTGAGTGTAACATCAAAGATATACAAAATTTTAAGGCTTAATATGATTAAAAATGGAAAATAAAATACAAAAAGATAAGTCAGGTTTTAGGAAATTATTAAAAAATGAAATAACAAAATGACACACACACATTTCTTTCACTTCAGGGGACCATGTTATGACTCAGAAATGTAATGATTTACATTAAATTTTGGGGACTTGCGTTTTGTCCCCATAAGGATGTCGGGTCCCCACGTCGTGACCATGTAAACAAATTTATGTCCCAACATCAGTAATATCAGGCCACACACAGAGAAGAAAATGCACACACACATTTACATAGAATAACATGCAGAGAGATACAAACTGTTACATCCTCAAACATGCAAATCTACCAAACACGCTCACACTCAAAGCCATGTAACTGATTCCGCAGGAGCAGCGAGCACTCTGGATAATTGGTAGCACCATTGTGCTGCTCTTCAATGGGCTGGTTACCCAAGAAGCCTCATGTTCATGTTCATGTACATTTGCTTTGAAGGTGACAAACACAAAGAGCTGAACCCTGCCCAGAACAAAGCCCTTGGAGACCCTGCTTCACCCACAGACATCTTTCATGGAGACGACCATGGAGATAAACGATCTTCTTTTCTGGTCAGTGCATGTGCACTATGTGTGCGACTGTGTCACCATGCCTATGTGCACATAGCCACGCTTTTACGAATGGACTGCTTGTCATCGTAGAATCCACAGGATGTATTTTGTCAGAATTGTTTACTATGTTCTGTGTAGACAATGTAAAGCCTTTAGCTCTTCTGAGACCCTTTAAAAGGTCTGTGTGAAATAATGTTTTATATCACAATATTTACATTGTGTCAGTGCATTTTGACTTTTTCTCTTCATATTCATTTTGTGAACAACTTACTGTCATTACTCAAACTTACAGTCTAACTAAATATTATTTATCCACTGATTATCCTTCAGTATTTGACCAGTATGATGGTCACACACAATAAGAATTTTCTGTTCAAAAACATTTGGGAACCCACTCTTTTTCAGCAGTTCAAGAAACTTTCACTTTCTTATCCTTTGTATTAAGTCAATATTGACCCATTTATAATAATAATAATAATAATAATTCATTTGCAGTGGTTCTTCTTCAGATCTTCACTTCTGCAGTAAATCAGTACACACTTATTTGAGCCCTTTGGTTTACTGAATAGAACGAAGAACATTTTCAAGTAAAGTCAAATAAAATACAAAATATAAACTGTTGCACAGAGTTAAATACATGAAAAAGTTGTGGATATCAAAACTTGATATGGCACAAATGCAAGTGTAATGTGTAATGTGCAACACAAGTCATTCCTTTAAAAGTAACTTTTACAAAATGATCCAGTCATTATTTTATTGAATATGTTGGAGTTTTGTAAATACAGTATAACAGTTTGGTTAAAGTAATACACTAAATAAATGGTAAAGTTAATACAGTTACATAGTTTGAACTTAGCACCGAAGGGGAGAAAACACTATGCACTTATTTTTCCATGTCTGTAATTATATTTGTTGATTTGCACATCAATAAATATCTTAAGTCAATAAAAACACTTTGGTATTGCACTGATGCTGACTCCCTCAGTGATCGTGTCAAGCAAGTTTGTATTAAGGAGTTTTGTATTTTAATTACTTTTTGTTTTAACTGCTTTTGCTGAGGATTTCTATTAATAATGTTTTTTGTAATTTTATGTCTGCAAACCAAATTTTTTAACAGGACAGGAGAAGTTAAAATGAATTCATTATTAGTTACTCAAACATTTACAGTGAATATGTAAAGTACTATATACCCAGTAATGATATACAGTATGCTCATCAGAATCAAATGCTGATATTCATAAGGTAGCCTAAAGAGTTAGGACTAAATATGAAGTTGTCAAATATACACAATGTTTCCAAAGATGGTTTATAAGAAAGTTTTGATTTTTCCTTTGTAAAAAACAAAAACAAACAAACAAAAAAAACCTGTTTTCTTCAAAATCCAGATTTTGCTTTGTTTATCTATATATGACTTAACTCTTGATTTCTTGGAAATTTCAGAGCCAACAGGATTATACAAAAGACAACTTTGCAGATATATGCACAATTTGTGTCAGTGTGTGTCACAGCATTACCAAGGAAACTCAGTAACAACTGACAGCATCACTGAGTTGCTGTACAGTCGTCGCTCATTTTGTCACAGCGGCATTGTGTGTGTGTGTGTTGACTATGTATCTATGTTGCTTACACGTACTCCCTTTAACTACCCATCATGTCCCTACTTGTTGTTTCTACTCTTTTCTCCTTCCCTCTCACTTATTATTCTGTCGCTTGTAGTGTCCTCACTTGCCACCCTCTCCTCGTCTCTCTTCCCCTCTCTCTCTGGGACAGCAGATGGAGACTATGGCCCAGTTCTGCCTTTTGTTCTGGGTCCCCAGAGAGACCTGTGGCTTTCTGGACAGCACACTGCTCTGCTCCCCATATCTCATACAAAATGCAAGCGCCTTTCTTTTCAGCAAAGAATGAAGCTGTGGAATGCACTTATTTTGAATATATTCATTGAAATGAGCACAGCTTACAGAGGGTTAAGAAAGAGGCTTGACTAAAGTAATTTTAAATCACCCCTTGACTTTACTGCACCTTTTTTATATGAATCTTATGTAGCCTACCGGTCAAAGGTTTGGACACACTTTCCCTTTCAATTCAACATGAAAGTGTATCCAAAGTTTTTTGCTTGACTGCAGCCCATGGCATTTGCCACAGGAAGTTAAAGATAAACTCAATTTGAGACTATGAGTCTGAGTGTCCCACCTGTTAATGGCATCATTTAATGTCATGGATAAGAATATTTGTCCCTGCTGGCTGTTCAGCTTTATTCAGGAGGGTACGACAAGAACTAGAACACACTGACGAGGCCTACAGGTCGATTTATCGCGCTGTTAAACAATCTCCCTTAAATACAAAGACGATGAAAGGACTGCAAGGAACCAGCTGCGAGGGTGAAGATAGGGGGCAAAAGGTACGTCGGCGCGTACACATAACCATGGACGCTTTTCTTTCCATGTTCTTCCTTTACTCACAACAGCATCCGCACGCGTCAGTGCGTCTCAGAGTCTCTGTGACTCCAACCCTCTGTTGTTATTTTCAAAACGTCCGCGCATAAATAATTAATGTGCATGAAACAGTGAAACCTCAGGCTGCCCAGCATCCCACCTGTTGAAGATGCAGGCTGCGTTTACCCCCCAGTTTCCATAAGAAGCACCACTGGTTAAAAATCCATCTTTAGCCAGTTACAGGCTACAGCTATGGAAGAAATATGAATGCACCTTACAACATATTTATTTCAAGACGCAGTTTAGACATTAAAATACAAAGTGAGATAAATGGACCTTCGGCTAGAGGCATTACATTCAGCAGCTCCAGATATTAAGTTAAAGATAAGAATATGAAGGTTTTTGAGTTGAGCCAAGACGCGACTGTGAATTTCCTCTGTGGTTTATGCATTTGCACAGTGCGCGGATGCTATAAAAACAAAACTAACGTTTTATAGAAAACGTCCTGAAGCGCTGTCCTCTTTGTTGTGGAGAAGAAATACATTTTGTCCTGCAGTTAATATCAAGGAGGTTTAAGAGAAATTTCAGTGACAAAAAAGAGCTGTGTTTCAGTCGCGCACTCCCCTTATGAACGTGGTAATATTCACCTTTTCTAGAAACTGTTTGAGACACATTTTGTTTCAGCTCTGTGTTTTTTTTTTTTTTTTTTTTTTTTGTTTATGGGTTTACATTTTTTACAGGAATAGAGAGGTGTTTCTGTTATCGAGCTTCAAATAACCACAAGTCAATCAATCTTTAAAACAGTTTCAACGAAAATACGAACATTCACATTTACTGTTGTATTAGGCTGCATTGGTTTTAGGCTTGTGAATACGCTTTGAATTAACTGTGGCCTCATAATTTAACGATTTTCGTTGATATCACCTTGTATCTGTTATATATATATATTTTTTTACAGTATCCGTTTAAAAAAGTTTGCCGAAACTTGAACTCATTTCACTGCAACACTAACTGGCTACAGATGGCTGTCTGATCATATTAGGATATAGTTTTACCTTCAAAAAGTCTGTTAATAATTTAACACAGCATCCTCATTATAGTCCTCTTTATTCCATGGCTTCAAGAGGCCAGCAAAGGGGCACGGATTGTGATTGGCTACGACGGTGGGTGGGAGACAGTGCAGTGACAGGGAGCAAACAGGTAATTCAGGTAGTTTCATAAATAATTTCTTAGCAGTTTTGCTTTTTTGTACCACGCCCCTTTGTCCCCCAGGCCTTTGAAACATTGATGAGCCGCAAATAGAAAGAGAAAGGAAAAAAAACTGACTGCAGCCTGAGTCACGCAGCAGGACAGGGTGAAAGAGCCGGTGCGCGTGCATCCACGTCCACTTGCATGTTTGTTTGAGTTAATGGAGAGGGAGAAAGGAAGGGGTAAAAAAAGGAGGAAAGAGGAGGAGGTGTCCCGACGTGTGTTTGTGGGTGCGTGTAGGTCTTTCTTTAGTTGAGAAAGTGTGTTCCCTCTCTTGAGTCAGGTCCTCGGGGACACAGTGGGGACCCGCGAGCGCTCACCAGCTGACAGCGCGTGACTCACTGAGGCCATCCAACACCTCGGCCCACGAGCCTACCAACAACAGCTAGATATGAATGCGCACTCCCCATGACCAAACCTGTAATTCACAAAACGGAAAACATGGCAACAGTTCAGCGAAACAGACCAATCCGCATAGTGCGGAGACGTCCCGAGGAAACAACACTACAGCGCGTCTCTGCGGACATCGTACAGTCCATAGGACCACAATAACAGGGCTGCGGGCCAAAGGGTTCGTGCACCCGCAGCATATGGCGAGCGAGCGCGTGCGGGACACGTTTCACGTCGCTGTTAGTTTACGATAAATTACACAAGAGGAGCTCAAGTGTTGAAAGCATCGGTAATTATATGGCCATGCCTGTTTATGTGGTTTGGAGTCGTTGAACAGTAAACTTGTATTTAGTGATGATCCCCTTCACCCTACTTAGAAAGGCCCTGGTAATTTACTGTGACTTCAGCTACGTTTATAAATTATGGTTACACCTAGATGTAACTTTGGGTCATACATTAATAAATAATAAACAACGTAATAAAACGTTCGCCTTTATAGGTTAATATTTAATAACCTGTCATTTAAATATTTTATTATTAGCTTATTGTTGTTCTTGTGTTATTGTTCAGTAAACGTTTAGAAGTATAATGATAACACTACAGATCGGTTTAATAACAATGATATAGTTATTATTAAAAATCATTTTGATGGAAATCAACCAACACTTATTTTAAGAACAAAACCATTGAATGGTTTATTGCAGTCATCTAAGAAAAGTTTGTGGAAACAAAAGAGAAAGAAACGTGACTTTTTATTAGTTTTTTATTCTCAAAAATCAAATTTAACATAACAATAAATGGCAAAATAATAGTTTTTTTTATTTTAGCAATTTTAACTGTGGAGTAAAAAAAAGCAAAGCAAATGAGACATAGCAATAAATACAAGACAGTGAATCACATCCAGTGAAAGAAAAAGACAAGCTCGTTTGAAGATACAAAAGAAAAACAGTACAAAAGGAGGCAGCAATGATGGCTACATTAAATAGGCTATTTGTGTGGAATTGGCAGTACTACACTATCAAACAAAAGCAAAGCGATATTGTTTATGGTTTGGAAACAAAAGTCGTATTTCTCAAGCCTCTGGCTCGTACATTTATTTTTAAAGTGCACATCATGAACTTTTGAAGTTGCAAAACAAAATGCATTATGCAAACAAATTGACACATAAAAACAAAATCACAACAAAAATCACATTATAGCTACAAAAAGTTTTTACATTATCAAATAGACTATAAACAGTTATGCATAAAAGTATGATTTTGTGGAAGACAACTTTTTTGGTCGGAGTGACGTGGGAAATGCCCATGGCAGTGCTGTGCGCGACATGGCAGAGGGGTCTTCCAGCCACGTCTCCATGGAAACTGGAAATTATAGGCTATACATCTATTGGCAGAACCGAATTAGGCCTATCTCACATAAAAATAATCTTTAGACTATGCAAAGTTGATAAAATTGAACGTGACACTCTTCTTGAAGAAGCATCCATTTCTATTCTCTTAGAAAATGCACTTTGTTAGCAACACAGACCGGGGGTATGATCATTTTGTTCACGAATAAGAGTCTATTTTTTTATTTTAAAATACTTAAAGAGAAATAGCGTGATGACGGTGGATGGGGAGCTTGAGTTCTGAAAGGTCATCTTCTTCACTTGAGTGGAGCTCCATTGCTATTTCATCCGAGTCACTTAGGTGGGAATGCGGGGAAAACTCTCCATCGCTCCGGGGAGATTCTTTCCTTCGACCTCCGACCGGTGCGAGCGAACCGCCTGCACGAGTGGAGGATGAAGGAGAAGGCGAACACATCGCTTCTTTAACCATGGCGGAAAATGAACCGTCATCGAAGGAGGAGCGGAAAGACATCCCGCTGATGTGGACAGGTAAGCTGCTACCTGGGACGGGCACAGCCGCACGTTCTCCACAAGCTGTCCCGATCGCAGGGGACTGGGGAGCCCTGCCTTTCGCACCGTCTAAACCGACGGCGGAAGAAAGCATAGTGTCACACTTTGGCGAGTCGTTGTCGGTGCTGCAGTTGCTGGTGGAGACCGGACTCTGGAGCAGCTCAGCTAGAGCGTTGATGTAAATCTGCGCCATCTGTAAAGTTTCATATTTGGAGAGCTTTTTGTCGTTGTCAAACGCCGGGATGACGCTGCGCAGCTCGTCAAACGCGTGGTTAAGCCCATGCATTCGCCTCCTCTCGCGCGCGTTGGCGGCCACGCGCCTCTGTCTCTGGATCCCGTTGGCCGGTTTGCTGGACTGGGCTCTCTGTCTGGTGGATGCTTCTTCCGCGAGCCCAGTGACCGTGCATTTAAGACGGCACAGGTCCCTGACTTTGAGCGAAGAAGAGGAGGGGCTCTTCGTAGGTTTTCGGTAACTGGTAGGGCTTGGATGGCCTGAGGACCCCGGAGAGTCTGTCTCTGAAAAATTAAAACAAAGATTTACAGAACTGGTCTGGTTTGAATGCATCCTATAATATAAGCATATAGCCCGCTTCTGTCACTGTTAGTTGAAAGTCAAGAGCATAACAATGCTTTAACTGTAAAAAGTAAACACGGACATTAAAGTACTCTGTAAAGAAATCTATATTTTTACTCTTCGAATGCAGACAATCACTACTTCAAATGCAATTTGTCTTTGCATGTGATAATATTTGCAGTGTTGTTGAAAATGGAAATTATAAGCAGCGTTTCTCACCCTGGTAGGAGCCGGTGCTCGGGCATGGCGAGTGCCGCAGGTAGTCGGGTGAAGTGACCTGTGCTGCACAGGTGCCAGAAGGCTGAACCGGAGCCAGCCAGGCGCGTGTGTCACTGCCACTGTCCACGAGCGTCACTTCAGATTCGTAGCGGGACTCCTGGAGCTGCTGCTTTCCTCCCCTGTCCACCACTCTCGGGCTCAGTTGCTGTGCGCCTTTCCTCCAGTCTTCCGTACTTAGGATCTCCATGTTTCCAAAAAAAAAAAAAATCCCAACAGGTAGGTAAATTTGAACACGCTGGCAATATTAGAAAAAAGTTAGTGAAGACACGCACCGCTATGCTGTTTCACTGTGTGAATGTGAGTGTCGCGTGCGGGACTCCTTCTCCGTCTCAAGGCGCCGCGTCGGCTTAAAAAGCGGCACGCGCCTGGGAGCCCCCCTCCTCGCGCTGGTCGCGTGTTGACGTCCAATGGGAAGTCTCGGTAAAGCCCAAGAGAGGTGATTATGACCCCCTGAAGCCGGAACGTTTATGATAATGTTAGGATTTCAGGTGCGTTTAACGCAAAAGAGGTAAGGGGAACCTCCCATAGGACGTGAGTGCATGGGGTGGTGACGGTGTTAGGGAAGGAGTGTATAGGAAACGCCAGACGGGCGCAGCTGTGACAGAATTCCTACCTGTCCGTCTGCTGTCTTACATCTCAGGCATGTCAGAGGAGGGAGGAGGAAAGAGAGGAAGTTGGAGAGGGTGAGAAGGGTTCATTTGCCATCTCCAACTATTATCGCGTAAAGGTCACATTTGTGTCTGATTGGCAGCAGGAAAAGCTGACCAGCTCAACATTCCTCATCAGAACCTCCTAACTCCAAAATGCAAGTCAGCACAGAGTAAGGTTCGTCACACCTAGCACTATCACAGCCAGTATTAGGAAAGTTTATCGAAAAGAAAGACTTTGTCTAAACTCAAAGTATGCCACTTCATCTAAGTAAAGGCACTAGATAACATAGGCCTATAGAACATTTCATTCTTTAACACAAATGGGAGAAAGGGGACCATAAAAGGAAGCAACTTTGAGCTAACTAAAGCGTGACAAAAGTAACCCCCCACCAAAAGAAAGCCAAAAGCATTTTGCGGCTCCTGGGGCTCCCGCACTCATTGTCAATTCATTTCTTCTAGGATCATCTCTAGTTTCCATTTTCCTTTTGTAGCGGGTCTAAACCTTTTTGATCCAGCTCTCGGAACGCCCTGTCACTAAAAAGGACTTCACAGGGAACGGAAACATGAGCAGGGGTCTGGCGCTCAGCACTGAACACTGTTTCACTACTGACACGAGCTGTGTGAGGCGCGCGGTTGCAACTGGAAGCAGTGGTCGTCCCCCCCACCCCACTGTGTTTTCATTCCTTGTGGGGACTTTACATTGACGTACATTCATTTCCTGTAGACTTATCCTGACTTAACCATAACCACTACTTGCCTAACCCTGACCCTAACACTTAACCTAACCTCACCCTAACCTTAAGCCATGTTGCCATCCTAAGATTCAGTGATTGGATGGCTGAGTCCCCACAATATGAGTGTATTAACAGGTTTCAGTCCCCTTAATTTAACTAATACAAAGGCCTACACACAGAGAAAGAGAGAGAGAGAGATGGACTCAAATACACAAACAGAACATTATTCACCCTTAATTTCTGATACTACATGTGATATTATTTGTCATCTTTACTTTTCAAATAATTATTAGGTAATTTAATAACAGCCATGAATACTTAGTGAAAGAGCCTTGGACAAATTAAAGCTATTTGGGGAAGCACCTCCAGTCTACTGATCAAAGCAGCTATGCTTACTGAGATCAATTAGGTCTAACCTGACAAATGAACAAAGGGCCAATTGCTGGGTGGAAATTAGCTGGCTATTTAACCTAATTGCTACTGTTGATTTGGGATAAGAAGGATATAGCCTCAGCTATGTTGAATACAGTACAGTGATCAAGGGGGGGCAGCATGGCCTATCCGTTAGGCTACGCCCAGTCCTAATTTTGTCAGCAACAGGGCCTAAAATTCAAACAAAACAAAAAACAACATTATAGGAACTATGACTCTATCAAGTAAACATGTCAGCTTTGATATAAAAGTATAATAAATGTTACTGATGGTTAGAAATATGATTTTTGCCCATTTTCTGAAAATTACGAGAAACCAGGGTAGCTGGGAATTGTGGGAAAAATGCATTTTGTGGGAGGAAATCCCATAATTTCAGAGATAACCCAACATCAGTCTTTTCTGGTTTTTATTCATGTATTCATCATGTGGACGTTTTGTGGGCTAGAGGTCTGGCGCCAAGTGTTCGCCCCCTCTTCCCACCTATAAGCCCCCCATCCAACGGGCCAGGCCGGGCTCCTGAAGCTACCGACAGGTTGGATATTGTAGCTGGTGATTATTAAAGTGTCGCAGCCACAATGGACACTCTATGTTCCATTGGTCACGCCTAGGGGGCTCCTCAAGGGAGAGGGGGGGTGCTCTCATTCCAATGCACGAGAGGAGTCTGCGTGCTGCCGCTTCCCATCCCCATCACCCGGGAAACCGGGGCACGACGGCCACGAGACTGGAGCGAGGGGAGCTGGACAGGGATTTCCAAACCTAACTGTTAGCTTTCCTAAACTCATTAAATCCAAATCTGATATTTTTGATGAAGTACTCTTAAAACAAGTGTATTATCTCTAAAGTTAGTTAGATTCTAACTTCACGAGTTTGCCACAGGCTACCTAGGGCCTACCTGACAAATCCAGACCACCAAATTATTCAAGTGCAATTTAGGGAGGTAGAAGGATGAGAGTGGTGCAAAATAAAGTACATTTACTCAAATAAGCTATTGTACTTAACAGGAAAATACTGCAGTATAAATATGTAAAAGATGCAACGTCCTAATTTTTCCTCCACATTTGACACTTTTATTATCATTATACAACTTATCCTGCTTGACTCCAAAACATTTCAAGTGAAGATGAACTTTCAACAAAACAATGAAAAGGGCAGAATAATATAAGATATAAGTTAGAAAGACTTAGCAGTGAAATGACAGGTGCTGGTTTTATCAATAGGAAAAAGCCTTGATATCAAGTTGGCTGTTACTCAGGTGTGTCCAGTAGAATGTAAAACACCACATGAACATCAGAGATTTCTTCCACTCAATTTTCAATAATTTGTCAACGTCTGACTGTCATTCATCTTGTCATAAAACTCAAATTGTGTTAATTCTGAAAAGGAGACAGGGAGATTGCTGACCCTTGTTGGAGCTAAATAGTGCCATTCTCTGGTTAAACAAGGATACTACAATGTAGTGCTCCATTGAACTTGACAGCAGTCGTCCTCAGCAGTGTGCCTATCCAGCTGTTAACAGCAGTATACAGGGCTTTGAAGTGATTTGAATTCAAAGACACAAAAGCTTTGCTCATGCTTGAACTTAATCTATTGCAGACAAAAAATCATCTCACAGTGGTTGACATTTGTATTTTACCCTTAACTTTAACCCATACACTCCTGTTACAGGTTTCATCATTTACAGTTAGTACTGAAATGAGTAAAATTCATATACAATTAAATGACACCCTGCCTGCATCAACCAATTTTATTTTTGTGTTTTTAGATCTAGTTAATGCTTTTAGTTTTGTGCCACTTAGCCTACTGTGGGAAGCACTAGCTTATTGTAAAGTACCAGACTTAGTTAAAGGGTTAGAGGGAGAATATTTTCAGGATATCCAGATATTTTTCACAGCAGCACAATAGAACACAGCTTGGCAGCAATTGGAGACAGGCATCATGGCAGAATGGACAATCTCACCAGCAGTGTTTACCATGGCAATGGAGGTTATTATTAGGGCATCTAGATAGGTTGCAGGAGGATCAAGACTTTCTCAGGGCAACAGTTAACACCCATAAGAGCGTACATGGATGACATCACAGCTATCACCACCACAGCATCATGTACCAGAAGACTATTGGACAAGCTGAATGCTAACTTAAAGTGGGCTAGAGTGAAGGTGAAGCCAACAAAATCAAAGAGAATTCCTGTTCTCCACAGACCTCTCATTGAAGTGTTGAAGTGTCCATGGGCAAGACATTGAACCCCAAGTTGCTCCCATTGGCAGGGACAGCGCCACCATTAGTGTGTTTGTATGTGTGTGTGTGTGTGTGAGTTGCCACAGATGTCTGCCTCGGTTCTGTACTGGAGACAGATTTCTTGTGTGTGTAACACACTGGGCCAATAAAGGTGATTATTATCATCATCATCTTAGTGATAAAGAGCAAATTTAGGGCTCGAAACATCAGGCATTTAATGGGATTAAGACCACAGTAGCATCAGGCCTTCCAGGCAAACTCAAACTGTGGTGCCTGCAGTTTGGTCTTTTGCCATGATTGTTATGGCCACTGACAGAGTATGATGTATTAATTTCACGTACATTAGGAAGTGGCTGTGAGTTCCACGCTGCTTCAGCGGTGTGACCCTGTATGGAAAAGGGATTGTGGCATTCCCTAAAACCAGTTTAACAGAGGAGTTTAAATGCACATCACTTTGGCACATCCTGTCAGGGTGTAAGACAAGCCAGGCTCAAGGACAATACACCTGGAGACATAATCAAGTGTTGAAAGGTTTAGCAGCAGCTATTTAAAGTAGGCACTTAGAGGTAAACTGAATGAAAATGGAAGTAGATTTAGGGAATTAGCTCGTAGTTCTGAGGAGATAGTCAGCACTAACCTCAGATCAGACCTTGTGTTGTGGTCAGAAGCAAAGCGGACTGTGTATTTTGCTAAGCTCAAAGGTCCCTGGGAGGACACCATAGATGCAGGTTATGAGAAGAAGAAACTCAAATACAAAGAGTTAGTCATGGAGGCAGAGGAGCATGCCTGGAAAGTTAAAGTCCACCCCGTGAAGGTCAGTTGTAGGTGATTTGTAGTCAAGTCAGTTTTCTCTCTATTAAGTGAGTTAGGTTTAAAGGGGTGGAACCTAAGACAAGTAAATAGGAATCTAGGTGATAGTGCGGTGAGGTCCAGCGAGTGGCTCTAGAGCAGAAGAAAGGTGAGGAATCCATACAAAAATCCCTTAGCTTCATTGTGAGTAGTTAACAGTAACAGCATCAACTTACCAGTAAGATGCGACTTGTACAGAATTCGAAACGAGCCACAAACAAGCTGAACATTGTGGAGTGAAGGCACTTTGGCAAACTTGCTGAGAAAAAGATGTTAACTTTGTTAGCGATATACAAAAAGTCCTTTAAATTGTCATGCCTCTGCTCACAAGAACAGAACAGACAGTGAAACTTGTTAGATAGAAGGGCCTTCAGTATTATTTTATAAAGAGCTGTCTTCACTGAGGTGCCTCTTTCTTTAAATTTACAGATGTTAGGAGCAACATGAAAGGGAACCTCATATGTTTAGAAGGTTTTCCATGCCAGAGGTGAGCCCCAAATCACACACAGAAACACAGTAATGGTTCACAATTCCATGATTATTTTTTGTTTTTGAAATTTACCACCTACATTGTTGTCTAGATTAGCAAAAACAACAAATACCATCCCACTGTAGAAAACCTGTTTATTAGACAAATTATACACAGAAAGCTTTGCCACTTGTAACAGAGGCCCCAGTTTGTTCAGTTTTGAATAATATGCAACACATACAACAAAATAGGCCTATATTAAATACTGTACATCATAGAGTTTTGAAAATTATCATGTAAATCCTGTAGTTCTATGGATGAAATAAAAAATGTTAACAGATAGCGCAAGAGCAAGTTTGTGCATGCTTTCTTTTTAATAAACTTGCCACTTTTTGTTATTTAGCCAGCAAATAATAAAATGAACTCAGGATGACTTGAAAAAAAGCAAAGAGTTTGTGATGGTGTGTTTATGTTGACCATTGGCAGGACAACAGAAATGCAGTAATGACACCGCTAAATTCAACACTAAATCTCATTGTGATATATTCTTTTCTTTCTGTTAAACAAAAATAGCATCAACATTAAAATATATATTTTTATAATGTCTCTTTCATTTGTACTAAATAAAACCTTTTAAATGTCTGTGTCCTATTTGTCATCAATAGCCATACTGTAGCCTAATATAAAAAAAGAATGCCTAAGATGCTTCAAAACACTGACAGAATTCTCTATGCAAAACATTTTGCAGTTTTAGTCCTTAAAGATAACAAACTGAAAACTTGTTCTAAACAACTAACATTATCAATTATTAATACAGTGTTAGTGAAAAGGGTTTGGTTCCATTTTACCACCCAAAATCCATAAAATATTCCTTTAATTATCTTAATGTACCGTTCACCTTCCCCAACCCAAAATGCACCATAATGGTCTCAGTTTGATTAATTGGCACTTTAAAAAACAAGTTATATAAACAGTACCCTTAATGTTACAGATATGAAATAGAAGTATATTTCATCTTCTACAAGGCAGCCATTGGGTTCCAATGGCTGGTGACTCTTTGTGACATTCTCATGACCTTAAAGCACAACCACTGATTTGCTTCCCTTGAACATTTCTAGTACATGGTGATATTTTAGGTTTGAGTGGAAGTTGGAAGGGTAAAGCGAACTAATCGACATATAAGACCTGTACCTATAATGGCGTCTTGTCAACACAAAATCGGCTCCATTTCACCACTTGAACCTGATAAGGCATGAGTAATGAACTCGAACATGACGTGGCCTTACAGAATGACCTTTTATCTTTTAAACACCTGGGCTATGGCAGTACTAAAATTAAGCAAAGCAAATAAAAAAGTTAAAGTTTGAATGACTTTATGATGCAAAACCAAAGACTACAGCACTCATATAGCAGTTATTCAAAATTTGCTGAGAAAAAAAAAAAACAAGTAGACAGCTCAGAATAATGTTACTTTTTTTGTACTTCCTGACCAAAACACATTCCACGTATTAAAATCTATTTTTTTCAAAAACAAATTTCCATAAGACATATAATAAGCATCATCTTTTTGAAGTCTTTAGGCTTGCCTTTTATGTTTTTTTATGTTTTTTTTTCCTTTAAATTGTTTTCTGTATAATCCCGTTTTACTATCCCTCTGAGTCTGATTAGAGGATCTCACCTTAACTTGAAAAGCAGATAGCACAATACAGGTGAGAAAAGAAATGGTCAGATCTAGTACATACAATCACTTACAGGTCTGTGGGCACTGGTACAGTGCAGTGGGATTGGCAGTCTTTATTGTGCATCAAAATGGTGAAAACAGTTTGAGGCTGATGCACAAAAATGGCAGAAACAGTTTAAGATCAACACCAAACAGGCGATTCTGCAGTGTCATACTGTTGCACTGTCATAGCATTTCAACAGTTTTTAGACTGATGCACTGTGAAGGTGCCAGCGTGTGTTCAGCTGTAAAGTCTTAGGTCTAGTCAGGCCAATGTGTTAACACCATCTTGGGGATGATTCCCTATTTAGAAGCCCAAGTATTGGTGAAACAACATCAGAGAAGAGAAAGTGTGTGGACTCGCACATGGTGAAAAGGCAAAGTAAAATTGGAGAAGTAGATTCTTCCAATATTCACTGAGATTGGGCCTTCTCAAAACTACAAGGGGTTGCTCTATGCATTCCCATGTATAAACTATATCTTATATATGCCTTCATAAAATAACGGACCCATAATTACCTAGTAGTTCAGCTCCTTGGAGTTGTTTCATGGCTAAAGACACCACCAGTCATTCATCAGTGGCAGTCCTGGAGCACATGTGAATGTATCATATTTCCTGTGGCTGGAGTAGTATAAAGTAAACCCTTCAAGATGGGGTTCAGACAGTAATAGGACTCAGGTCGCATCAACAAATTTCCACTACATGAGGCGGTCCTCATGTCATATAACAAACCCATTAAAAAAAAGATTCAATTTCACACATATGCCCAAAAATATTCCCCCAAACAATCACAAGAACAACAACAATAAAGAGTGAACTCCCCACCCCACACGCTTCCCTTCTTGCACCTCAATATCATGGTGTGCAAAGGATAAGAAATGCCACAACAGACCTCCAGCTCATTCATCTTCTCCACATACACCCCTGGAAACACCCAAGCAGAAACTGAAAACAGAAAGGTTCATATGTACAGAGATCTCTATTTTCTGACTTTTTAGCTTAGCCATAATGTATTTGTTATTCCACCCTGTGACTGACTCTAATCATCTTGACTCTTCCTTCTGTTCCTCCTCCTCTTTCTTCTGAACAATCATATCCTTAGCAGCTCCTCATATGGAGGTACCCCTGTCTGGATCATTGCCATATCCAAAGTTGGGTCCTGGACCTGTGGGCTGGTAAGGGATAGAGGACATTGTTTTAATGGGGCTACGGAAAAAGCCACCGTTGGGGGCCCTCTGCCTAAAAGGGCCCACACCCCCAGTTCGGTGGTCCTGGAGGCCACCCCCGCCACCGCTACCAAAACCAGTGGAAAATCCAGCAGCGGCTTTGGCAGAGAGGCTGCGGCTGAGGGTCTGAATCTGCTCAGGAATGAAGGTAGTGGTCGTGATGTGGGTGTTGCGGAAATCACTGATCTGCTCGAGCGCCTGGCGTGCAGCAGGCAACGCATCCATGTCAAGGGGTGTTAAATCGACGGAAGAGGTGGAGAACTGCTTGTGGGGGCTTTCATCCTCGGTGCACAAGCTGTTAACCCGGCGGTGTAGGTGCTCCAGGTCGATCTCTTTATCGTCCTGCAGGTAGGGAGGGGCAGGGAAGTAGAAGGACAGAGCATAGGAAGCAGTAATGGTAAATGATAAAACGGAACAGAGGTTAATGGGAAGGGAAGGCAATTGGAAAGAATATGGGGTGGGAATAAAAACATTAGGAAGGAACGGTTGAGAAGGGATGGGATAAGTGCAAATATTCAGGCACAGTGTTTGAGAATGGGAGAAGTGGATGAGAGAATTTGAAAAGGGAACAGCAGGAGAGAATGAGAGGGATGAGAAAATGGCAGTATGAGAATGAAAGCGATGAACCAAGAAAAGTTGGATAAAGGAGGTAAAAGGAGTGATGGTAGGGCAAATAGAAAGTAAGGAAATGAAGAGAGCAGAATATGTGCAGAAAAAGATCCATCGGAGCAGAATGAATGTGCAGGAAGAATAATAGTGAAAGTGAGAGAAGGGTGTTGGACAGTGCAGGTGATAAAATAATGCAAGCAAAACAGCATGCATGTGGTGAAACAAAAGTATTGGCAAAATTTTTTAAAAAGTATTTATTCAAGTTGAGGTTATTGCATTAATGTTTGAGAGTGAGAATGACACAAAATAAAATAAATTCATGTTTGATGGTCACAGGGAAACATAGATATTACAGGAAGAGCAAAAAAGAGAGGAGGGGGAAGATGGAAGAAAGGATAGAGAAGCACACTCTGAGCTGTGGTCAAGATATCAAAAAAGAAACACACACTTCTACAAGGTCTTTAAGCAAGTGCAGAAAATCTAGAATGCACAGAGAAAACAGTGGCATCATGCCGTGGGCTCTGTGATTCGAGGGTGCTACGTCTATTGGCAAGCATTACCGTACATTATCTAATATTATAATACAAATACAACTGATACTATGAAAGGCAGTCCAAATATTCAACAGAAACTTACTTATCTTAATATTTATCTTGATTCTTGGCACCTGTGTTGCATTCAGAAGCTATCATGCCAAAAAATTCACATTGAGATTGACATCTCATTTTCAAGTGAATTTTTTTCACATCATATACAATTCATAACTGTAGCTATGATAGCTTATTTATTTACCGCATCATAAAAATAGATTAACAATCAACAGTCTTCACAGTCTTAACAATTCCACTTAAATACAAAGCACATACATTAACTTAGGCTTTAACTTATAGTATAAGTTAAACAAAACATAAATGTTGCAAAGCATACATTATATAACTATATTCACATATAGTATAATAACTGAGCCACATTATCTAAAGGATGGTAACACTCAGTGAGAGGTGTGTCATGCTTTTATTGCAGAGGGGAGGGTGGATAGTAGTGCAGATGAGCTCAGTTTGTGATGAATGAGATGAGGATATAGAAAGGAGGGAGCTCAGATGAACATCATTAGAAGGTGCTGGAGAGAAATTCCAAAATGTTTGAACTTTTGCATTGTTCGTACACATGGCAGTGTGTTTCTCTAGTTTTACGAGTGGTAGGATAAGATAAATTTTTCTGAAGGGTCTCAGGGGTAGGTGATCGGTAGAGTGGGATGTTACTTTAGGTGTCTTTTTTGTGTTTCAGGCCTCAGTTGTTTTACTTATACTGCCAAACAGGGTTTTGTGAGGAAGGGAGACACATTAGTGGGGTTAAAGATAGATTTACTGACTGTGTCATTCAGGTCTGGGGTGGGGTTATTGCCCTACTGTATGTAGCTCACAGACCGAGGGGACCAACAACGGTGCCCCCTGGCTGCCATCTAAAGGAGGGACAGTAGGAGGAAGAAGAGAACGAAGGCGCACTAATGTCTGTTGTGACACAATCATACACATTTGAAGAAGGGGATATCAAAGGGGAAGAGTTGGTATCAAATGAAATGAAGGGAAGTGAAAGAGAAGAGTGCATCACAAATGGTCGGTGTGCTGTCTGTGAAAGAAGACTAATGGGAGATAGAAGCCAGGAAAAGTGGAAGGTTTATGTAGAAAAAGTGGCAGGATCTGACAGCATGTATATTACTGTGAAGTGAGATATGTATATATTTTCCTCCATTATAATACCAACTGTAATATTACAGAATAGAAGTCAACACTAAATCACCCAAATAATCATAACCTATATTGATATAAATTAAATAATAAATGTAGATGCCTGAAATGTGTTGAAATATACATCTCAAATTTATTGTGCATTACAAAGGCCTTATTTTGGAGAATAAAGTTTAGACCACAACATATTTTGATTTCATTTGTATTGTGAGGTTCTGCAAAAAATCCTTTTGTTACACAAAATAAAAACTTCATGCAACTATACAGAGCACTTAACTTTGTCTGCCTGGAGAAAGATGATGCTCATTTGCCTCTAGACGGAGAGACAGCACCCTCTAATGGCACAAAGGCATCATTGCACACATAGTCAACTGGCATTATGCCAGGTATATATATATATACACAATTTTGAAAGTGGTACATTTGTTTTGAACAGAGAGCTTTGCTATACTATACACCAAAGTTTGAACCCAACTCCCTGCATCAGTTCTCTTACATTATCATTTCAAATAAGCACATTACTAAACACTGATTTATTTTTTATCTTCTATGGTATGTATAACCTTGGGGTGGGAGGCGATGTGGTGAAAGTGGTCATTCTCATTTTGGGGGTGAGCTCAGAAGGGTTGGCAGGTTCGTAGGAATGCTGCACGATCAGGGCGCAGGGAATGTTGCAGCATGCTGGGGGCTGGTAATGGGTGGCAGTGGGGACAGTGGTGTTGGTAGTGTTGAGAGTCTGATTTTGGGCTTGACCGCCGAGGGCAAGAGGGTGCTCAACGGGGCCCTGCGGGCATGAATCAGCAGCTTGACTGGCAGATGGGCCATCTGCCTGTGTCTGGTGTGAGTGTGTGATGTGCATGCGGGTGTTTGTGTGAGGAAAAAGGGACAGAAAGAGAGAGACAGAAAGAGAAATATAGAGTAATTCATATAAAGGTGTTTGTGTGTTTGTGTGCATGCAAGTTGATTAGGAAGATTAAAACAAGCCAAAAAAAAAGGAGCCAAACAGACCCACAGGCAGACAAACGGCAGATGAGTGAAGACAGAGAAGAGATGAGCGACAGATGAGATCAGGCAGATGGAAGGGTGGTAAGGTGGAGGAGAGAGAAGTCAGTTGGAGAGACAGACAGGTGAGGGGTGAGCAAGAAGAAAGACATGGCAGTCAGTCAGCACACACAGTTAAGCAGGTCATTCTGTGCTGTGTCCTCAAAGAGACATTCACAGTCATTATATACCTGGAAAGGGGAGATGTTTAAATGGCATTTTGTATTGCTCCCTCCCCCACACTCTCTCTCTCTCTCTCCCCCTCGCCCGCTACACCCCTCAACACAGAGTACTTATCTACAAAAACAAAACAAAAAGGCAATATGAGAGCTCAGAGCCACAGTGACACAGATTACATAGAGTTAGAACGAGGAGACTGGCAATTCCCATCCAAACCACAAACTTGAAAAATAATTGATGTGTACCAAAAGAACTTGATACACAAGGAAGTGCCTGCTCTTCTCATGCTAAATCTACATAGTTTATATGAAATATCAGACACAGTTCAAACCACATATGTTACCATTATGGAAGAGTTCTGACAACGACAGTTATCTGTATTTTGATTATGCAGAATTATAGTTGCTCTGAGTTTTGAATCTTTGGAGATGCATTTGATTCCAGTGACAGAACTCTTTCATACAAATGTCTGGTAGAACATATATACTGTAGATCAAAAAAGGGTAAAGCAATATAACCGCCCTGTTATGAATGAAATGGGCCTCAGACACTTTGGAAATAGCTTGTCAAAAGCATCAAGATGTCAAATGATAGTCTAGCTTCTAAAGCAGCATTAGGTGCACATCGATCCCTTTTTCATCAGTTGTATGGTACTATCACACACCCAGAGATCAACCCAAAATGAGTTAGGTGCTCCTGAGCAGGATAAAAAAAGTAGCAATAAAGAGGATGACTAATTTACAAAAATATTGCTAAATGTATCATTATGTGTTACCAAATGGAAAGATGTAGACAGGATATAAGAACATGTTGTAGTGCTCTGTAGTCATCATCTTTCATTTGACTGAGGAACTTGTTGGGAGATGGTTCCAAAATCCCCCTTTATTATGTGTATATGTCCTTGTTTAATGTGCTCAGTCATGATACATTTCTTATCATTGGTGACCTGTATTAGTTAACACTGTGGACATGTGTGTTTGTGTTTGTGAGTGTATAAACACACTAATAATAAGGAAAATATATTCCCTATAAAGACTCATAGATAACAGTGTCAGCCATTCCACAATACACAACACAGAATCACAGCACAATCACTGACAGCCCACAGTCAAAAGCAATTAACACAACATTATAGCATACAGAATGAATGTAAAAGCATGTGCGTACATGTACAATGTGTGATTATGCATGTTTTATTATGAATACGCAACACAGACACAAACACAGTTTAGTTGTATAAGACTTCTGAATAGTGGATTTTGAGTTTTCGTGTATGCAGATGGTAAGTTGGGGGGGAGGACATGCAATCTGATAATAATTTAAACATAATTTAAATCAGTATTTACTGATTTTGAGAGAATTACATCCACAATAAGTTTATATGTGTCATTGTAAGATAACCTGGTTCTTGATTGCTGCTGGTGAGAGAGAGGGCGAATATGAACTGAAAACCACCGGGGCCCATGAAGCATGTTTAAAACAAGATGGACAAATGTACGCATGCCTAAAATTAATGATATATATCATATAGCACATCTGACACAAGCTCGACACGATGGAAGAGGCGGCTAAATGATGACGTGTATGCATGCATGTGAGAGTGTAAGATTAGTGTGTGGGTGTGTTACTGTAAGAGCAGCCACATTGGGGGAGCAATTTGTCATCTTCAGGCAGGACAAATATGGATTTGCTAGTTGGCAGACTAATCAGAAATGATAAGAAGTGATTAGCTCTGTCAGTGGACTTTTTGTACGTAATGCAAAATCTTACTAAACACACAATGTCAGAGGTGAAACCCAACTGATAATCAAAATGACATACACAGCGCAATGTAAAAGTCTGGGAAAATTACATATTTTGTACATTTTTTAAGTGAAAGGAAGTACGCACAATCCTTGCAACAAACCCCTATAGACTTTTTAAAAAAATGAAACACTTCTACTTGTAAAATACCCAGTTACTTCACTAATTTGTCAGATCTTCAATGACCTGTTCTGTTTGTTGTGACTTTCAGCAGTGTTGGGGAGTAGTGAACTACATGTAATCAAACTAGCAGTTTAAATACTTTTTTGCTGTAGTTTGCTGGTAGTTCAACTACATTCATATTTGCATAGTGACGTAAGTAGTTGAATTACATTTTTGCCATTTTTTGTGGAGTTAGCTAGTGAAACGACACAATTTTGGCCCATAAAAGGAACGATGTGATTTTTAAAAATTTGTTTGCAACAAAAATATGACATTTATTGTAATGCTGTATTTCTTAAAACCCTATGGGATTTTAAAACTTAGGAGAGGCTTAGGTATTCCAGGAAGCTGGATTGCCAGCTCCCTTGTGAAAAATATTTGGCTAGAGTTTTGAATCTGAACTTGAAAAACTAAACATAAATATATTAGATGTCAGTTAGTCATAAGTATTGATTGCTATTAACCAGTAGGGGTTAAATATAAAACAATTATGTCAAGGGAAAACAACCTGAGCATAACAGAGCCAAGTAAAATGATTAAATATAATTCACCATATGGGGATAAAATAGATAACAGTAAGAAACACTGCATAGGTAAATCGACGAATGGATTCTAGTAAATATGAACAAATTCTGGATGTACATGTTAGACAGTCAGTCAATTGTGAAGCTCAAATGAGACTGGCTTTTAAAACAGAACAATGATCTAAAGCATATTTCAAAATCCACCATTAACTGCTTCAAAAAACATAAGGTGAAGCTTTTGGAGAAGCCCTCACAGTTCACTGGCTTGAACATCACTGTCTAATATGCTGTGCATCAAAGGCAGCCTAAAATATCTCAGATCCTGAAGTGATTTGTAAGGAAGAGTGCCTGAAAGTTCTTTAACCAAGAATGAAAAGACTCTGCTACAAAAAAATGTTTGCAGGTAGTAATAACTGTCAGGGGCTGGAGGGCTTAGTACTGACTTTGTACATCCCACATTTATGGTTTAATTTATGGCTTAATTGTTTTCTTTTTTAAGGTCATGGAATAAAAATTAACAATGCATTAACATTTGAAGGAAGGCTCATTTTAATGTCTTTGCTGCAAGGGTATATACTTCTTTTCACTCCAAAAGTCAACATACATAATTTGCCCACGGGTGGCCACGCTTTTGCATAGAACTGTTACTGCACTCACTGTACATCAGCCCTAATTTACACTGGTGCATTTGCTCATCTTAGGCCATAGGAAGAAATATATCCAATAGTATGTAAATTCATATAAAGCGCCCTAATTAACATAATAATTCTACTGATATCCACAAACGTCCTGATGCTATCTATCTGAACTATTAGGAGTCTTTCACAATACATTCAATAACAGTGGAAAAGCTAGAAAACTATGGAAATCACCATGTGGCTTATACTGAATCCCCTTGAATTTGCTGTCTATATATACCTTACCGGGCACAGTACATATAACTCACTGCGCGGTACTGAGCAGTGGAAGCCAAGTCCTCATGCCAAGTCTGTAGTCTCCTGGTGCCAGTGTATCTTACTAAGCCAAGTTTTCTAGGTCCACCCATAAATTATAGGCTTTCCTATTTTATGTGACGCATAGGGGGCTGCATCCTCTTGGCCCAGCACAATGGTCTCAAGTGGTGATAGCATTTGCTTGACAGCAAGACAGAGGGCAAGAACTTCTTCATTGAAACTGACAGAGACCAAGGCATCTGGTGGAGTTAATTACAAGCTTTATGGTTTGCTTCACTTTATTAATTTAACTTTAGGAAGTTAGATGACATTAAACACTCTGGACATACTCCACTGGCCATGACTAAGGCTAAATTGCATGCAGAGGCAGAGTTTTCCGCAGTCAATAAAATGCAACATATGCAATGCACTTAATTAGCTGCTTTGAAGTTGACTTAAATGTGTCTTCCTTCCTCCACTGAGTCAGGACATGCTGCAGTGGTCCCAGCTTGATTCTTTCCTGCTCTGTTCTCAGCAACCATCTTTGCAGCTGGGTGCCCGTTTGGAAACATTCTGCACAGATGGTGATTTGAGTTCATAAAATGGTAATCCCACTGTTTTTACATATATTATGACTGGTCTATTTTAATGGGAAATAAGAAATACTATCCCAGCCCAATGAAAAACCTTTGATTGATGAAGTGAGTTCTGTTTTTAAGTTGCAGTGCTGTGCTCTTTATAGATAAGTGGTTGGTCTTTAGGGCACACACTGAATGTTCAAAACAAACTGTTTTGTGTGGAGAATGAAAAGAGAGCTTGAGAGAGAAGGTTAAATCCTGCCGACTTTTTTACTTCCACACATCTGGCCAATTGATATGTGAAGTGGGCCTGCTTGATAGATAAAGTTACAAAATTTGTCTGATGTGGCCTGTCCAGTCCTGATGTCAGAAAGGTGTTGGCATGGTCAGAGCCTGTTTGATGATCCTACAACCACCTTGTTTGAAGGATACCAAACCCCTTAGATTTAGCACTTACTGTGAGTAAAACCTGACCTAAACAATTTACAATCAATTGGCCCATGCTTTGACAGGGTGAAGGATACATGTCATGGGTCAATCATCAAAAACAATCATGGCTGACTGAGCCGACCACATTTTTACCATGGAAGCACTGAAGGGCCTATTCTAATAAAACATTATTAGTTTGTACAGTACGTAACTTAGATATCCCTTTGTTCCCACTGACATGTCAGTGGTTTGTTTTGATTTGTAAAAACAAAACAACACTGAAATTACACACCACTTGTATTAGGCACCAGACATTATTTCATTTTTATCGTCGCCTTATCTTTAAATATAAAATGTGAGATCATTAAATGGTATTGTGTCATATGAGGTGCAGCCATATGCCACTTCTAAATCAATAAGAGTGATTTGTCTGTGGCTGCCTGATGCCTTGATATGCAAAACCTTCAACAAAATCTACAAAGAGAATCAAAGACTATTGCATTAAAATCCCCGCTGTCCCTCCTATTCACTGTTGCAACTCCACTTCTGTGCTCAGTCAGGGGCTGATTCCACTGGCTGCTTTTAGCCGCTAATGAAGATAGCAGGGGGGCGGTTGTGTTTGTGTTGCAGCTGAACCACACTGTGCTTAACATGACTTTGGGTTCAACTAAAGGTTTGGTGCCTTTGTGGCGGCTCAGTGGCGGACATGACTACTGGTCTGAATGACAGATAAAAGCTGGTAACCGAGCAGGGGGCTGGAGGTAGGGGTTATACGGAGTGTGTGTGTATGTGTGTCTGTGTGAACACTGGTTGTCAGTTGGATGCCAATGTTGCATAGGTTTTAATATATAATCTAGGACCCCATATTCAGAAACAGTTACAAACAATGAATTGTGACCCAGTATTTTTTAAAGGCCACTTTCTGGTGGTGTTAGGGGCAGTAACATCAAATCAATGCATTAACTGTATTTCTTTATATTGGCACAAGGCTTATGCACTGAATCAACTAGGAGATATACAATCTCACTTTCAGTCAACTACAGTATGATCTCTGCATAATGGGCAGTAGCATGCTGACTAAATATTAAATATATTCAACTTGATTTATCAAAATAATTAGATGATGGAGAATGAAATTATGGCAGCACTACAAAAGAAACTAAATTAAAGCTTAAGCAGACTGCAGTCAAGTGCTGTTGAATATATTGCTCTGTTCTCACTGCAGCTTGTAGTCAGTTTAACGGCACATCATGCCAGATGCATGGGGACCTCGCATATGGTGAATTGACTGAGATGGGAGGAGTCTGCATGTGACTCTATAACTCCTGCTAGTGTAGTCACAGAAGTGCATAAATTCTCTCACATTAGCAAGTGTAGCTTTTAAAAGATTCAGTTTCTAAAGAGAAAAGTGCAATCTACATGCAGTGCAAGTAAAACGAAACAGCTCAATTAAATAGCTCAGTGAACAAACAGCTCAACAGATGTGATTAATACAACTAATCATTTGGCATTGCTGATCAGTTGGAAGCAATTATACATGGTGTATTGGACTGCAATAAACAAAGCTCTGTAAAACTTCCAAGTAGTTTGTCAAACAAGCCTGTGCACACGACAGCAATCACAGCAGATGAGGTACATCATTCAAGTCACAGACCACCCATTTATCTGCAACAACAACTTGAATTTTGTCTGTGTATATTTCTATGTTTCATGTCAAAGGATATCATCACTAACTGCATCATTAACAATTAAATGACTGTGCATGAATAAACATAAGCAACTTTCTATAAAAGCTAGAAATTCCAGTGATATAGTAATGAAATAATTTCCGACGATGTGCCAATGTTCATCCAGGAACAGCTTATTTAATCTTTCAGAACCACTAGTTCACAGATTTTTTTTTATGTTGAGACCTTCCGCTAAATTACTTTCCAGATGATTGGTGTTATTGGTCTTTTATCATGAAAAGTAATGTGATGTGACATTAAATCATCATGGGTATGGTTACAATTTCCATACTCATCCCTTTGTCATCTTTTCTAATTTATTCTTGGTGAAACTTTAAATTAGCATGACACCACAGATTAAGGAGATGGGACAGGCTTCTCTTACTCAATTCTGCTAGTCAAATCATGCAGACATTTTCACTTAGACAACCCTAATAAGCCTAATGGTCATCCCTGTTCCCCATTAAAGCCCATTTTAGTAAGCAGGCAACAATATCCATATTACACTACAGACTTTTTAAAACAGCTCTTTCCTGATTGACAGCATGTTACATTTAATGATAGGTTAGGAAAACCATTCTAGATTAAGTCTCTAAACCCATTATCCACACGTTAACCTCAACCTGCCTTTATCAAATAGCTTCCTCAGAAGGTGAAAGAGCAATTGTTTGAGGCTAAAGCCATTTACCTGATAACAAAAACATTTTCTACTAAAATTAATCTCTGCTGCTTCATGTCCCAGTCTAATTTGTTACCAACATAAAAATAATTAAGTCTAAACCAATAGTGAAAACATTATTTCACACATAATTACATTTCTTACAGTTCATCACTGCTATGTTTTGCACTTTGCTACAATTTCCCAGTTTCGATTGAAGTTATTTTATTGAATACTTTCTTTTTCTTTGTTATGTGGGCAAAGGAGGTGGGTTGCAATTGAAAGCTAAACTGGGACTTTGTTTAAATCGTTGTCAAATCCCTTTTTGGATTATCGAAATAGAGAGGTTACAACAGTGGCTATCACTCACTTTTATATCCTGATGAAAAGGGCCTGAGTTTGTGTAATTATAATGCTTTAACAGAAAAAAACTCTACACATGCTGTCATTTGTGTTTTTTGTTTGAAGATGTTATTGTGCTTGTCTATTGTGGATCAAACAAAGCTACAGCATCACAACAGACTGCAGGGTTTCTACCAGGGGGAAGATGTTGCCAGAGTCACTGTGATTGCCTCAAATGGTATCGCTGCTGAGGTGATCAACCGTACAAATGCTGATTGGATATTTCACAGGGCGCTGCTGCTAATTTACAAGGTGGAGAGTTGCCACTGTTGTGGAGACAAAGCTGGTATAAATATCCATGTTTGATACTGTGAGTCAGTGTTTCTGACTGCAGCAGTCCAACAGACCCGCCGGCTGTTTCTCTATTCTGCTTTTAATGTCATTATCCAAAACATTATCCATCCATCCATCCATTTTCCTCCGCTTATCCAGGACTGGGTCGCGGGGGCAGCAGTCTAAGCAAAGATGCCCAGACTTCCCTCTCTCCAGACACTTCCTCCAGCTCCTCCGGGGGAATGC
>NW_018127936.1:86298-100961 GCF_001952655.1 Monopterus albus
ATAGTCGGGCTCACCTCCACACACAGCTTGGGCTCTGGAACCTTACTCCTCGAGAGAGGCTGGACTCTCTACTACTCTGGAGTTGCCCACGGTGACGACGGTTTGCTGTCTATATATGGCAACTTTAATAGTGCAAACAATTAGAATTAATATCATGACAGGACACTTTATAAGTTTATGGATAAAGGATCAGGATTATGAGGGTCTCTGAAAAAATCAGTCTTATTGTACCTTTCTTTCTCTTCCTACATACTCAGAGCTTTATATACTGAAGACTATGCAAAATATCAATGCCAGTAATAGCACCGAAGAGCTAATATAGTACTTCCCACACTGTGCTATCTGAACAGTATTGTTGATTCTGCTTATGTAGTTCAGGGGATGTGACACCATGAATATGATGTTCTTACATATTTTTCTCTTACCTGGATCCTTCCTTTACCTTTTTTCTATCTATTACACTATCTCTTTCCCCTCTTGCAATGTAAGAAATTAGCTGGGATCTATTGTTGGCCCCATACCTTTCTGTGTATCATCATTTCTCCTATTAGTCATCCACCCATCCCCTTACCTCCTTGGAGGGGACCCTGGATCCCTTCCTTCGTGACCACCAGCTTTCCACCATGGCAATGAGGCAAGAGAGCACCACGCCTGCTGCAAGGACGCAGAAAACGCCAGCAAAGCTGTGGATGTCCAGGGCGCTGCCACGCTGCCGTGTCTGAACTGAGCTGTAGAGGTCACAGGGGCTGTCCTTGGGCCACCACTTGAGTTTCAGTATATCCATGTCGCCATTCTGCTGGAGCTCCAAGATTCTAGGGTACAGGCAGGTGACACAGGCATGTAAACATATAACTAGCTTCATAATATTAGCCTACATATTGCTCAATTAAAGTTCCATATGTGTTGTGAAATCAGACAATTTAAAACTCTGTTTTTCATAACTTTGTAACTTCATGTTTCTGGCAACTGAAAGTGGTCAGCACATGCAGCATGCAAAGGCAATCATACATGAATGAATATGTAAGTGCATGAATGAGCAACAAGCCAGCAGCAACATTTAGAGGAGTAAGACAGTTATTCATGATGAGCGCTGTAAATGGGTTATATAACTGATGGTGTCTTAGTGCTATTTTAATTATTACAGAGTCAAAATTAGTCATATCCATTCATAACAATCATGGAGAATGAAACATGCTTGCACAAGTCAAAGTGCACAAAACGTGACAACACTGCAGCTTTTACTGCAGTTGCTATAACTTTTCTCTTCCATTTGAGGGCAGTGTTAGCCAGTTAAAATCTTCCCTGATCCCTGACAACCATATTGGGCTGTCAAACTCATTATGGCTAACATTAATATGTTTTGCAGCACAGCATGAGTACACTGCCACAATGTCATTATGCAGCCTAGCTTTAGTCCCACGATTGATGGCTTCAGAGAGGATACAGCTCAGAGGTTGATGGGGTCCCTCTGTTAGCCTTCAGCTTTTTATTTAACTGGGTCGTTCATTTTAGTTTGGAGGAGAGCTGCATACAGACACAGATAGACAGCCAAGCATACAGAGGCTCTATTAGCATTCAGCTTCAGCAGGCAACATGGCATGCAGGAAAGAGGGGCACAGGGAAAGGGAGAGACAAAAAAGTAAAAGGCAATCTGGGAATGTGATGTGTGTGTGTGCATGTTTCTGCATGTACCTCCCTCACAGACACATACACACCCCCCCCACAGATAAATTAAGCTACTGTGCTGACACCTGCTTTGAATGATCTCATGTCATTCATTGACCATTATCAGTTGTTACCATAGCTGTGGGTTAGCAGGTACCGACTCCATCTCCTAGTTGGCTCAGTAGGCTGTTGTTATGCATCAAACATTCACCATTATGGTTATAATAAACACAAAGAATAGATTTAGGGACAAAAACACCCAAGAACCACTGTTGTGGGGTGGTTACACTGGATAGGCACCATTTTAATCCTGAAAATCACCTCTGCTTTTCAAAATTGTATATATTTGCATGAATTTGATTATTCACAAGCAATAAGTAATACATGGAAATGAGTTTAAAAGTGAAATTAAAATGAAAGGTAAAATTAAAAATAAAACCTCAAGATTCCTATTAGTGAAACTATATTATTGAATGCATGATCAGGGAAACTCCTGGTTTGGGAATGATCATGGTTTGGGTTAAATAATGTATTAAAGTAGTAAATTTGAGTATCAACTTTATCACTCTTATAACTAGATGTCACCTATTATGTCGATGTAGATGTGTCGAATATATGAACCCTCTTGTCTACTTGTAGCTGTAGCTTGCCCCTACTGAAATAGAATTATAAGCTTGAAAACAAATTTAAAGGGGTGTTCAAAATCAAATCGGCTCAAGCTGATTGACACAATCAGGGCAGATACGTATTCCGAAAGGAGCACGTTTACAAACTTGACTGCAGGATTCATACATGTGTACATCGAGAGAGATGACTTCACTGGGGCAAACGCCTCTTTCAAGTTTAACGGCAACATGCTGATATGAAAGAAAGTGCCCATTTCTTATCTTCCGTTTTCCTCATACAGAATACACAAAATAGACTGAAATCAATCACGACATGCAAATGAGCCCCGCAGACAGTTTACATAATTAATTTCATCCACAATAGCCCAGAAAACATAGCTCATTTCAATATAAATCAGCTCAACAGGCTCAGCACGCTGCTGTGTAACCATGTTACTCTCATTTAGGGACATTGTCTTATGAAATGGTAGTTGTGGTTGTAATAGAAGGGAAAAACTAATTCAAACAGCAAATCCACCAACAGTCACTCTAACAGCAGATTATGTCCAACAACTGCTGACTTGATTTTGAGATTGTTTGGTTCAGATGAGCACAGATTAGTGTGAAGATTCGATCAGACTTTGTGTAGATTATATGCAATATTGGCTCAAAACAAATGATAGCAAACTGATCTGCACTGATTCCCAGATGCTTAATACCTGCTGTTCAGCCATAGCAGAGTAGCAGCAGCACTGGCCTAGATACAGTATATGCCTTCATATCAATCCTGCATCTGTTCTTTCATAGTGGTGCAGTGACATTTGTTCCTTCCAAACATGTGACTATATTACTTTTGGACTGTAATACTGTATAACATACAGTAGGACTAGTGCCTCTGAAATTGTTTCATGCTTGACCACTCCTTGCACCCACTGAGTTCCAGATTGCTGATTGCTGGAGGAGCAGTAACACAAAAACACTTCAGTGTTGCGTGCGGGCCACACTGTTGATATGCAAGTTGATATACTAAGATTAAGCGTTTGAACAGTATCTCTGTTTAATCAAAATTTATACAGCATCCTTACTAGGCTGCTCTTAGCTCATGATAATATCATAAAAAAATCACTTCACTGTTTATGAAACTTAAAACAAGATTTTTTCCTAGAGAGGTGTTATGCCTTTCATACAGTACTGACCTTTTTATCTGCCACCTTAACAACAGATGCCTCACACAAACAAGCCTACACTCTGACAGACAGCTTCATAGAAAGATGGATTACACACAGGCTAATTAGCTGGAGTAAGAGCGATCCCACCTATCAAAAGAACTAGGCAATGTTTTGTCAAAATATTTCATCACTTCTTGCTTAGAATTCAGGCAACCTCTGAAGATTTCTCGTCTCAGTTGATGCCTTTTCATATCTGTCAAAAGAAGAGACATGCTTTATATTTGGAGTTGGCGTCTGTTATCTCTGCTTATGAGTTGACTCTTCTTATGTGTTACAAATGTCATGTCACGCAGGTTTTGTGCGTCACTTAAGGAGTGGCAAAAAGCTGTGGCATCTTGGTTTATCTGCATTAACATCTGTGAACACAATTACTAGGAACAGTAAATGCTTTTGTGATATAAGGCAACGGAAGGTGTTTGGTGTTGACCTTTGAGGGAAAACATTCTCAGGGGAAAGGATAATTAACTTTTTTCTCTTGAAGAGAGAAAAAGCAATGTCACCTGGATATAACTGTCAAATATTCTATTTATACATACAATCATATGGGAGTGTGTATAAATACAAACAGAATCTTGCTGTGAGCCGAGGTTACTGGTTGCAACTATAAGTTAAAGCTCAATTTTCTGATGTGATTTTCAAATATTAATGCAAAAAAACTCACTAAATGCCAACCTTTTCAAAAGGATGCCAAACAAAACAACAAAGAAAAGGCTTACTCTCCAACTTGATCAAAGCTCAGACATGTCAAAACAGAAAAACAAACACTTCAAAAACAGACATTTATCAGCAGAATTATTACAGTAGAGTGTGACTAAGCTGCATGTAACTTTGAGGGAGGACAGGGCAAAACAGAGTTGAGATTCAGGACAGTGCGTGTTCTCGCTCCCATCTATTACAACCCTGTCTGCTTGTGGAGCTCATCATCCATCATTCTGCACTAATTAGCCTATCAGAGATATGCACAGGTTGCTTCTCCAACAGACCAGTGCATCAAACCCTGACACTGACATGCATTCACAACACACACATATATGTAGGGCTCTAATAAATTCGACAGCAATGCAGGAATACCAGTTTGCTGCTGTTCTGCTGACGTGTCAGTCTAAACTTGGTCACTTTCAGATTACGAGTGTGCTCAGATTGACACCAGACAGGCAAGAAATACTTAAGCTTTGTGAGAAAAAGTGTGCATAAACACAAAAGCAGTTACCACTGCTCTTCATTTAACTCTATCCCATGGCTGACAGGCAGGATGAAAGGCCACTGTGAGCTGCCTGACAAAAACATGGGTTGAGTCAAAGGTTTCCTGCACTACACCATCTGTCTAGATATCTAATTTGGCTGTCACTGACTCACCAAAGAAACACATCCTCCCTTTAAAAAAACACACAGGCACACAAATTTGCTGGAACACACATTAAATTGTGAATCCATGTACAAGCAGTAAAGGCCTAGAGACACACTCAACATACACTAAGATTCTGTAATGTGTGGTTTGTTGAGAAACAATGACAAACTGACATAATGAGTGCTGGGAGCAGCTAATTAAAATGTGTGTGTTTCTCTGTGTGTGTGTGTGTGTGTGTGTGTGTGTGTGTGTGTCACAACCTTTATGTCATCATGAAAGATCCGCTACATTACACAGAGTTTGATGGAGTTCATGATAAAGCACAAGGGAAGAAATCTGACAACCAATTTATTTCACCACTGCAGTATGCGTTTCCCTTCATAGTTATCCAAAACTTTTTTCTGTTTTTTGTTTTAAACTTTTTTTTTTTTTTTGCTTTAATTTCAAGTTGAATATGTAAGCTATTGAAAGCATGTACAGTAAGATTGTTTAAATAGTTTTTCTTAGTTCATGTAATTCCCTCAGGGCCTGTTAGTGTTTTTTCCGCAGGATGTCATCAGGAGGCACACTGCTGCCTGAAGTACCAGGAAATCACTATAATCACCAAGAATAGTATCTACTGTACTGTATATGATACAGTGCAGGCATTAGTGTCAGGTGCTATATTAATGTCAACTACATCTACAGTAATGAAATGCATGATAGTCAGCTAAAATATACAGCATATGTGAGGGGTTTAATGTCACTGTTAGCTGCATAGATGAGGAGAATAACGTGAAATTTAATTACAGAACAAGTGTAATTTGTGTATTTATAAGTTGTTAAAGCAAAGAAGTAAGGGATGCCTATGTCCAGGAGGCAATTGTTGTGTGCCTCTTTGTGTGAATATGTTTGTGTGCGAAAGTGAGCGCTCTTTCTCTGCCTCCCCGCTCTCTCTGCAATGGCCATGTCTGTGTGGACTAAATGTTGCCATGGCAACTCAATGGCAGCAGCCTTGATGTTGGGGTGATCGCAGATTATTAGTTGACTCCAGATGAAAAAAGATTTACCGTAGTGATTTGGACAAAGAAGCAAAGAAGGCTTGAAGAAAGGGAAATTGGGCTAAAAGGAAAATGTGAATGACAATTTCTTTGAATTCTGCGAATCTGCAGCAAAATTTGTCAGGTGAGAAAATACAAAATTTTAGGAAAAAAATATGAAAAGGAAGGACATATGAAATAAAAATATGTAGTGAAATCACAAAGATAGGTAGAGCAAGAGAGAGAGTCAATATCACACAAACAAAAGAAGGCACTGTACTAAATAGTCCCAATTATGCAGAAGACATGCCTTTTTACATAAAGGACAGATAAGGGCACAGACATGAACAGATATTCCTCTATTATATATATAACTCTTTTGTCACAGGAAGAAACACTCGAAGGTGGCCTTGCATGTTTATCCTTGTTATGATGAGCTATCCTTGAGAGCGAGGACGTCCTGGAAAGTGAGGATATTCTGTCAAACCCTCACTTCTTTAAAGGGCTGTTTATGATTTCTAGGTGAATAAATTTAGGTTTGGATTAGGCATGGAGGTGTTAAAGTTAAAGCTATGGAATGCATTATGTTAATAACTCTCCTGAAGTACACAGATACAGTCATATGCACTGTAAACATTTGTCCGCATGTGCACAAAACAATTTTACACATTTGTGCTAAATCACTGGCCTTGATTAAAACATTATGCATCCTTATGTGGATATAAATATTTTGAAACTTGACTAAATCAATTTTATATGACACTTTATGAGTCTGAATCTGTGTAATTTATTCTAAACAAAGATATGCATCCATCCATGCATTAGCTATACTGTTTATCCTTCAGAAGGTGGAGCCAATCCGAGCTAATGAAGTGGGGTAACACCCTGGACACGTCACCACTTTATCACAAAGCACTAAACAAAAATATTGCATAAAATATTATCCAATCCTAGCCCCCATAAATACAAATTCTACTAGTCTCACAATCATAATCGCTCTGGCTTCAACCTCAACAGCTCAAACCGCTTGAACATCACTATAGATACTGACATACAGTGCCTAACCTGCATCAGAAGCAGACAGTAAACTTAGAAACCTCTATGCATTCAATCCCACTTGCCCGTCCTCCTCCATTTCCAACATAATCTCACCCAGTGAAATTGTCAGTTAATGTATTATGACAACTCTCTGTCCAACTGCTCTGACGAGTTGGATCCCACCATCTGGCTTATTTTAAGAAATACACCTGAGCTACATCAACTAAAATCCTATGGACCTTCACTCATCTCACTGTATACACCCAACCTGTACAAACAGTATCAGCAATACAAAGAAGCCAGAAACACAGCATGGTCCACTTACTACACCCATGGGATTCAGTCTGGTTCAAACAACTTCAATGTCCCTTTTGCCACAATAAAATAGCTCAGTAGTCAAATGTAACCTTCACCATTTTTCAATCCAATAGTGAAAACATATGCAATAGCCTTGCAATCACCACCCCACTCCTGACACTGGTGACTTCCCCTTTTCAACAAAAACACCCCTCTCCCATTTTTCTCCAGTTACCTCCTCCAGACTGACTCAGATCATCACTGGAATTAAAACAACCACCTGCCCTCTGGATCCCATCCTGCCACCACTCACTAAAGCTTGCTTTTCCACCATCTGTCCACTAATTACAGCTGCCATTAACTCATCCTTGAGCTCAGGCTATGTGCCCCTCACCCTCATACTGACTTCAGTAACTGCAACACTGAACACTCCTCAACCTCAGTGCAGTATTCAACACCATTAATCTCCCCATGTCCCACCTGCGGGACAACTCTCACCAAACAGTGTTCTCTGCTGGTTATCTCGCTAATAGACAATACTTGATTAACATTAGCAACTGTATCTTGTCCACTGTCACTCTCTAATATGGAGTCCCACAGGGTTTGATTTTGGTCCTCTCCTTTTCAACCTCTACCTCTACTCAGCTATCTCTGCTATGTCGATGACATCCAGCTCTGTACATGTCAACCCACGCCTACCACATTGATCTCCACTGCCACCACACTCCTGTCTGCCCCCTCCGTTCTGACACCTCAAACCTCCTCACATTGCCTCAGAGGACCAGGCACTGAACCTGGGGGTGATAGAGCTTTTACCATTGCTGCCCCCACCTTCTTCAGTTTCCAATTTCCTGCCTATGGACATCAGGAACACCCACACTATACACTTTTATAACAGCAGTCAAGACCCACCTTTTCAAAACTGCTCTTACCTCCAATCCCTCCCCATCCACCCTTGCTTTGTGTTTTTTTTTTTTGCTTGTATTTTACCTACAGGTCTAGTTTGTCTTTTTAAATTTGAAGTCTTGCTCCTTTTTATACTATTCCTGGTGTTTGTTGTTGTTCTCTTTATTGTGTAAAGGATCTTTAAGTTACTTGAAAAATGCTGTATAAATGAAATATATCATTATTATTAACATTACATTAAATATAATGGGCTTTCAAGAGTTCATCTGACAATCATGTCTATTTGGAAACAGTTTTAATGAGCATCCCCTAATGTTATAAATGATATCCCTACTGAAGTGAAAATGAACTGTTAAGAGATTTCACACTGTGCTGCTGCACCACTGCTGAGGTATGGGGATTGCCTCTCCAACTCAAATGGATGGTGAGGCTGTTCCAAATTGAGACTACAGGCTACAAAGTGAGCTTTGAAAGCCTGTTAGCTCAGCACCTGGCAAACCGATCGTTGAGTCATTGGTATTGATCAGCTCGGCTATCAACCCTCTCTAGATATATTATGGCTATTTTCTATGGAACAATAAAAACCTCACTTAATGCCACTTTAAATGCAGTGTAATGCCATATATTGTGTTGATTCGGCAGTCTTCCCCAAAGCCCATCCATAAGGCCCCAGTAAATGCAGGTTATGTCCCATGCTGCTCTTTTCCTGCAGCTGTATCCAGTTAAAAATGTAGACAGCTGTGGGTTAGATGATCAAACACAATGTGAAAGAGTTAATTGCAAGACAAACCTCTTAAGTGTACTACCGCCCAATAGCCTTGCTCTTTTATTCGAATATTCTTCTCCTGTCACCACTGTAGCAAACATAATTTTAAGTAGGAGACAGTGAAGAGTGGAACTTGCAGTGAGGTGAGAGGTGGAGAGAGAATGTGAAGACAGAGGGTGATGAGATGTGAGTGAACCAGAGAATAAGGGAAGATGGAAAATTGAGTGAGAAAATGAGAGGGGAGCAAGAAAACCAGGCAGTGTACTCAGTCAGGATGGATGGCTGACAACAAAATCACACACTGGAGGAAGGGAAAGCACAAGTGAGAAAGTAGGGAGACAGGATAGAAGGGGAGAGCTAAAGAGTGCAAAGCGAAGATAAAAGACAATGGAAGAGATGAGCGAACAGAAGAACAATGTCAAATAAAATGAGCAGAGAGGGGGTAGAGGAGCACGGGGATGAGAGACAGAGGTGTTATGCTAAAATGAGTTTGTTGCTCTGAGACGACCATTGACTGTCAGCTCCTTAAATGAGAACAACACTGGGTTGACAGCTCAGTTACAAGCACAACACAAAGCTGGCAACATCATCAGACTCCGGCTGCTTCACTGCTGTTAGCCTGACTGTAAAACATGATGAAGAATCATTTTCACATCATAAACTCAAAAAGTATATCTAAAAGTAGTTTCACTGTAGTTCTTGGTGACTGCAGGGTCAGGAAAGCTCAAAGGTTTGCTGTCAGAGTACAAGCATGTCTTAGAAAATATGTGATGTTTGTGAAAATATGTTCATTAAAACAAGTACAGTGAGACAGGTATATAGCAAGACTTTGAAGGTGAAGGCTTGTGATGGCATTTCAATTATTCTGTGTAGATGAGAGTAACTTAGGAAGCCCTACAGAACTGAACTCTTACACTCATGTAAGCAAACCACCCAGTAAACAAACCTTAGGTACTGTACTGTGTGGTGGGATTTCACAGGTCATGGTTATGTCAGAGATTCTTTATGTAATTTTATGATTCTTGAAAAGTCAACAGTTCTCATCCCATGGTGTCAAATAGTGGCACTCTGTCAAGTACACAAGTAAAATACTTGTATAACTAATTTAAAAAATCATAAAGATAAATGCAACATATCCAGCTCTCTTTGATTGCCAGGGTATCAAATACTGATGATTTGTCGGGTATCTTTGGTGTCTCATACCGACACAAAACAGTGCTTGTATTGATTTCAGTGTGAAACATTAGGCATTTAAACTACAGTACAATATGTGGTTAGGTTTAGGAAAAAATCATGGCTTGGGTTAATATGCTTATCAGTAAAAAAAAAAAATAATGGGAAAGTCCAATATTTTGTGACCCACCCATCCACTCCAACCTCTTGCTGTACATACTACATCACTGTGTCTTGGTTCACAATGAAATGCCATAACGGTCTACATTACACACAACTGACACAGCTCTCATCATTTAACATTCCAAACTTTCTAAGAATGTATTGCATCACCAGATTGCTCAGCAATTTGACACATAAAAATCAGTGTTAGAAAGGCAGAGTCTGCGCTTCAGTGGAAGTATGCTGGATACAGCATGGTGAGCAGGTTTTAATATCAATATCTTATGCCAAATTACTGTGGCCTGTTAGAAAAAAAAAGTGTCAAGTTCTTGTCTCCAACTTCAAAGTCCAAATCCAAGTCCGATTCATCAGTGCTCAAGTCCAAGATGACTCATGAGTCCAGAAAATCTGGACTCGAGTCCTGGACTCAAATACTACAACACTGCCTTGAGCATTCAATATGTTTGTTGAAAACCAGTTAGAACCAGCACATAGTAGAAGTAATACAATAACCTCGGTCTTTCTGCAACTCATAAACCATAAGCTGTGTGAGTCTGTGCCTTAGCCTCTAGCAAATGTGAACATATGACTGTGTGCATATCATCTTTGGTGCCAGAATAATCAACACATTCACTAAGTCAACAAAGACTGGAGAGTTTCCTTTTGGACCTAAAGTTTTTATTCATATGCTGAATCACCACAAGCTGTAGTGAATCAATAAAGCATCCAATTATCTTTATATTATGTTACATTTTTCTATGTGGCCTGCTTCATTGAATGAGCCAAACCTGCCTCTTTGTGATAAAAAATATGTCACAGCATGGCAAAAAAATCTACACTCTGACATATGCTGCACTCACTTTATTTGTCCAAATCAGTTTACCATTTTTTCAGGCAGGACATTGATGGAGTCAGGAGAACAGAGGCTAAGCATAATCAACCCAGCCAGTAAGGCAACACCTGCTCCTGATTATTCTCTCCTTGTGTTTCATTAAAATAATAATAATAATATGCTGGGAGAAGTAGGACTGAAGAACATTTAATCACAGCCAAAGATTAACACCCTGATGTCTACAAAGTGTTGATTCAATGATAAAAAAAAAAAACTATTATTGAAGCATAGGGTTTGCTTTTTAATGGGTTTATTTTGTTACCAAATATTAAAAAAAAAGTGAACCACAGAGGTCTCTCCAGAGACCTAATCATAGACTCAATATTTTCACTCTCATTTTAGTGGCAGAGATAACATGCTGGCCTCTATCACACAGTTACCATGTGCACAACCTGGTTGGACATAGTGGAGAAGTGTTGCACATTAAATGAGACTAGCCAGGATTTTAGCTGTGCCAGACGCATTTGACAGACCAGGGAAAATACTGTATTAGACATTCAGACATAATTTCAAACATGTTGAACTTTTTGGTCCCTCAAGTAACATTTACAAAGCTTAATTGTTCTATTTAGTACTCAATGTCATACATTTTGTCAACAAATTTTCAATTAGGCATCATTAAAACAGAGTGTGTGGTTGAACTGGAACAGATTATTAGGATGAATTATGATAAACAACACATATAACTTACACAGTCATTAGCCATCATTAACACATCGGGAGATGAGAGAGAGACTAGGAAGGTCAGAGAGAGAGACAGAGAGAGACAGAGAGAGAGAGAGCACCATATCCCCTCATTTATTGTGATTAATATACAGTACATATAATGAATGTAAAAAAGTGTGTGGGCTGAGTTTTACTGTGATTTACTGGTAGAAGACTCAGCTTTAGAGCAAGAAAGCTTATCAAAAGTCAGAAAGGAGCGAGAGAGAGCGAATAGATTGACATTGGATCACTTTCTGTCATCTGGAACAGTGTCACAATCCTAAAAACACTCACACACACATGCAAAAAAATTTATTTTTTTTGTTCAACACTCTTGGAAATAATGTATTATTTTCCACCATAGTGATTTCCATGGACAGGAAACTGAAGGCTTCAGAGCCAACAGCTTAACCGGAGTTCACTGTGAATGAGTGTGCACTGTAGGTATAAAGAAGAGGGAGAAATGATGAATCAAATTACTTGCTTTTTAGCTTAGCTTAGCCTTCATCAAAACTTTTTTCAAATGTAGCTCAATGTATTATAGTACTACAAAGAACAAATCTGAACCATTTTGAACCACTGAATGAACAGGACATGTTGCAATTGTTAATTGTTCTATGCAACTGTCTCATCTTCCACTTTGATATTACTGTGATTACTGTGTGGGATACTCAAGTCAATATGTCCCCTGCTCTATGGGACCCCTCAAAAGCAGACCAACAACTGAAGCTAAAAGTCCTCACTGAGGATTCTAAACTAATGGAAACGTTTCAAAGTAAAATGTGGTTTTATATAGAGTACCTCCAAGACGAGTTATTCCTCTAAAACAGTATAATAAACTAGTATGCAAGCCAACTGAAACTGCTCTAGGCAACTTATGTTTGGCTAGCAAAATTAACTGCAGTAATATTTATATTTTACAGACTGTGTTATACAATATGTCCTGTTTTGTCTGACTAACAAAACATAAAGATGTATATGACAAAAAAACAAACATAAGAAAGCAGAAAATCTTCACAGTGGAAAAGTTGGAATGGCAGAATGATGAAAATTACAGCTTTTTTAAATCCATTTTCTGTAGACTGACTAATTGATTAATTAGTTTGTTTTGTCAAGCAGACTTACTGATCTGATTTTGGTTGTTCTTATGTCATCAGTGCTGCTGGTAAGAAACTGTTGTCTCTGGGGTTTTAATGGCGTAACTGCAGGCATTAAGCAAACCTTAAATAGTAGGCTCAGGTTCAGATAAAAAAAGACTCATATTGGCTGATTCCAAGGACAATCAAAAAGACTTTTTGTTACAACATTACATTTAACCACTGTTGGCTAGCGCAGACAGATTCACTTAATACTATTAAAGTAGCTCTTCAAAGATGTCTGAGACCGCAGTGACAGAGAATCCCAGTATTACAGCCAAGTCCTCTTCTGTACATTCTGCTTACAACCCTGCTGCTGGGACTAAAATAAGGATGGACAAAGGCAGCTTTAAAAGCCATTTATATGCATCCTTCTATGGTTTTTTTTTTATCATATACATTTCCAAAGAAAATCTCCACTACACAGATCATTAAATTTCAGTTCACGGTTTGCAATAACCAAACTTTCACAAGTCAGTTCATCAACAGTTTTTTAAACTATTGCTGACAATTTTATTGTCATGAAAGCTGCTGAAATAAACACTTGCCATAATACTCAAGGCATCACAAACAAACTGTTTTTATGAGCCATATACTGTTTACTTTGTATTCATTCGGACCCAAAGCAATTTAATGTCACTTAAAAAAGAAAAAAATGTTTACTAGAGGACTACTTTAATAATACTAACACATCACTTACTGAGGTTGAACTTCAATTTATCATTCAGATAGGATTTAATATAAATGTATAAATCAGCTGAGGCTGTAGAGTGAACATTGAAGAATGTGTGCATGGATTTGCAGGTTGAGTAAAAAAAAAAATGTAATAAAGGCAAGTCTCCAACAAAGGTATTAGGAGAGAAGCAAGGAAAAATAAAGAATGTATATAGTTATCACATACACACATGAGCATACCCACTGATCTAGCAATCTCTTTTACATATGTATTTAAATATGTGGTAATAAAGGAGACACATTAGCTGGGTTCAGGAGAAAATGAAGCCTTCGTATGCCGTCACATTGCTCACTCATCTCTCTTGGAACTATTTTTTTTGTTTCTCTTTCTGTCATAACACCACTCAATATGTGAGAGAACATGTGTTTCATTTACAGATATGGAAAAGAAATTAATACGAACAAACCACAAAACCCCCCAAAAAGTTCCAATTTGTACAAAATCTGAACTAATTTACAAAGGAAATCAGAGCTTATGGGTGACACGAATGGTACATAAATGTCCAACTAGTTCAAGCCACAGGCTAAAGGGCTAATCCAGATTCACACCTTAATTTCTCCATCTATGGTATGGTACCTGCTCACCACAGCAGTCCAACCCGTGGACTCTGAGGTGTGACGTACCTGTGATTGTGGAAATAATTTGCTGGTGCTGTATATGTCACTGGGGCCGTCAAGCATACCATACAGCATGCGCTACAACGGTCCCCACAGAAATACAGAGCGTGACGGCTCTGTTTTAAAACCACTGAACTGTCAGCCCTCAGGCCACTGATAAACACCTGCGTGTAGACAGATGACAAAACAACATAAATGCATCAGTGTTGTTGAATTTAATCTAACAAGCAGTGTGACCATAATCAAATCCATATACTGTAGTAGATGTGGCACTCTGATCTGGCTAGATGTGGCTAGATTACAAAGTAGGATTGTTTTTTATATCTAAAAACAACCCTCCCATTGAACAACCCTGATATCACTCTGAGC
>NW_018127936.1:101012-111216 GCF_001952655.1 Monopterus albus
GTTGAATACACCAGAGACGAAGTCAAGATTTAAATTCTGCAGCCTTGACCATAATCACAGAAAGACGCACTTCATCAATCCTGCAAACAAAATGTAAAATGTAACCATGTTCATTATGCACAATAAAATGTCTGGCCATAGCTTATCTTCTTGGACTGCTGCAACCTCAAGGTGTTCATCTGCTATTGATTAAATCATTTAATTTTAAATGTTCATATGAACACCTACAGACACACACAGACATAAATAATATGAGTGTGAGAGAAGGTTTATTTTTTCACTATCTTGGCCCTTCAGCACTTCAAAACAACTTGTCAGAAGCTGTCATTTTAAATTAGCAGACTAGCCCTTTACACCATTGTTTTTCTGACTCTGGTAAATCTGCAAGCTGTCTCCATCAATCACAGACCAGCAGGACCAACACATCCACCAGTACATACACAGCTGCACATTATATCTTCTGCATTGCCGACAATTACATTCAGGTCCACAAACTCACACACAAACAGAAACGCTGACACAAAGTGGTGCTACACTTGAACTCAGGCAGTGGCTTTTTGATAACAAATAAAGTAGTTGAAAATGATAAAATTGTAGCTGTCTGTCAAAAATGCTGTCTCTCTCTTTTTCTCCTAAGAGTTAAAGCAAAAAAAACAACAACAACCTTTTCATCATCCATATTACCTCCAGGGACCAGCAGATAGTAAACACTCCTAAAACTACAAACTATACACTAAGTTAAAGTATAAACTATAGAAAATGAACAGACACAAACAAACAAAGTTAGCACTCCTCTGCAGTTGCATATTCCCTCTCCAATAACACCACACAGTCACTATTTGGATCTTTATCAATTAATGACAGTTACATTGTGTATCATCTCATATTTAAGTTCTCTTGATAGAATTTTATTTTCTCTTTTCTTTTTTTTTGTTATTAACATTTGTTAAGATTAGGAATCAAATATTATTGAGGGAAAGAATCAATCAAAGCTATTAAAAATATCAAAAAGGCTTAGGGCTTTAAAGTCCCTCAGAGAAACAAATGCTTCTAACTTCAAATTGTGTTGGTATAAATATAGTAGTACACATAACTGTACTGCACATAATTCATCATCATCAGTGGATAAGTGTGTATATAGATATACACATAACAATTAGTAAAACCAAAGGCTGTGGTCATTAATTTTCTTATGTCATATCAAGACATTAAATATCAACTGCAAAATGAGAAAAGAAATGCAAAACCAACAGAGTACACTCAAACATAGGTTACAGTAGCTTTGCACTGAGACTGTGGTCTCAGACATTTACAGAAGACTCATGTGCCTTAGCAGATGTTACCTGCTTATTCCTCCCATTGCCTCATCTATTCCACATGGTGTGTTACTGCTTTAGAAGTTCCCATTTAGTGATTGAGTTTCATAAAGAACAGTATAGTACTGATGAGAGAAAACTCATGCCCATCTCATTTTTTAGATACCACAGCCTGTGTCATTTGGGAGACTTAATAACACTCAGGCTTGTATACTTGTTCCACAACATTTCCCCTCAGTATTCTGGAAAGATGCCGCCACAGCACTGTGGGCTATTTGCTGCTGACACGAGATTGTGATTGACTCCTTGATAACCTAACAATCTCCAATTTTTTGTTACTATCAATGCGAAAATAGGGGAAAAAGCTCCTTGCTTCCCTCTGAAAAAATCCATACACATGCACATGCAATCAGCAATTTAAATACTACTGTTAAAGTTGATTATTTTACACTGAAATGCAGTTGTGGTTGGTTGAGATATTGTAATGAAAAAAAGATTTAACACAGTAACCTATTATTTTATTATAAAAGCAGCTTGAGCAGTCAGTACAAATCCAACTGAACGATGCATCAGCAAGCCAGCAGAAATGTTATGACCAGTCCACAAAAGATAACCGAGCAGAGAGAAACATGTCTCTCTATGGCATCAGGGCATGAACCTCCACTTTGTGCTTCATTAATCTGTATAGTACAGAATGTCATGATGAAAGTATAGAAAAACAAAACAATTATACCTCTGTGATTGTTTTTTCTTCTGACAAACTCTCTGCCTGTTTTTGTTTGAACCTGGGGGACCAGTGTGAGTAAACTGTTTGAAACTGTTTTCCCAAGTGTGCGACATTGCCCCTGAAATAATAGGAGGGAATTGAAAACATGGTCTATCAATTAATTGCTTGTTTATTTTAATAACAGCCATGATAGGCAATATTCTGAAGTGCAACGCTTCATCGGATATGCAGCTATAAACAGACAGGCCTAGTCACTCGCAGACATGATAAAAGTCACACGTTTTGGCCCATCTGCATGAAATGTGTTTCTATTTCTTACCGCAGACACAGACACACTCATAACAGGCATTAGACATTCTTGAAATAATCTCATGCTTGATCTCAAATTAAGCCAGTGTGGTTTTCTTCTGGGATGCAAACAATCCCTGTGCGGCCTTCAGAGAAACACTTAACCTCATATGACTGAACCCTGTGGTGATTTGGTTAAAACTGCAGCATGGCATTAAAAGTTAATGCAAACAAACAAACAACCACACTCAGCATCTTAGAAGTACAGCATCAATGACAATTCATCTGCTGAGAGGAGTAAATGGCCTGTGTGTGGTGTCTGCAGATGTTACTAAGCTAGACAGAAGATAGTGAATAAATGGATAAATAAGTTCAGTTACTGCCTTTGAACCAACAGAACGTTCATTGTGTGTTACAACAAGTTAAACAGCCTGGATCCATTTAGATACATCTATCATGTCTATTACTTGACTTATTTGAAAGGCTGAGTTATCACACTTGTTAACCTCAGCGCGAACCAGCGGTTCACAGAGAGGTTAGGCAACCTGGCTGCACACAAGCTGTGAAAGTGCCATTCACCTCTTTCCTCCAGAAGATGGATGCACCATTTAATCTGCTATTTACTTGTTGTCTGGCCTACATCGCAGATTCTTCAAGCACTGCAGAAGGGCAAACTTTATGGAAGTGGTCATTTTTATTTGGCTGAAAGGAATTTGGAGAAGTAATAAAAAACTTACATGACCTCTCCAGAAGTAGGCGAATATATATAAATTTTCTTCTCAAAAGCCAGTCAATTTAAAACAGAGGACATTATTACTGAGAGAAACAGTAGTTGTTTATAGTTATGACTGTCACCTCTGGGAGAAAATGTCCCTGTAGGGGCTGCCGTGCTGCATGGCGATACCATATCCACGATCTGGCGCATTGCTGCTGACGGTGTAGAAGGAGCAGTAGTTGTTTATAGTTATGACTGTCACCTCTGGGAGAAAATGTCCCTGTAGGGGCTGCCGTGCTGCATGGCGATACCATATCCACGATCTGGTGCATTGCTGCTGACGGTGTAGAAGGAGCAGTCTTCATCATTATTAGCAATGTACTCCAGCACTGCTGCATCCCACACAAAGCCGAATCGGCCATACTTCACCTGAAAGAACAAACAACATTTTCATACAACTTTCAACCTTTCCCGAGGTGCATCTGTACCTCAGGTCATGCAGCTGACATCCTACAACATTCTGTAATGGAGCTATGAAGAAATTCTTGATGGTAACTAGGAAATTGATCCACTTAAATATTGTCATTAATTTTTGCAAAAACACTTCAACTGAACAAGCATAAGTGGAGATGCTTTTTATAACATATTGGCCCATAATTGTGAGCTGGCAGCTGCACTATATTTCACTGCCTGATGGTTAAACAGCACCACAGACATTTGCAGCATTATTTTAACATGCATCTATGTCTTGTGAATCTTTCTATTTTGTTTAAATGTCTACAGTGTCTTGGCATGACCCCATGTGCTTTGTTAAGCTGACCTCAGCAAATAACATCACAAATGGCTGCAAGAAAAATGAATTTAAGGTATGATTGAGAGTTCTTTTACTTTAGCTTATCTTTGATCAACTAAGGGTTCCACAAACCTACTCCTTTGTTTTTTTTTCTGGCTGAGCTTAATCATGGTTGACTACATTAAGCACAGGCATTGTCAAGATGGTCTAAGAGAACTAGTTCACCTCAGCCCACTGATATTTCATAACCTTAATCCTTTCATCTTTTGTTGAAACATGCAGTGTTGCACCAAGATTACACTCTTTGTCTACTGTAAGATGGGAAACTATACAGCACAGCAATTTTACTGTTTAACATTCCCTCTTGACAATAAATGCACAAGTGTTAATGGCTTGTTGCCTCATCTTTATTGCACCCTGTGGGTATGTGGTGGGTATGTTTCACATTTTTATGTGCATGTCCTTGTTTTGTATGTGTGGCCAAACTGTAGGTAGGTGGAAAGTGGATGCCTGCAGCTTGTACTGCAAGGTCAGAGTGACTCAAGGTGAGAATCACAGCTTATGTTAATAGAAGCTGAGGTGCCCACTGTTAACATGGCTTCTTGTTAATATTCAATCAATCTACACTATATTTACACAAGAAAATGAAAGGTGAAGAATGAACAACCTGTATGTGATAGTCACTTCCTAACACCTTTGCTGACAATCCACACACCCACACCGTCTTTTCTTTTAATACATTATTTTGGTGAGTCATTAACTTTAATGGAACTTTATAAAATTTTCAAACCCCCTCTGTCTTCTTGTGTGCATCACCTCAGTTGCCCTTTGTGTGATGACTAATGTCTGAGAACTGACAAGACACTCTGATTGGGTGATTTCACAGTCTGTAGCCCCCTGAAGTGTGCATGTATGTGCGTTAGGGTGGGTGTACTGCATGTGTTCACGTGTGTGCATGTGAGTCAGTGTAATAAGTCACTGCAGGGCATCAGAATGGCTAATTCTGCTCTTAACAACCTTAAAAAGAGTGGGGAGCATGTTTTATTACTTTGAAGAAGGATAATTTTATGGCTTTTCATTATTGCTTTTGAATTGGTAAGATTATGGGCTTTTGCACTAAAGAAATTAATAAAAAATCAGTTTCAACAGCTTACAGTGGAACATTAAGGATACTTATTTTCACTTCATTTTCATGAAAAGAACTGAAAAGAATTATTATACATGGTACTCTATGTAGTCTGCAGTGACCTCTGATGTTACTGAAAACACAAGCTCATTAAGATCATCATTTAACATGAGGAGTGCCTGAATTCTAAATATAAACATTCTCACAACTGAACAAAAACTCGCCATACCATATATATCACCTTTAGCTGAAAATCCTATATTATACTGCAATGCTTCGTTCCTGAGAGTAAAGGTGACTTACAGTATACATCCTCCACATTTTGCAAAGTTTAGAGGGATGTATGGATCAATTACAAGCAAAAGGGATGACATGGTGACAGGTTTCATTTTTTTCTAAACAAATACATAAAAATAAAAACCAGATTTCTTTTATTGCAATGTTCATTGACACAAGTGGTGCACTCAAACCCTTTCAGAACATCAGAAAGCAATAATCTTAAATGTAATCATTAAAAGCCCCTCCCCATTATAAATAACATGTCAATACATCAAAGAGTGTTAACAACTTTCAAACCAGTCCTCTGAATTTTGGTGCTGAAGAAACATAAAAAGGACACAAAAAAGTGGAAACAGTTGTGAAGGCAGTTTTTGTAATAAAGTAAAAGGTCTTAGATTTATTAACACGTTTGCAAACTGACACTCAACCTTCAGCAAGATGCTTCAGACTGAGTGTGTTTGATTCTTCTCATCCCAATTTGTCCCCAAGTAGCAGAAACAGTAGGGTGGAGTGACTGTCATCTGTCAGCACACACATCCAACTTGTAACTGCAGTAACAGCTGTCTCCTTCCCATTGACATTTACAACACACAATGAAGGAGACAAATGAGCAAACTTAATAGAAGGACAGAAAAACAGTGACATGATGAGACAAACTCAATATTGTTGCAAGTATCCTATGGTCTCACTGTCTTTTCATAATCACAAAGTTCTTTTCAAAAGCAAAAGACTTAAAAGAAGTTAAATTCTTCACAGTGGTCATGATCAAAAAAGGCAAATCATGGGACATCACCTGGCGTCACTTGATATGAAGACTTGGTTCAAATGTACCAAAAGCCTTGAAGACTTCAAGTGCAGAGCATTTTCTTTAAATTTCATTTAAATAAACTAGACTCAATGAAATAATGATTAAAGCAATGGTATACAATCATAAGAAGAATGACGTCTTGAATGAGAATGATGCTGGAGTCTGTGAAGGGAAATGATCTTGCCTGCAGCTGCAACTGTGTTTCATAAACAAAGACTGTATCTGTGAACAGGGAGCACTTATAGTGATGTATGAGAAGTACTCTACATGCAAAACATCAATTTAATATCGGTTCAAGTTTGATTAATTACTGAAGACAAAATCATGATCAGGGAGGCGGTTGGAGGGTATCATAAAAGTGATGTCTCGCAGGGTGGCTTGCCCCTGTTGATGTACTGTACTACCCCTGGCTGTGATTGTGATTATTTAGGCAGTTCACATAAAACAGGTTTGTAACTTTCTAACAGCAGGGAATTTTGGAGCTGGAAAATACTGAGTAATCTGAGAAAGCCTTTACTATTCTGTTTCTCTGTCTGTGACTGAAAGCATGCGAAATGTACTAGTAGTTTGTTTTGCCCATATATTTATGGTACCTCTTTTCTGACTTATTAACAATACCACTGCTTTCTAAGTCTCCAACTCTCACAGCTCATACCTCTGAAAGATTCTTAGGTCCAAATGAGTTGAAAAGGGAAGATACTTATACCTTCTACCTACAGGAAATGGAAGACTGGAAAACAAGATGGATGGGCTTTTCGGTTTGGTAATGACTCACTGGGATTATCTTGGCAGTTTTATATGCTTCATACACTGCATTTGCTTGCACAGAGCAACCTGGGCCATATGCCAGTTAAAGTGTTATTCCAGGTACACTGTTTACCTGCACCTTTTACACTATGTGATGGAGCGCCTACTATGTTTACCTAAAAATAATATTTCCATCCACTTGTGGTGTCCTGCACTTTGATAAAACAGCGTGCCAAAGAATGGAAAAAATATGTAAATAAGCTTTCACTGGATACCTACCTGCTTTTTTGACTAATACTACTTAAAATAGGTAAGAATGGGGAAGAATTCATGATCCCAATAATAAAAACAAAACCTTCTTTTTGTCATGTTTTTGTTAACACTGAAATTCTTATATTACCTTTGTTTCACACTAGAGCCATGGACACAGAACCTCATTTTTATTGCAGCTGAGTAATATAAGTATGTAACAAACAAGACTAAAGTCTAGAGTCTAGGATATGCTAAGCAAAATGTATATAAAAATTACATTCATACTTAGAGTTAAATCAAATTTTTAAGCTTTTCAAAACCAAAGCGACTGTAATAAGTTGAAAGAGACTGTAGAGGAACCAAAAGTGAAAGAAACAAGATATTTACAGGTTACAAAAACAATTTTAATACTGAAGTACAGCATGACCTGAATACTGTAGGTGCTATTTAAAGTGAATTCAAATGCTCATGCATCAATATGTGTCATCACCAAACCAGGTTACTTGAGTTAAAAATGGAATATTCTGAATATGTAAAAATAATGACTGAAATTTGGCTGCAGGGAAAGCCACCAAACTTTGCGATCACTCTAGGGGGTTTTCGGCTGGCACGACATGAAAAGGCAGAGCTAAACAGCTGTAAATGAAGAATATTTTTTTTGCAGTTTTTTTTAAATGCCATTGCCAAGTGCAGATCTTGAACTGCTGGCTGAAAAGTCACATAACTGTACTTGCATTAAGATTTCATGTGTCACTGTTTCAAATGAAGCCAACAGGTCTTACATGAGATCACCACTGATCAGTGCCATGCTCACCTTCCACAATCTTCCCAGTGATTATTCATTTACTTCCACAGTGTGCGTATATTTCTCTTTGCATTTCATAAGCTTGGTTATTCCATCTGGTGCCCTGATCAAGTCTAAAAATGGTATCTCTTTCTCAAGCACATCTAAATGGCGATGTTCAACAATAGAAGTGAACAGCCTGTCTCTGGCTGCTCAACCTTCAAACAAAACCCTTAATCAACAAATCCAAAAACATTCTCTATAAATACAGCCCACCAGTGGGCAATGTTCATAAGGTACTTTTGCTGCTAAACATAACGTAGCAAGTAGCATTTTAGAGTTCCATAAAAGCCCATATTATCACGGAGAACTAGAGAAAAGCTATTACACTCGCTGGGCATTCTTAGAAAGCATCCAGAAAGCCTTTTAGTACTTTCATTTGCAGATGTGTTTGAGCATTGCTGTCAAATCTTTAATGACTGCAGCTGTATCTGTAGGCCTTTTCTTAAATGAAAACTTCTATAAATGTGTTCAGTCTTAACCTGATTGAAAATGTCTGTACTATGAGTTTGGGTCACCATGCAATATGCATATGCTAACTCACTCGCCACTAACTGTGGCATCTCAAATATGTCATTCACATACAGTAACACAGAAACACACACTAATTACATACACACACTTTGACTTCTGTTCCATGTGCAGGGTTGTGACTCTAGTTGTGCCAAGGTAATTATCAGAAGTTCTCTTTCTCAGAAACACTGACGGTGCTTCAACTATCGCACTCTCACCCAGAGATAAGCACAGACAATCACATGGAAACACAGACTCAAACACATTAGCACACTTCCAACAGACCACCTACCCACACACTCCGTTATACTTGCACCAGTGAATCCTAATCATTGCATTGGCCCTTGTTTTTCTCTCTCTCATGGACAACCCAGTAAGATCCGTAATCACTAAATTAAAGTCATCTCAGCGTCTCTCCTCCTGTTCCTTTGTCTTTTTTTTCTATCAGCTGTGTCACTTTTTAAATCCCTCCTTCCCATGAAGGAGAAAAAACTAATACTGTTGCTCTTTCACTGTTCCTGTTCCATTTGGGTTGTTTATCAGTTTTAAAGGGATTTTGTGATGGTGGAGATCATTTAATGAAGTCATAACATGACTGAACCATGAAGCTGAGCTATTTTTGCTCAGGTCTAATTTGTGCATGTGTGTGTTTAATTTTGTTATTTCTCTCATACATGGAGGCAGAAAACAGGGACTAGTTAAACCTAATTATTCCCCCCTTTTTCATTTTTTATTATTTACTAATACTAAAGATTCTAGAAAACACTGACTAAACTGGTTGTGACCTCACCACAGTGTGACATAGTCAATGTGGAACTGTATTAAAATAACCAAAATAAAATGAAAAAAAGCCACATAAAGATGAAGCTGAGAGATGAGCACACCATTACAATGATACAACAAAAAGGAGAAGCAAATCAGTGGTGGAAGAAGTCAGAACTCAGATCTCTTAATTAAAAGTAATACTACATTGTAAAACTACTGTTACAAGTAAAAATATTAGCATAGTGTTCCTGGCACTTCAGCTTCTTTTTTCTGTTTCTGTGTGAGTCCTGTGTGCACGCAGCCCTGCAGTCTCATGCCCTTTCATGGGCAGTGGCAGGGCATTAGCCTTTGCTAAATAGGAACAACCAGGCATGCGCTTTCAACTGAAGAACACGTGGGATTCATCAATGAAATAATACAGGTGTGAAAATTCTGTGGTTCAAGAATCAGACAAACTTTTCTCAGACCAACTTATGAACAAATTTAACCCTTGGATGCACAACTTACCAATACCTACACTCTTCCACAAGTGGGGTCAAAAATGACCCCAATTAAAATCAATGTGTTTTTGCAATAAACTAAAGACATTTCTCTCATTTTGGTTAAGATGATATATTTTGTTCAAACAAAAGAGTAATTTCATTTTTGACATGTACATTTTTTACTTTTCATTCACATTTTAGCACTTAATCAATCAATCAGGTCAATCAGGTGTCAAAACATGTTTGTGTGTCCCTATGTCTGGAGGACGAACAGAGAACATTCAACAGGTCCGGAGACCAAAACACTGTCCACGCATATGTACAAACACAAACATCTTATCTCCTCTCACTGTGTGCAGCTGTCACAAACTACTTGCTTCTGGCTGTGACCATTGCACACAGGAGTACTGCAGTTCCAACAAATCAAATCAAATCAAATCAAATCAAATTTTATTTGTATAGCGCCAAATCACAACAAAAGTAATCTCAGGACACTTTACAAAGTAAGGTCTAGACGTTACTGTTATCAATATTATTACATAGGGAAAA
>NW_018127936.1:111648-146678 GCF_001952655.1 Monopterus albus
TCTGGTTGTAGAAGAGGATCGCTTCTGGTTTTTTCTTTGGGCTGTTTTCATCCACCATCTTGCTGTGGTGCATTGTGCTAAGCAGCAGAACAGCCTTTCCCTTTTTTCTCACATAGCTGATCATGGTCATGCTGCCATTGAACCCAAATTCAGTGCTGTGGACCTCTCTGGACCTGGAAGCCTTCATGACTGGAGGAATGTCTGGACTGTTCTGTCGCAAACTTCCCACAATAGTCAGACCCTTCTCCAGGAGATGCTCTGCAAGAGGCACACTGGTGAAGAAGTTGTCAGTGGTGATATTGCGACCTGTGTGTCTGAATCCACTGCACAACTGACGGACAATGTTTTCCCCAGATTCTTCTGGATGTCTTCCCCTGGTTGTCTCCCTAGGTACACGATCCCATCAATTGCATATGGGGTGCGTGCATCACAAACCCAGAAGATCTTTATGCCGTACTTGGCGGGCTTGCTCGGCATATACTGCAGAAGCCGGGTCCTCCCTCTGAAAGGCACAAGTTGTTCATCCACTGTAACACAATCACTGGGGATGAATTTCTGCCTGCAGTTGACCAGGAACAGGTCCCATATGTAGCGGAAAGCTGCCATGTGGTCTGTTTTCAGTCGGTAGGCTCTGGTCCTCTTGTCATCAAAGCGCAAGAAACGGTGAATATCTTCAAATCTTCGAATTGACATAGTGGCCTTGTACAATGGGTTATGCAGAGGACTCCCAAAAAAACACACGGACATGTATGTTGCTGTATAAAAATGACCTCCTGGGTGGTGAGACTGCTGACATCAGATGTGTAAGTTGAACAGTATTGACTGTCAAAGTTGCATCAGATGTGAGAAATGACATCAGATGTGTAAGTGGGACAGTCAGAGTTGCTAAGAATTAAAGGTTCATAGAAGATTCCATAGAAACTGCTTGGGGTCATTTTTGACCCCACTTGTGGAAGAGTGGGGTAGTGATACAAAAACTGCAATTTCTTAAAATTAATGAAAAAATAAATAAAAATGCAAATGGCCTCATGTCACAAACATGTTTTATGAGGAATACCTGGAATATAAATATATTACAACTTTCCGTTTTAAATATTTTGAAGAATAACAACCCGTGGGGTCATTTAAGGGTTAAAAAACCACTTAGGAAGATGTTAGTGAATGAGACCCATTGCTCTTTACACGTTTATTGGCATTAACCTTTAATCAAGAAGTTTAACAAAGTCTGAATTTATAAACAAAAAAAAAAAGGTCAATCCATGTCCTTCTTGATCAGCCAAAATGTGTGAATAAATGAAAGGTGAAGGTTGAACTCTGCGAACGGCTTGACTGATAGAAAGCCACCTGGCTGTGGCCTGCTCCTCAAAGTGATCTCACTCCCAGACTTATAAAACTCTCTTGATGATACTTTCCAATTATATTACAGAACTAGGCAGGTTTCAAGAGGTCCTTCTCTCTCATCCATGGTTCAAACAGTTTGGCTTCAGAGTCTAGTCGTGTTGAAACTTCAAAACAGCTAGACTACTCCAGGGTCCTTTCCCCTATCATCCCATCTCTCAGAAAGATCCATCCAAGGACACCAAACATGCAAATGGGACAACATCCTCATCCATAAATTACATCTTAGATCACAAACACTTTTAAAATGGCACATAACAAATTGTAATATAGTCTGAATCAGTTTCTTAAATGTTCAGTATTTAGGCTTTGGGCAATGGATATAGAATGTTTTGCACATGGAAGCTTCTCTGCTTTGGTCTTTCCAATGGGAATACACTGATGAACTGACTCCAACAGTAAAAACTTAAGAGTAACCATTCCTGGTCATAATAAAGAAGAGGATTCATGCATTATTTTATTATTGAATATTACTGACTGCCATCCAGGTCATGGCATATCCAAAAGTGTCATTAGATGGCAATTGGACTTGCTAGAGATTTTTGAAGATATTTCCCCTCTCATCCAAGAAGCCTCTTCAGTTCTAACTGACAGGTCGGGAGGCCTCGTCTACTTTAATAGCACTTTTGGAAAAACTGATGCTATTGTTGCTCTGCTTAAGTCAGCCTCCATTACCTCCATCTCTGTCTTTCTCTATATTATTACCACCAGCTCTAAACTCTCCATAGTTCAAACTCACAACATATTTTTCCATGCATTTTATTGCACAACTCTCCTTTGACTTTGACTTATTTAAATTAGAGAAATAAGAGAGAGGTTGATGTGAGACAGATACACAGAATAAAAGCAACAGCCCAGAGACAAATCTACTTTAAGCCACTAGCAACAAATAACTAGAACATCTCCCAGTTTAGTCTCTCTCCCTCCTGTTATCTCTATCCAAGTTCCTCTTTCTCTCACTCACACAAATTACATTCTCACAGACCTACAGACAGTTTTGACTTTCCCTAAGCCAGCTAGCTGTTTCTCCGCTTGTTTCCTGAATTTTTAATTTTTTTTTTCCATTTAATATACTATGTTCTGTGCTGCCTGCTTGGGTCTCATTTGACAAATCAGAGATTATTACAATGACAGGCTGCTCTCCAGCCAAATATTCCTCCCGGTGTGCACTAGCTGGCTTCCTGCAGATATGTGCACATCTGAATAAAGATAAGATTAGGGGTAAGCAAATCAGTCAAGGCACGGAGGAGTGAGATGGCACCTCCCCTTCCATGCATCATACTGCATCAATATACATGATTACAGTTGTTTCAGAACAGTTTCTCTTCAAACGTATGAAGAGAATGTGTAGAGGGAGTGTAATGACATAATGTGTTTTAATGACTCACCACCATGATGGATGTAAAATACAATACACAGGGACATAATTTTCTGGCTATAATATCATGAATAGGACAAAGCAAACATGTGCAGTTGCCACTTTATACCTTTTGTGACAATACGATATCCTTTTGAATTGGGAAATAAAATACCTAAAACACTATAAGAAGGATTATTCTGGAATTTGATCACACCTCCCTTATTTTCCTCTATTTGGGAGTGAGCACACAAGCACTACAGTCACCACACACACCACGATCAAAATTGCTCTACTTGTCATTCTCTCATGATCAATGAACAATCATTTCCCTCTTCCAAGGAACAAAATAATTCAAGACTTTCATGGGCAAATCTCAGATGATGAAAGAGCTGGCACACAGGTGGCACCAATCCATCATGAGGCATTCTGGCCGACTGCTTGCTCTAGTAGCAACAGTCACCTCATCCCCTGAGATGCAATATGACAACTTCTTCACTCCCTCTCTTCCTTTTGTTTTCTCTGTTGTTTAATTACCCTCAGCTGTCATTAGTCCCCTTTGTTTCTTCAGAAAGGAGGAGAAAAAAAGAAATTAATTGACTATTGCGATGCTGTATGCAAATCTTTGCTCAGACCCCGTTAAGCCGATGAGAGATGTGATAGTGAAAGAGAGAAGTAATTGGAGACAGATGTTGGAGAGACGGATCATCCGAGACAGATCAGTGAGCCAAAACTAAGATGCCACTCTTAATAGGATCTGGCAGAAAAATTATTATTTCTCTCCGTTGCCTTTTTATCTTCTTTTTGTTCACCTGTATTTTTCATAATGAAGTCTTGTGCTTGCCTTCCTTTGAATAATTCCTTTTTTATGTGTTCCCATGCAATTGTTTTTTTGATTAGTTTCCCAGCACACACAGGTGATGTGTATGTTTGATGAAAGAGGGTTCACTCACTTCCTGGGTGTCTGCTGCTGTTTTTCTCCATTGCCCTGCAACGCAACACCAGTACTGGGTATTTTGCTGTATCTGTACTTTACTTGAGTATTTGCGTTATCTGTTACTTCAGACATTGACTTCAGTAGGTTTCAGATAAAAAAAAAAGAAGTACTTTTTACTCACTACATTTATTTGGTAACTTTAGTTACTAGTTACTTCTCACATTGAGATTAATATAATCATAAGACTTTATTGATCCCCGATGATTAATCTATGAGCTATCCAGTTGTATGTAAAGTGCTTCCAATTATAGAGTATAAGGTACTCAAAATTATATATATACTCATTTACATTTTCATTTTATTTATTGATTTATTTGGCAGAGCATTGAAGAGGACATATAGAACCACCATTGTTTGCAAGCTTGTGGAAACATGATATAAACTAAGAATATATTTTTTCTAAAATCATATAACAGTCGTCACCTGTGTCAAAACTTTGTATTTTGTACTTAAGCTTACATGATGTAGTCTGTAGATGTACCCCAGGTACATAACAGAAAGGGCATTTCAATAAAGATGGACAATAATGTGCTCTTCTTCTGGTTGAGTGACTAAAAATACATAGCTCCAACTAATCATAAGAAGCTTAGGGAGCAGAGCTGGATTGAAATCATTCAGCTGTGTGATGTGTAACCAGTATTTGTTGTTCAGAGGAGGGCAGCTGAAGCAGAAAAGTCAGGTGGGTGTTGCACTGTGAAGTTTTCCAAGAGGGGTGACTGACTGTAACCCTCAATGGTAACTGACTAGACTGATTTAATCTTACATCAAAGTCGGCTACAAGGTTGACATCAATGTGGCACAGGTGGACACACACAATTTCAGTAAGTTTCTTGGCTGTTCCAGGAGAGTTGTCCAAACATAATGGCATACCACTGGCAATTGGTGGACAAGGTGAGGTGTTATAAGACTCCATTACTAATTTCAGTGATGCACTTCACTTCCACTGAAGGTGGATTTAAATTAAACACATAAAAACAGAACAGTCTACGACCTACCATTTGTTCTCAGAGCTACCTTTTTTTGCTATTTGTACAAACTAACCAATCAAATGAAAAGTAAAAGGGATCATCATCACCAACTGCAAAGCAAGGCGAAAAAGCAGAAGGAAGGTAGAAAAGCAACTTTTAATAGTTTAAAAGTGGTGGTGGTGGGGATACAACTGTTAGATGAGATAGCAGCAGAAGATAGGTGGCTGAATGTCTCTATATGGCTTCGTCTCAAGAGCCATAAACATATCAGTAAGCTCAGGACTTCTACCTGGAATATTCTGCATTATTACTGTAAAAAGCGCCCTTCAACACATAAAAAAACAAGGCCATGGCTCACAATCTCAGCTTCACATGGCCCCTCATTTGCATCACACGTTACTGCTTTCAGGTTGAAATACTGAAATGAAAGTGGTCCAGACATCTTTCTATCACCACCTCTCACTGTGGTGCTAGTCCATTTGTGACTGCATATGTGTTTTTGAGCTTTCTTTCTTATTTTCTCTATGTTAAAAACAGTAACTGATAAAATACTGTAGTCTGTCTCCTCAACCATTGTTACTAGTGTGTGTTAAACCTGTTAATACATTTCTCTTAATATATGGGTTTCTGTACTTGTGATGATATAGTAAAAACACATTGCTTTAAATTAAAAATGTCCACTTTCCCATCAATATTCTCATATTTCAGTGCCAATACCAGCACAACATGAAATAATCCTTCAAGTAAACCAGACAAAACTGCAAAATCTTTCTCTCTTTCATTCCATCTGTTTCTCTATTTTTCATGCACTTATTAATGAGCAAGTCCCCAGTTGGCTCTCTGTTGCCATTCATGTTCAGCAGACACACTGCCACCTTGCTCCTCTCAGCATGGAAGATCAGTGACAGACTTCAAGGTCGTCCCAAATTACTTCACTCCTGCCCTGTCAAGACAAACGAGACCAGATGTTGCGTGGGGCAAGCTCCGTTTGTAAATCTCTGCACTATGCTCTCTCTCCAAATTCCATGCCCACTGATAAGGGTCAGAATAAAAACAGGTTAATTAAAATGTGTGCTTTTGGCTCTCTTAACTGCCACAGCCAACGACACTTCTGCAGTCGCGGTACTGTACCCTGGACTTTCTCTTCTTGTGGAACAGAGGTCATACAAAGGAAGCCATTTCATATAAGGATTGCTACATTTCACAATTACATCCTTGGTTATGAAACAGCTTAACATAAGACAATACTCCTGATTTGGATGGCACACTATCTTTTAGAAAAGGTGAGCCATGGCCTTAAACCAGAAAGTCCTGATGCTGGCTGCACCCCAAATAGTTGCAATCAATTCCAAAGCACTTCAGAGATTATATTCTCAAAATGCAAATGGACAGTATACCACTGTAACATCACCATCATCAACACTCTGCACACTCAGTTTCAAAACAAGATCCTGAATGTCTTCTGCCAATTTAACAACTTAGCTGCCAAAGCAGTTTTGAGAAAATAAAAGCCTGATTCAATGTCAGCAGCAGTGATTGACCTACCACGAGAACCTGCCAACCCTCCTAAATTAATTTCATTAGCTCTGGTTTCAGTTGTAAGTTTTGGGTGCCAAATGGTCTAAGTACAGCGTCAAAGACCCTCCACACACCAAAGAATAATCACTAATGAAAACATATCACTGCAGAAAGATTGTGTGTGTGTGTGTGTGTGTGTGTGTGTGTGTGTTTGCACTGAAAGGCATCTGCTAGACTGAATTTAAACTTGAATATGTTAATATTGAACTTATTTGAACTGATACAGACTGATTTGGGGAGTTTTAATTGGAACTGGGGAAAAGAAATAGCTATGAAGGCAAGGAGAGAAAATGATGACTGATCCACTCAGACACTTTTCCAGCAACAGAGTGAGGTGCACGGGTGCATTCGTAACATCAGCCCCTGTAGCTCGATCTATTCCTGAGGATAATTAAATGAAGTGACAATTTTTTTTCCTGTTGCTGTTTATGCCAGAATAATTTGAATTTCAGGAGAAATTTAACAAGTCGGACCTCAAAATACTGTTGAAGTAAATGAATGCCAATAAGCCTGACACAGAAGATCTGTCATCAGAGAGCACAACATCACTATCAGTTAGCAGGCTGACTAGCATACTGTGCCAATATTTCACAGTTCTCTTAATTTGAGTGGTTCCACAGCTGCACTCACACAAAATTAATGAACAGCTGGTGTTTGCTGAAATCAATCTTCCAGATGATCCAATTCCTTTGCTCCTAAGAATTTGTCTACATTTTAAGCATCTGCAATTGTAATGCTGCTCGGCTATTCTTTATACACCACTCATGGGCCATCCGATCCCCCTCACAGGCTTCTGGTCACTCTTACACATGAAAACATGCACAGTATAAACAGTTAGGTAGAGTGGAAATCTTTTGTGTGTCTTTACTCATTCAGTCAATACAAACACTTGTCAGAAGGAAATATCAGACACTAGACCTCTTAGAATTAATTTAGTTAGGAGGAATATGTGCATAGAAACCTGCCCTGGAGTTTAACTCAAACATGAGCTGAATATTAACATGACCACTGCACATAACTCTTTCTGCTGTCCTGGCTATAGGTATACTTGGAGATGCTTTTCCTGCAGTTTGATGGTGTCAACTGTGAGACGAGGAATGAGTTTGGTATTGGTCTGCACTTGGTCATTACTGATACTGTAGATTTCATTGTCCTCCTGACCACACAAAGAAAGAGTGTGCAGTGTGGAAATGATCTCTGCTGTAATTACTAGGCAAGCCCCTGTGTGTGCATGTGTTTTTGTGTGTATGTGCCACTGGAACTCACTCTTCCTTAACAGGTAAAGGTCACGTGTTTGTGTGTGCATGGAAACTGCAGACAAATGTGTGCTATAGATTCTCCCCAAGTTAAGACTGGGCCCCGACACCAGAGACAATTCAGTGTAGTGTTGGAGAAGGGGTTTGCCACATACAATGGACCATATATTTATAGTTTGACATGGAGGGAACTATTAATGCTACAAAAGTCACAAAACTATTTGTTTTCAGGTCACATTTTGTATTCATTTTGTAGTGCAGCTTGATGTTCTGACCAATTAGATTACACCCCTGTGGATCTCTAACATCTTTTCAGAAGCTGCTTTCAAGTTTTCTGGGATGTAGCATTGGTACTGGAGTCCAAAGTTTTATAAAACAAATTTGCAGCACTGAGATGATGATAATTTTAGTTCTGACAATCTGCTCACACATAAAGATTCAAAAGAGTAGGCTCGCTCTTGACTCTCATTAGCCTGAGGTTTGTGGGGTATCTAACATTAAGCATGTAATTTATATACTGAGCTGTAATTATTTTCACCCACTGCAATGACACAGGTACATAACAAAGTAGTTCATTTTCCAACCACTGTTTTTAAGCATTATTTTTTCTTATTCAAGTACCAGTAATTATATTTTACAGAAGGCTTAAAATCATAAATATTTAAAAGAAATAATTTTGCCAATAACAGTTTTTGGTTGATTTTTTGTTTGTTTGTTTTTGGTTTTTCAGCCACTTACAGCAACACTGAATGTTACAGCGTTTAAGAGCTGCTTCTCAGTTTGCATGACTATTCTGAGGCTGGCTGACAAGGATTAAATGGGTGAGAATGGGTTATAGATCTCATTATTGATTACAGCTCCCACAGGCATTAGGAACTTTTCTATACTACTCTTTCTTTTCCTTGTGTTGCTTTAGCAGAACCTCTGACTTTAATTCTTCCTTCATTCTTTCCGTTACACATCTTTCTCCATCTCTCTCCGAAACCGCTCTCCCCTCGGCTTCATTTCAAATCTTTCTTCACTCTCTCCCCAGTTCTCCAGACTGTGATGCATGGCTGTCTGTGTTTTCCCAAAGTCCATTAGTGGCTGGCACTGGGCCGCCTCCTCTCCCACAGACAGAGATAAAGACGCAAAGCATGACTGCCCAGCGAGCCGCATGAAAATGAGAGGACAGTGAAGAGAGATGAGGGAGAAGAAGGGGAGAAAGAAAGGGGAGGATGGATGTGGAAAAACACCTTGATACTGGTCAGAAAGTCAAGAGCTAAGGAAGAGAATGAAAGAAGGGAAGGAGTAGAAAAAAAGGGAAATCGACAAAAAGGAAGGAGAAACAAAATAGAGGAGAGTGAAAGAAGAAAAAGAGAAACGTAAGCATGCAACAGGACAGAAAGAAGAGGGGGTGAGAGACAAAAAGAGGGAGATACAAGAGAGGAGACAGGAAAGAATGAGAGCAGTGAAGACAAAGGGACATGGGAAAAAGATTTCAAAGTGGAGGGGAGGGCGAAAGAATAAGAAACAGAATCGGCTAAGGGTGAGGTAAAGATAAGAAAGAGGGGTCAGTTGTACCCACATATTGTGTCACCAAAACCATTACCATCATTTTCTCCCCTTTTCTTAACCCCCCGCACTTTGTCCCCCTAATTTATCTACAATCCAATAATTGAACTTGCTGCTTCCTCCTCAAAACAAAACACAGGGAAGTTACAGTGATTCATCCTACATTTTTTTATACTCTTTTATCTTGGAAATTAAGATGATATCTAATGGTTAGCTTTAGGTCACAGAACTGGCTAGACATGACGCAGACCAGACAGTTTTTCCTCTTTTTATTTCAGTTGGGGCATTTCGCCCCTTGATTAATAATGTTGTCTAACTTTAGCAACTTTTTTGTTTCTTTTGCTTAATTGCTTTTGCTCTCTTCTCCATATTTCTCTCAGCCAATTTCTGAGTGCATTTTAATCTACTACCAGCCTGTAAATGCATTAATGATGTAAATGTTTGCATCTTGGACTTCAGTAATGGATTGAAAACAAACAAAAAATTACTCTATTACCTTAAAAAGGTGGTTGAAACATTTTATTTGTATGACAAATAGCTAGTTTGGAAATGAGCTCTCCATCCCAATTTATTGTCTGTCTTGTATTATGTTATGTATAAGCCTATCGCTTTGTATTTTCATGTGATCTGATTGCTTTTAGGTTTTTGTCTGCTCTTTATCTCTGAACTAAGTATGTTTCTGTTTGTGAGAATATTTTCTGGCAATAGATGACCATATATCTTCTTTGTCTGACTCATTAAGGTGAGTTGTTTCATTAAGGGCGACAGGGACATCGTTATGGCCAGGAAGCTCATTACTGGAGCTGTTTTATTAGAGAGGAGATGTCAGAGAACTAATGCTTTTAAATCTTACAAAACGCCCAATGAGAAGAATGACAGCCACACCGAACAGTCGTCACTTCTGAGCTGTAACATTAAAACCAAATCTAAATCACACACACTTTCTTACAACAACAACTGGGTGATAGATAACAAGTATTCTTCATAGAATGATAATCTGAAATGCTTAAAGGGTTTCTGTCATTCAGACGCTTATGTTCATCTTCCTCATGGCTTCATTCAAACATACCCATGACTGTGACAGAGTATGCATGCAGTAGTTGCCATGTGTGCAATATTGGATAGTACATGAAGTTGCATATAATGTATAAGGTTTTACTACAAGACTCCTTTATTCGTTATTATAATGTGTTCTGTGAGATTTCTCTTATTATTGCTGTTTAGGGCATTCTCCAAAACAATCATGTTTTAGAGACCTGAGCATCTCACAAAAATGCACAAGAAACAAGTACATACATTTAGACTGTGGTGATTGGTCGGCCCATTATATGTAATTTCACATCATTACTGTACGTTGTAATCTTGTGCGTTTCTATGTTTAATGCCACTGCATGCAGATAAGACCTATGCCATGTTGAAAGTGATATGTAAATATTACTAAGTCTGACTTAAGATTGCCGTGTTGATAAACACTGCAGCTTGACGTTTTGTACTTATTTGTTTGTTGGCTCTCCAGTGTAGCTGCTATATCAGGCTCCTGTAACGCAGGCCAGGAGCGAAGTGTCAGACAGCAGAGAGCACCACTGTAGCTGTGATGCTAATGTTCATGACATGCATTACATGCTTCCAACATAATCAACACAAAAGTGACTAACCTAACTAACAAGTGACCACCACCCCGCTCTGAGTAGAGATGCTGTTTTTTAGCAACAGACAGCAGCAGAAGTTCTGCAATTTCAAAAATTATTTTGTGTCATTTCATTTGTAATGCTAGTACTGTAACTTGCGATTTACTTGATATTTAAATTCCCAATTTATAAACATTTTATGGTGAATATAGCTCATGTTCACAGTTAAAATTCTCCTATTATGAATAAATGTGTCTCATAAATTGTTAATGACTAACTGATTAAACAAATGGCCGACACTACCGATTAAGAAAACTGCTCGAAGCGTGCTTCCCTAGTGCTCACACAGACACACTCCCAGCCAAATGTAAATACAAACACACAAGTTAAAACACAACCATTTACACATGCTATAGCACCGCATCACCTGCTGTCTTCATCTGTTGACTTTCATTGATTTTCTTGTTAATTATTACAGATGCAAGTGGTAAAGCACTGGACAAAAGAGAATGAGAAAAAAACAGATACTGACAGGAAGAGAGAAAGTGAAGGAGGGCAAGAAAAATCAAGAGTTTAAAAAAGTCTTGGGTGGCAGAAGAGAGGAAATTAGACTTCACTAATAGCTATGGAAACAGAAGAGATCATATATATATTTTTTCTTTCCTTCCAAGTTTTTAATCAATCACTACAGTTGGCAAGAGTGGTTTCTATTCATTTTTCTCTATTTTTCCATTGTTATTGAGTGCCTTTCATTCTGTTACGAATCCTTACCATCTCCTCTCTTTAATATCTCCCTGAATATGAGTCACAACACAAAAACACTGTCATCACACAGGCACAGAAGTGTAACAGCAGGAAAATATGTTTGCTGTTTGGGCTTCTTGTGTTGAATCCTAATGAACTATCAGACTCCGCAGGAAAAGAGCTTTCTGTTTTTCCTGTCAGGGTGATTTGCACTACTAGAAAATAGAAAATGAGAGAGCCCAGCAGCCGAAAAGGCATTTTCTGATCTTAGCAGAGGCTGGGTTATTACTGAGGATATTGCAGCAGTCATACCCAGGCACAATGACAGATATATATCAACCCAGCTTATGCCTCTGCAGAGATTCCATTCAAATCCAATAAAATACATGACAAACACATAAATATGACATTAATTTTTAAAAATCTAATGAAACAGGTCTTGCCCTGGCCCCGGTAAACGCATTACGTCATTGCAGTGGCTCAGACACAAAACACCACAAGCATCACCGCTAACTCTAAAAGCACAAAAACATCAGCAGATAAAGGAACCAAGAACAAGCAAGGGAGAAAGGAATGAGGAGGAAATTAGCAGGACAAAAAGAGGAAACAAAAGGAGGGTATTGTATCTTAGCAGGCATGTTTTAAGAGATACATGGCTACAGGCAACCTTGAGTCCTGAAAGCTTTTTTTTAGTGTGTGTGTTTGACATGTCGAGAGGAATCAAAACACAATGATTTGTCACCCAAACACAGCTGGGTCACCCGGCTCTGTAACCTTGGTAACTCTCTGACCAATGGCTGGTTGGCAGGAGGTCCTTAAAGAACTGGGACACTGACACAAATACACACCCACGCACTCAGAGAGCATTGCTGCCTACAGACCTCTTGTTGACTGTGATTTGAGAAGGTAAACAGGTGTTTGAGAGGCTTCTCTAAGTTAAGAGCAGCCCTCCACGTGTGAACACTTATGTACAGTACAAACACACACACACACACATTGTGAGGCATCTTGGGTAAAGCTCATTGATACACTCTGTTCAAACATCATCTTTCCCCATCCAGCTTCCTCCACGTTGCTTGACTGGCTAATGAAAAGAGAGGACAACATGTTCTCATCCCAGGGCATCAAATACTGACGCACTGTCAAGTACCTTTTGCATCTCATACTGACGCTAAAGTGTACCTCTGGTGTCCGTGTGAGACACACAGGGTTCAAAATAGAACAGTGTCACAAAATGTCAGTGACGAACTTGGCGTTGTGAACAAAAACTATGTAGTTAGGTTTTGGCACTACAACTGTGTAATTAGGTTTAGGAAACTATCATGGCTTGGGTTAAAACACTCAATTAATAGACACAATGTCACACACTGAACTTGAACATCTCTGTCTCATGGGAAAGACCGGTGTTTGGTTGACCCACCCCAACTGCATCCTAACATTTTCCCTGCCTAGCACCATAAATGTATGACCAGACCTGTTGCACTTGGTGTCAAATACTAACACAAGTGAATTAACACTCTCCTGCTATTGAAAGCCATGTTTGTCACATAAGCCCTTTTCAGACATGCACTGGAACCCTGAAATTCTCTAGACATTACCTGGAGGAGGTGTATGTGAGAAAGAGAGCAAATGTCGGAGTCAGTCGACCCAGACCTTGAGTGGACTTTACTCTACCAGCTCCCTAGTACAAAGTCTATATAATGGCCAAGTGAGCTGGAGACAGCCAATGTGAGAAAACATGTTAGTATAATCACATAAAGTGAGGAAAGTATGACTTAGCCACTTAATGTATCCTTGTCATTGAAGAAGAGGCCTCATTATAGGCAGAAGAATTCTGCTTCTCTAAATCCTTCCTCTAATGTTTGATTGGGCCCATCCATCCATCCATCCATCCATCCACCATCTATAGCTCTTATCCTGAAGAGGGCTGCAGGGGGCTGACACTGGGCAAGAGATGGCTACACCCTAGACAGGCCGCCAGTCAGTGTTTGATTGGGTACTTTTTTTTTTTTTGATGACATTTTATTCCCACTGATTAATGCACCCAAGGGTCAGTTAAACCAATAACAAAATAAAAAAAACCTACGTAACTAGGTGTTAAACTCCAACCATATTCTCTGAGTCTCTGCTCATCTTCCTCAATCTCTTCTGTTTTGTTTCATTCCTTCCACGTTTAGTCCTCTCTACATTACTCCTCCATCTAGGTCCCTGACTGCCAATTACTTTAGTTTCTTCCTCCATCCTTCCCACTTCTTGCTCTTCTTTCCTGTCCTTTCTCACCCATCTAGTCACTCCTTCAGTCTTACCTTTCAGCCTCTCTATCCTCCCTTATCACTCTTTTTCCACCCTCCTAAATCTCCCAATTTTCCCCTTCCTACTCCCCGAGCACCAATTCACCATCCATATCATCTTCACCTCCTCCCTTCATCTCTCCTCTGCTTTGTCTCAATGGTCCTCCGGAGTCCTGTGGTGGCTTCACCCAGGGCTGAAGGACTCAAAAAGGTCACGGTTGATTTACCACCAACTCTATATAGCAGAGGAATGACTGTAATCTTTATCATCATCACTGAATTCATTATGGTAAACTGGCGAAAGTTTATGGGCTTACATTTTACAGCTCTTTACTTCCAGTTTTGAGATATATGTGGCAGAAGAGAAGAAATTATGGTAATTTTTATCATAATTTGTAGAGTCATTATGCTAAATGGGCAAATGGTGATAGGGAGACATTAAGTGATGGAAAACGGGCTTGTTACAGAAAAAGTTAAGCTTGTGCAGGACAAGTGAAGATTATCAGTAAGCTAGTATTATATATCATGTAAAACAAACGTGTGAGAAGTAGTATTAGTGAAACATTGCCAATAGTAGCCAGAAAAGTTGAATGCTTGTGACAGAAGTGTCCTGGGATCGAAAAAAATGAGCTGTTTTGGACAGTAGTACATGCAATGCCTACAGAATATGACAATTGAATACAAGAGATAATACAGCATGAATGAGCCCTGTGTGGTTCTGGTGTGACCTTATCACCTGAATGATTCAGATCTATTTCAGCATAGTAATATGCCAGGACAAATTGGAATTTTAAATCCAAGAAATGGGCATTTTTCTTGGAAAATTGAGTGTTACGAATCACAGCAGAAATGCAAAAATGCTTTGGCTGAGGTAAACGTTCTCCATACAGTATAATCCAAATATGTGCATATGTATGAGGCGCTTTCTCCTACACAGCCTCCCTTCTTTTCCTCCTCCTGCTCCTCAGCCTTGATTGGCTATTAGATACAGATACATGCATGGCTGAAACGCAGAAAATGGACAGGTAGCCAAATGATTCATTTTTCTGTTCAAATCTGTTCAGTTCAGGTTTAGGCTGAAAGAATAACAAATACACTGGTGTCTTATTTATCCATGAAAGCGTTATATGTTTTTGTTGAAGAACAGAGCGTTTACCATGCTTTCTTTACTTCTAGCCTTGATTTCAGTTAGCGCTGCAGGAAAAGTTTCAGTCTTTTTGTTTTTAAGAAGCTCACGTCAATATGAGACTTGAGAATAATGATAATATATATTGCACAAGGACATGTGGGAAAAGACGCATATTCTAAAGTGGAACCTTCTCATAGTGTAGGAGAAAGTCACACAGACAGAAAATCACTCAAACTGGCAACCCACTCAACTCTACAATCATTCAGCAGTCATCAGAGACTCTTGAGGCCTGACAGAAACTGTCATATATTCACACACTTACATCAAGCAAGTCAGGTGCGTGCTGGCATTATGTGAATAATGCAAATGTGAAGGTTTGAGTGTTTAGAAGTTTGTGTGTTTCACCTTAAGTGTGTGAGTGCATGACACAAAAGTATTGATATCACTAAAATGTTTGAAACAAAAATGTTTGACTAATTGAACTATAACAAAATAGTAGGTCTGCCTTTAGTTTTGATGATGGACATGATCCTCCTGGGGATGAGTGATACCAGCCTTGCACAAGTCTCTGGAGTGATGTTTTGCCATTATTCAGATGAGACAGATGATTCTTTTCAGCTGCACTGTCTGATCAGTCAATGAAACACCAATTTCCACAGATAATCCCCACAACAAGCCAGAGGTAAATACAGTAGATATAACCCTGGCCAAAACTAAAAAAGCTGTGGTGTTCACAGGTTCTTTTATAAAACTGTCCATGCAATCAGCTGAAAAAAACAAAACAAAACACTGACATTGTACTAGATGTTATATACCTGGCTTGTTGTTCAATATTTTTAGCTGAGGTTGAGTTGCCATTGTTCTATTGCGACTGTGGCTATAATTTTCCCTTGTTATTATAAATATATACCGCCTGTTATTCTTAACACATCTTGTGTTGCAGTGTAGAGGGAGCAGAAGTTAAGTAATTAAGAAGGTAAGTAATTGCTAATTAATTTTAGTTCACTTCTACAAGTCAGCACAACAGTCAAATGCTGAGCTGTCAGGAGCTCCTCATTTAAAAGACCTGCCTGACATCACATGAAAACACAGAGAATAAAGGACACTCTTTTTCCTCCTGAGACCATGCGAAAATAAATGGCGAAGAACACAGCTGACTAACACTGCCTTAAGGTGAGATGCCTTTATGGCAAACAGTGGCATACAGCACACTTGTCTTTGATATCACATGTGACACCAAGTTAATGAGATATCAAGTGTGAGGTGCACCACCTCTTAGTTTATTGAACACCTTGATGACTGAAATGGTAGAGACACATACTCCATACTACTTTGTGACAGGCCTCACCCTGCACAGCTTACTTGACTTAGTGTGCACGTAACAGGCATTCTTCTTTTGGGCATAAAAAGTATGTGTCTGTCTATGCATGTGAGTGTTTCCACAAGCACATAGATGTGTGTGTGTGTGTGTGTGTGTGTGTGTATTCTTGTGTGAGCGATATTAGAGAGAGCTCAGCCTCTGACCCGTTCTGACACATAATATTCTGCTGCAGGGGATCAAAACTGAAGAGGAGAAAATCCATAGTGTACAGGAGACAGAGAGAAGTAAGAGGTTTATTGTGGAAAAAGAAAAGGCCTGAGTAAAAAAGAGGAAGAAAGAAAGCAGCATCAGGAAAAAGGAGAGTGAGAAAAGGGGGAGAGGGAGCATGACACTGAGGGGAAAATATATCAAGTTCTTAACCTCACAGGAATTAAATATAGCAGAGGGACTGGATTGAAGAAGACAAACACATCCAAATAAATCAAATGCCACAGAAAAAGAACAAAAGATGTCTGAGTCAGACTGACTCATGGGGTCTGTTCATAACATCACAGCCTCCTATATACCCTCCAGCTTGAAAATACTATTCCAGGTACTGTTCACTGGCCTCCAAATATATTTGTCAGTATGAGGAGAAATCATAACAAGTTGAAAGGTTGCACTTTGACAGGTTTCTTAGGTGATTGTTTCAGTTTCCTAGCTGCAGGCAATTTACAGTGAACTCAGGCTTCGTTTAGGTCCTGTATCTCCTTTTAGTAGACCTTGTGAAAAGCAACTGATAACAAGAGATCATTTAGCCTTCGACGCCTCCAGTGACAAGCTCTGTGGTAAAATTATATTTTAAGAATTTTCTTTAAAAGGAAAATTAATTTTAGGCACCAATCAGTACTGATATAAACAGCACTGACTACTGAAGTAAACTGTGGTCACTTCAGTAGTACTATAGTAGTAGTACTATAAATTCACATTTATAGTACTGTGTTTAGGAATCATTAAATCACATAATTATAGCTTTTCTGCAGCAAAAAAAGAAACATCAGCTTGTGTCAATGCAACTAACAGGGAAGGACAGGCATTCGTAAACCACTAGAGTGCACCCTGCAGCTTTTAACACAATGTACAGTAAATGAAATAAAAGACTGACAGAGAGACAGAGGGAGGTGATGAAATGGTAATTAACAAAGGCAGAAAAAGAAAATAATATCAGTGGGGTAAAGTTAGGGGAAAGAGGGTAGTATCAGAAAGAATCAGTTTCACATTAAGTGATGTAGGGGAAAAACAACAACCAAACAAAAACAAAGATGATGTAAAATAGAGAAGAAGAAGAAGAAGAAGAAGAGTATGAAATCAAGAGAGACACAGTGAGAGGAGAAGGTCTGGCTCCTCCTCTCGTCACTGCTGTGCAGTACTTTCTGCTATTCTGGAGGCGTCACTGCTGTCATGTAGAAGTGATCCATAAGAAAAACAGATCCTCTGTCCCTGCTGCTTGAGACCAGCCCTTCGTCCAGAGCTCCCTCCTGTCGGTACTGCCTGCTCACATTCTGCTGCTACTGAAAGCAACCTTTTTTCATAGGACTTATTCATCATACGGCTTTCAGTCTGAGTTGCTACTTAAACCCTTCAAGAGTTTAGCATAGTTCCTGGAAATGAACATCGTACAGACAACACATTTATGCATGGTACAACTAGCACACTGTTATCTCTGTTGCCCTTACTCTTTTTGCTGACACATAGGGACATAAAAATTAATGAATTATGAATTATTCATTACCTTTACTTGATACTATTGTACAAGGCTCACTTGTGTGCATTATGTTAAAAATAACCAAGCAGTGGATGATACTGTCCAGTCTCCAGCAGTGTCAACAAATGACCCTGTGAGGAAATCCTTCTGTACTGTACTGCCTGTGATAGTGATTGTGATCCATGCTTTTTTAGTCCTCGGTACTGAGCCATCTTGTAACAGCGATGTCAAGACTTTAGAATTAAAACTACTTTAGAACACTCAAGGTAATTATTTGTTTTTGGTGCCTCTGTCACAAAAAAATCTATACACAGTATATTATTCCAATATGCCAACATATTTCCATTTTACGTCTCAAAATGGAAATATTTTAGTGTTACAGATACTTCCAGAAATGTGATAGCTGGAATTTATTTAGAAATGACTTGCATTTAATCACCTTAGCTGCTTATACTGTATCAATGTAGTCAAAATTTGGACATCTGTCTGTGTTGCAAACTTGATGATTTTATTCAAAACTAGTCAAAGTGAGCTTTGCCATAAAGTTGTAATATTTTTGTACTGGATTTCATATGACATTGTCACAATATTTATAATAAATCACATACTATTAATAAAACAGGTAACTTGCCAGTTCAGTCAGATCAGAAATTATGTGGGTTTTGTCACATCACTAGTGTGGTAATCAAGAGAATATATATATATATATATATATATATACAGTGCCTTGCGAAAGTATTCGGCCCCCTTGAACTTTGCGACCTTTTGACACATTTCAGGCGTCAAACATATATATATAATATATATATTGGTGTTACACACACATAGCTTTGTTAAGCAATGAACAACTAACTTATTCATAATTCTGGATACACTACTGATTAGGTATGTACAGTAGGAACATGCTCAATAACTACCTGTGCCAGTAGAGCTGTATGAGAGTTGAGTGTTAATAGTTGTATGCTTATACAGTGTTATGTGCTGCATTTATCTCATCATTTTGGAAACACCAACTGACACTTTAATCTCTCCTCCCAGCACTTCCACTACTTCCAATGCTGGCTACTGTTCAAACCTAATATATTCTAGAGGGTGGAGGGATAAAGTGAGGCCCTCACTGGAGGAGAGAGGGGCGATGCTAACAGAAAGTGGGCTGCGTGCAAATGAGATGCAGCAGTCAGGTATTTATGATGCTGGGTATTCACCAAGGGAATTAAGTATTTAACCGTGTGTGTTATCTGTATATCATTACCATCATTTAGATAGATTTATCCCCTGTCAACACAAATGACCCTGTGGCATGAGCTGTATGGCAAAACAGGACATAAGGAGGTTGCGCTGAAAACACTACAGATGTATTGTATACACCTAAGTATTTAATGTGCATGAATTAAATACAGGCTGAATTAGAGGTGAGGGTTTACAAGCAATAGCAAAGGTCTTACTGGTACTGGCTGGGGCTAGTATGAAATAAATAAATAGTTGGTAAAGCCTTCTGTTTTGGAGACATACATAAATGCTGCAAGAGCTGAACACATAAATGTGCTGTGTGTTTCTTTTGGAGGAGACACTTTGTATCATTGCATTATGTATAGGGATGGGTTGTGATAGCCAGTTCTGTTTTGGATCCTGTCCGAAATTGATGAAATATCTGGGTTTATTAAGCTTCATGGCCGAACAAATCCCTCATTAAACCTGCCATTGCTGTTCTCTGTTTAGTCTTTGGCTTCTCTGATAATACAGATGTCACCAAAAAAAAAAAAAAAAAAAGGGGTTTTCAAACCCGGAAATTTTTTGCACACCTGTTTGTATACATTATGCTAGGCTATGTAGCCTATTGCATGTTAAACTATAAACTTTAGGGGGAAAAACGCTGTCCTAAGGAAGCATGGCAGACTCGCTTAACCACTCTGAAGTCAAAGAAACTGCAAAAAGTGATATGTCGATTTCAGACTCTCTGGTAAATGGTCTATAACAGCAATTAGAATGACCAGTTGTAGAAAAGCTAGATTCATAAATAAACTTCTATTAGTTCCTTGAAAATCCATACATCAATAAATGCATTATAATAATTATTATTAATCGGATTTGATAAAGAATTCAAAAGGATTCAGAATTAATAAATGGATCCAGAATTAGATTCAGAGCAATAAAATGCTATCTAGCCTCATCCCTAATTACATATAATAATTAAATTCTCCACATGTGCAAATCAATGTGATCCTATTTATCAGTTTCCGATGTTACTCAGTGCCAACAGAACTTGTACAGAGGGTGACTTGTTTTGTCAATGATTTGCACATAATGCTGCATAATGGTTCACAGGCAGCAATGTTCTCAATACAAGACACATCTTGCAGTGATTACAGTTATAATAAGATGCCTGCACATTTTTAGTGGAGTATGGTCTCACTGGTTAACAGTAATATGAATAATACAAACAAAACAAACAACTACCAGAAATATATGTACTACAGTAGAAGTGTTATAAAGAATAAAGGTTAGAAACTGTAAGCCATAATATAAGTCATGCAACCTCTGAGACTGTCATTTTGTCTTCCAGGCTGATTTCACAATATAACCAAATTATGTGTGCTCCCCAAAATGACAAGATCAAATGATGGCTTGCATGTGAATGCTTTCTACTGAATAATGAATAATTGCTTTGGTATTGCTGCCATTCTGCACCTGGTCCCCTGTATTCAAAGCTTGTCACAGGAGTCATTTAACTCCTTTACGTAGTGATATTGCATGTGTCAATGATCCTTTATTTAAATTTAAATAAATAAACAAAGACCAACCTTGCGAATGCCTTCTTTTGACTCCTCCACATTATCTCCTCCTCCAGTGCGGTTAATCATCCGCCACATCTGGGAGTACATAGGGTCTCTCTCAAAGGGATTCATAGCCTTGGAGCGCACCTGGTCATATACTGCAGAGTCCAGCACCGTACCATAAGGCAGCTCTGTCTGCTTGGATAAGTCCTGAAGAGACCTACAGAGAGAAAAATGGTGAAAGTAGTTCATGTTCACAATGTTTCCAGCCATCCATTCATTGTAAGCACCATGCAGACTCTGCCTGAATGGTCAGCTCTACATCACATTCCCCTGGGCATTACTGTTGTGGAGATACTGCAGTCATCTTTTAGCTGCTCTGTGATGACAGTAGTTCTAGTAATTACTTTAGCAATGCCCTGTTTTCAGCAGCATGCTCTCTGTGCGACAAGTACCCACAGTGATAGTACTGGAGATACCAATCTACACTGCTATGTCATTTACTGCAATGATGACACTTTCTAATATGGCTCTGTAAACAGTAAATGGCCTGTCCAACGATGTCAACAAATGAGATGATCTTTCAGTACAATGACAGTCCTTGGCAATAAACCAGTAGCACATTATGATGTAAAATATGACCAGACCCCTGCTCACACATTACCTCATGTCCCTTTTAAAGTGCTGAAAAGAAACAGTGTTCACACACACTAATCAGCCACAACATTATGACCACCTGCCTAATACTGTGTATAATGTGGCAATTGGTTGACACTCATGTCACTCTGAGGCTCAGTCTGTCTTCTGTGAATCCAGTTGCTTTCATGGTTATACTTTCAGGAAAAGTGCACATTCATTTGCCATACAATGAAAAACCTCTGTAGAAGGAGTCAAAACTGGTTGTGAGGACAATTTAGTGACCATTTTTCAGACAAATTCAACAGCCTCCCCACTCTAGGCCTGATATCACCACTGATTGTTTCTCCTCATAGAGACCAATGTACAATATTTCTTATTTTCAACCATTTTAACAAAGATTCAAACAAAATGGAAACCTTTGAAAAGGTTGAATGAAATTTAACAGTTTAATCTACATACAGTGGGCACGGAAAGTATTCAGACCCCCTTAAATTTTTCACTCTTTGTTATATTGCAGCCATATGGTAAAATCATTTAAGTTCATTTTTTTCCTCATTAATGTACACACTGCACCCCATATTGACAGAAAAACAGAATTTTTGACATTTTTGCAGATTTATTAAAAAAAGAAAAACTGAAATATCACATGGTCATAAGTATTCAGACCCTTTGCTCAGTATTTAGTAGAAGCACCCTTTTGAGCTAATACAGCCATGAGTCTTTTTGGGAATGATGCAACAAGTTTTTCACACCTGCATTTGGGGATCCTCTGCCATTCCTCCTTGCAGATCCCCTCCAGTTCTGTCAGGTTGGATGGTAAACGTTGGTGGACAGCCATTTTCAGGTCTCTCCAGAGATGCTCAATTGGGTTTAAGTCAGGGCTCTGGCTGGGCCATTCAAGAACAGTCACAGAGTTGTTGTAAAGCCACTCCTTCGTTATTTTAGCTGTGTGCTTAGGGTCATTGTCTTGTTGGAAGGTGAACCTTCAGCCCAGTCTGAGGTCCTGAGCACTCTGGACAAGGTTTTTGTCCAGGATATCCCTGTACTTGGCCGCATTCACCCTTCCCTCGATTGCAACCAGTCGTCCTGTCCCTGCACCTGAAAAACACCCCCATAGCATGATGCTGCCACCACCATGCTGCACTGTTGGGACTGTATTGGACAGGTGATGAGCAGTGCCTGGTTTTCTCCACACATACCGCTTAGAATTAAGGCCAAAAAGTTCTATCTTGGTCTCATCAGACCAGAGAATCGTATTTCTCACCATCTTGGAGTCCTTCAGGTGTTTTTTAGCAAACTCCATGCAGACTTTCATGGGTCTTGCACTGAGGAGAGGCTTCCGTCGGGCCACTCTGCCATAAAGCCCCGACTGGTGGAGGGCTGCAGTGATGGTTGACGTTCTACAACTTTCTCCCATCTCCCGACTGCATCTCTGGAGCTCAGCCACAGTCATCTTTGGGTTCTTCTGTACCTCTCTCACCAAGGCTCTTCTCCCCCGATAGCTCAGTTTGGCCGGACGGCCAGCTCTAGGAAGGGTTCTGGTCGTCCCAAACGTCTTCCATTTAAGGATTATGGAGGCCACTGTGCTCTTAGGAACCTTAAGTGCAGCAGAAATGTTTTTGTAACCTTGGCCAGATCTGTGCCTTGCCACAATTCTGTCTCTGAGCTCTTCAGGCAGTTCCTTTGACCTCATGATTCTCATTTGCTCTGACATGCACGGTGAGCTGTAGGGTCTTATATAGACAGGTGCGTGGCTTTCCTAATCACGTCCAATCAGTATAATCAAACACAGCTGGACTCAAATGAAGGTGTAGAACCATCTCAGTCTGTCAATATGGGGTGCTGTGTGTACATTAATGAGGAAAAAAATGAACTTAAATGATTTTAGCATATGGCTGCAATATAACAAAGAGTGAAAAATTTAAGGGGGTCTGAATACTTTCCGTACCCACTGTAGATCAACCTCATCATCAGTTTGTAAGATGTTCTGGAGTCATTTAGCTATCATAATGTGGTCTCTGAGATCCTTATGCTTTCCCTGTTTTTCCTGCTTCGAACACATAAACTTTGAGGACTGAATGTTCACTTGCTGTCTAATATACCCCACACACTGACAGGTGCCATTATAACATGATAATCAGTGTCATTCACTTCACCTGTCAGTGGCCATAACGTTATGACTGATTGTTGTAGATGCAAGAATAGGTTAAGCATATGCATGATGTATCTTATAGCAGCTTTTGGGTAATGATGTGAAATACAGGTAAGTTAGAGCGTACCTGGCAAAACAACAGCTCTACACTACATATCTCTTCCCACATAAATAAATGACATCCCACATCTAAACCCCCCCCACACAGGGCAATGGATGTTGCTGTATCTCTTCCCACATAAATAAATGATTTACATCTAAACCCCCCCCCACACAGGGCAATGGATGTTGGCAGCAACATGTAACTGACATGGAATAAAAACAAACAAAAAAGAAGGGAATAGGCTGTGATCAACAAATGGGGGGAAAATGGGAATATGTTTGTGCAACAGCACTCACAGTTCACACTGCTGAACAAGGTGGCTTGGATAACTGCAAGTGGAAATAAAGCACACGTCAGCGTGTTCTGTAATATTTTTCCTTATTTCCCTCTCGCTCTCCTTTTTTTTTCCTATTGTGCTACCCATTACCAATAAACTGCCACCTCTGGGGGGATGCACAAGCTATTGTTAATTATAATGCAACAGTTGCCTCTCAAAGAGTTTGGCCGCTGAGAAATGTAATGCAGAACCATAACAGGAACTAATTACCCTTTGTGTGGTAAATTGATGCTACATACCACCCATGGATTGAAAGACATATTTGTGAAACAAAACATGCACACAATAAACACTCAGTGTCCTCGTTAATGAAGAACAACAATGGTATTTTCGCATGTTAATTCATTTGTAATACATTTGCAAAGAAGATTTAACAATGGGAGCAAGTACTGTATAGCTGGGTACTGTTCACGTTAACACAAGGCTGCTCACTCAGAGAAAAACACATGGACACACAGACATACAAAAAAACACATCCACAATTTTTATGGAAGGTCATGGCCCTAGCGGTTCCCCTCTCTCTAATGCCATCACCAGCTATCTCTTTGACTAGCTCTTTTAAAAAAATCATTTAAAGATTTTAATGGACTTTGCCAGGAACATGAATCTTTTACTGCTGTCAATTAATCTTTGGCCTTAATAATTTCCTCTCACCTCTACTCTCCTGTGAATACGTTATGTCTGACAATACACCCTTTGACCAGGATTCCCCCTTTGTGAATTGGTTTTACTGGGTAGTAAATGTGTGCCCACAGTGATTAAAACTATACTGCAGCTTCTGATTCACTTGTGTTTTAGGAGACAGATTTAAGGTCTGTAAATGCTCCCAGGTTTGACAAGAAAAACACACAATAAAAAAACCTATGACTGAAAATACTGGGGGGGAATCATGCAGCACATATCTCATAAGTGTCTTTCCAAAATGCTCATTATAATGTGTAGAAAAAACTTAAAACCAGGACTCAAGGTTTGTCCTTTGATACAGCTAAATACAAAACATCCAGTAAAGAAGTTATCCTTTTATTGATTGAAGACTTGAAGTGTCGCTGCAGTGGCTAAGTGCACTAGTTAAATACAACCTACTAGAAATAGGGAAAGGCAGCACCCTAAAAATAAAAAGAAGCTTACTAGACACTGACAATAATACATTTTAATCAAACACTATTAAACATCTGAGCTTAAATAAAAACAATGACATTGGTTGTCTCCTCAAGTATTATTGTGTTTGTATTGTCCGACAGAGATATGCATATTTGAATTATGTTTGTCTTTTTGTGATTGTTCAGTGTGAATTAAATGTCTGCATATGTGTATACGTGTACGCACTTGTGTTTCTTCCCTGTGTATGTTAGCTCATTTAGAAACCAATTATATTCCCCCCAAAGCAGCTCAATGAGCAAGCAAATTGAATGAATAGCAGCTGAATGTATGTTGTGACAAATAGTCAGTGTGTGCTTGTGTTTTAGTGTGTGTGAGAGAGAGGGGGGATTCTCTTAGTCAAAAACGATGACCACATTTGTTCTTTGTTGAAACATATTGTTGATAATATCCTTTAAGGAAATTTGGCAAAGCAAAAAAACTTTGCAAGTTTAAGGGGAACATAGCATATAAAATAGTGAGTGATTGGTATTTCAACAGTTTTTAATTACTTATTTATTTACTTTCTAATTTGCTGGAATAACCTGAGTTGTTATATCAACTCAGGTGTTAAAAGCTGGTTAATCGGAAGCCAGAAAGACTGATTATGAGGGAAAATTAATTTGTTTAAAGACTTGATTGGTTGCATGAGTTTAAGTTTACATTCATTTGGGAGACACTTTTGTCCAAAGCACTACTGTATACAAATCAGATACATTCCAATCCATAAAGTCAAATTTTTACTTTCTTGTTACTTTTTATGTCATTGGTGGTCGCTATGAAGCGGTATCATTATATTCTGTGAAAGAGCAAATTTTATCATTCTTTCCAACCATAAACTGTGCAGGGGACGGGGCTGTTACAAAGCCTTTCTCACCAACAGAGGATAAGCAAGTGATGGTGTGACATTCAATTTTGACTTCATTAGCCTTTATAAAAGACTCATGAGGCTTTAAATAAGCAAATAAACTGATGCCAGTTTGACCAATGTGACCACGTTGCTGTCTTAAAAAAAATATACGGCTACACACACGAGCAAGCAAAAAAACACCTTATTTAGTTTAGTGTCCATTTTTAGCAACCATAAAACATGAAATCTGCTGTGTGAGATTAGGCTAAAAAAAGAAGAATTCTATCCTCACACGCTGTCTGTCTTTCAATCTTCCCTTCCTGACCAATTCTTCTGCACCGTCTCACCCCTCTCTCAACAGTTAACGCCTCTTTTCTCACTATCTTGCTTCACTAAAAATCCATTTCTCATTCTGACTCATTGCTACACAAACCCTTCTCCACTCTTTTTTCTGCTCTTTTCTCCTCGTCACCTTCTTACCTCTGCCTTGTGCACCTTCCCTTTCCCTCTTAATTTGTCTCATGCATCTTTTCTTCCATAGACATCTCCTCTTCATTTCCACTTTATAAGGTTTATACCATTTTGTCTCTCTTTGTATATTGCTCTTGTGCTTCGGCTCTTTGCCACTCTCCACTGCCATCCTTGACTGTTTTCCTAAAGGATTCACACTGAAATTGAGGGAAAACATCCAAGCGTGAAATAGTCCAGAGAGGGTTCTGAACGCTCACTTGTTATTTCATTTCCAGGATGAAACAAGGGCATTAAAACTTAAAAGCCCTGTCTTTCCTGATGGCTCACTAAGAAACTAAGGAGAGTTACGCCTCTGTCCTTCTCCGGCCTCGACTTTCTTTCCTGCCCATGCATTTGCATGCTTGCTCTTTACAATTTCATTCTTTCAATCATTCACACAAATGCATTCATTCTCATTTCATCTGCATAATATGTTAATCAAGCAATAACAGATAAAAGTGCACGCTAATCACAGCGTCAGCGTCTCAGTTTTCTATTTGGTTATTCTCTTCATCTTTCCATTGAAGGTTTTTGTTTTGCTTTATATTTGAGTTTTCTATTACGACTCGCTCCAGCACCCATCTTACGATGCTCAAGGTCATGTGGGTGCTGCTGTTTAGGTAGTAATTATGCCAATAATGACCCCAGAAGAGTCAACACATTAAAGATAATGCATTGAAATTTATGGAAATCCTTAATTAGCTCAATGGATGGTGAATGAGCCAACAAACTGAGAGGCACTCATTAATGACAGCAAATTAGAATCAAACAAAAAGAAACCTAGGGGACAGACAAATAAGTGATTTTTTTCTGTTCACTTTCCATTCAGATGGACGGAAAGAGTAAAGGAAAGAAAAGACTATGTCAAAAAGTGAGAGGAAGAGAGAGTGGATGCAAAAATACACCGAAGGAAAAAGGAGGAGGTTTGCTAAAGAGAGGGGGAAAAATGACAGAGACAAACTGACAGAAACAAATTAAGAGACAGATAGTGATGAGATTTAGAGCAATAAATGTTGTTTATTCCAAAGCCAAGCACAATTAACCATGGCACTGCCGGGCATAGCGGATGCTTCGGCATGCTGATTAATCCGATGAGAGATGAGTGTTTCTTAGTGCCACCAGGAGAGAAGCTAGCAAACATATTATCACAAGGATAGATAAACAGAGGGCACAGTGCTTAGGGAAATACTGTGTGTGTGTGTGTGTGTGTGTGTGTGTGAAATCACAGCAATAAGAGTACAAGGCCTTGTCTTGACACATTCTCTGCCCTAGACCTGATACAAACATGCAAGAACCCTCTTCCTCACTTTCTTCCATGCTTTACCTTATTCTCTCTGTATTTCTCCATCTCTTCCCTATCGTAATCAGTTTAAACATACGCACACATGTTTTTGTCACTTACCAGGACCACACACTGACTTCTACTCATTTCCGGGGAGACTTACCCAGACCTTACCCATAACTAACACTTGCTCTAACCTTACACTGCATCATTTTTGTAAAGTTCAATGAGGTATGTTGTGGGGACCAGCTTCTGTTGTCTGAGAAAATAGTTTGTGCCCAGTTTTTAGTCCCCACAAGTATAGAAAAACAAGGCCACACACACACACTTAGAATGATAGATCAACACTCAAGGCAGACAGGAAATTGCTATCCTTAAATGGGACGAAGAACAAGAAGGAGGTGAGAAAGGACGGTAGAGGGAAAGGAAGGGATAGGGAAATAATTGTGTGTGTACGTGTTGCCTCTCATACATTACACCTGCCCGATAGAACGGATTTCCACCCAGAGGAAAAATCGAGCACGCTCAGAGAGATTGCAGTATGTCCCATTGTGTTAGAAACAATTTGTCACGTAGCACAACTACACAAACTCTGTGGTGATAGGTGTCATTTAGCATACGTGTGTGTTTATGTCCATAACTGTGTGCATACCTGAATTTATGATTTTTAGTTATTGTATCATGGCACCAATTGTTAGAAGAACTGAATTTTTCAAGAAGGAAATTCATGAAACTAAAATTTGAAGCAAGTATATTTAAAACCTGTGAGATACTTACTGTATGGAATTCTCTATATGTGTGATAGTGAGGAAGGCTGCCAGGTTGGCGGTGTATGAGGAGATGACAATTAAAGCAAACATCCACCAAACGCCCATCATCATCCTTGTAGCTAGTGTAGTGTAGGGTACCTCTCCACCTAGAAAGAAAGAAGGAAGAGAGAGAACACCAGTTAAAGAAAAACACAGTAACAGAAAAAAGAAAAAAAAATCACATAGACACATTCAAGCAAGTCCTGCAGAAGAAAAAGCTGATGAAACAACAAAGCACATCCTGAAAAATTATGTCTGGATTATCAGATCACATGGCAGCATAAAGTGAGAAAAGCTATAGAGAATTGGCTCCATGATCTTTTAGAAAGACATCAAAAGGACACATCTCCGGTACAGCTTAAAGATATGATAATATTTATGGTAAAAGTCGCCTTTGGAGACTGTCTTTGAATCACTGGAGATGTCTTAATATATAAGCACTCCTGAAACACCAGCAGGCATACCTGTTTGGACACAAGTTAAAAACTAATCTGTGATGAATTGTCTTGAAAAAAGCCTTTAAGCTTGCAATCTGAACAGGATGTGTAAATGGCTGTCAGGCCTTCCCATTAGAATTCAGTGCTGCCAGAAGCACATTGCAAAGCAACTTGTCCATCTTCAAATATAAAACCTCTTTATCTGTTATAAACTGTTTTTTTGTAGCTTTGTCCTCTGAATCTTGTTGTGCACCAGTAAAAAGATAGCAAGCTCACTTTCTGGGAGCTTAAAGGTGGCTGCCACTCTACAAAAACAATCATTTATATGTGCATTAACTAAAATAACAGATTTATCTTTGGCTTTTCTGTTCTCCCTAGGTAAACTGTGGGCCGATCGATTCGAGTCATGCACTCACAATCAGGCATTTACACGTCTTCATGCCAAATACACGCATATAGTATGTACACACAAGCACATGGTACTGATTGATTTGCAGCATGTGACCTCCTCCTCGCTGCCTTTATTGAAGCCTGTCAGAAATAAACCCCATTCATTCTTCTAGCAGGAGATCTGTTACATAAACTCAGACAAAAGGCAGTCTCCTCACTCTCGCTTTCCTCCAGCCGTGACTCAGTAATATATGTGACACCCACATAATCCCATGTTCTCTCTATCTTGCACCCCTCCCCTTCCTCCACTGTATTCTTGCTTTTGCCATCTCCTTTTCAGGTCTTTCCTGAACCACATATAGCATTTGATTTAATTTAAATTTGTTATCTCTAGCTCTCATTCCATTCTGAGTTGACCAGATCTTTTGTAGGTTATACATTTGCTTTTGACATCAGGTTTTATCACAAACACGAATGCATACTGTACTCTGTATTCGGTTCAAATGATCCCCTCCCCATTTGGTTTTTATTTTGTACTGTATGCTTTTATGTAGAATGAGATGGCATCCTAAGCTCCGTTTTACGGTTCTTTGAGTATTTTCTTTGTATGAAAAGTCACAGTAATAAATCAATTCTTTTCATTTCTTTTATCATTTATTGTAGGTAGCCTGACACTGACAACTCTTGATGAATAAAGGTGAGAAAATTAATAAATAAAGCAAAATAAATTAAATTCTCATAAAAAACACACAAATACAAAAGCAAAATGTCTAAATCTGTAACCTCTTCAGCAGATTTAATCAAATATTTATTTTTAAAAGAAATTTAATAAAAAGAAATTGATAGAAAGAAAAATAGCCCTATCAATTAAAATACATGTCTACATAATATTTGTGATAAAGTTCATGGACTTAACTCCCCATGAGAGAGAAATAACAGCAGACTTTCCAAGGCAGTGAGAAGATGACTCTTTTCCAAGGATGGATGCAATCAGCAGGCACAGGTGCTTTTTTTCTCATTATGTATGCAGACTGTCAAATATGTCCAAATATGCCAAACCGTGACTGCAGTTTCTGGGGCTTCAGTAGCTTCTAAACCATGACCTTTGTGAATCATTTCACTTGTGGAAGGTAGTCAGGGACTTTGGGTTTCATACTAGAAATATCCATTGAAGGCCAATTAACTCACCGGGAAAAAAAAAAAAAGTCAAATTGCTGCACAAGTGACTTTTACAAACTATTTAATAGAGCAGGGAAAATGACTGGGCTCTGTTCTGACACCTGAATATCCCAAATTTAAAGGTGGGCAAAGTTTTCTTAGATTCTTTGCGGTGTTTTATACTTCTTGCTGTCCCTAGACAGTGTCTAAATCAAATCAAGATCAACTACAACAGAGTTTTTGAAAAGGTCATTTTGTTTCCTGCTCTAAATATCTGAGTGAGAGAGAGAGAGAAGGTACTGTAGTAACATCTTCGTAAGATATATAAAGTCGGATTTATAAAGCTCAATAAAACAAAGTGAACATTGAGAAGTGGGTTGTTATAGCTTTTAACATGGTTTATGAGAAGACAAGCCTGGCATTTATACCTGCCAAAATGTCAGAAACTTCCCTCTTAGTTTACTATGGACTAAGACACCAGATCTTAAATGGTTTTCAAATTGCTAAAATTACTCCATGACTAAGCAGACTTCTAAAGGCCCCACGGCTTACACACAAGCAGCACTCAGCAGAAGTTTTAGCTGATACCGAGTAAAAGAAAACACTTTCAGAATAGGCACAGAAACCTGACCGCATGTTAAGGACTGACAACCATTAAAAGTAATTAGTTTAACCGCTGCCACACAGATAAAAGTTAAACTTCTGCTTAGCTATTGACTGTGCTAACAACAGGTGAGTTGTTGATTGTAGATCTATTGTTAGAATTATTTTGAACATTTCATCTGTGGGGATTCCTTCAGTGAAGCTAACCAGGACCACTAAAGGAAGCTGCATGATGACCCGTCTCTGCAGGACTTAGAATAAAGGAGTTTCTCTTCAAGGCACTCTTCCACACACCATTCAAGTTTTCCTGTGGTTGCAATCCTGAAAAGCTCCTGTCACAGGTAAAAGAGTGAATGTGTCTCCGTTTGCATGTGTGTATGTTTATGATTCCAGAAGAGGCATAACTAGCATCAAGGAGCTTTTGTGGGTACTAGCTCAGCAGCTTTGAAGATGTGTAATTGTGTCCCTTCAATACACCTTCCCATTCTTTCCATCATGTCTCTCCTGCTTCTCATTTCCATCTCTGCTGTGCTCCCCTGTACGTGTCCCCTGTACATTATGTCTATGACTTTATGACATTATGACTCCATGAATCAAAATCTGCAACTTCAAAGGACCATAAAAGGGTGGCATCAGGTTTGAACTACATGAACTACTTTACAGATGTATTGTTTGAAAATCATGTTGCTGTGTTTCATAATCTTAATGCATTTCACCCAAGATCTATAGGTCACCACTGGTCTTCATTTATTTCACCACTGTTACCAGATCCTAACTGCTGGCTTACTTCCTGTCAGCCTTTATTGACTGACTGGATTGCTGGCTGTCTACATAACTGATTAGGGGTTAATTAGATAGCTGGCTGTCTATATACTCCCTTGGCTGTGTGACTGACTGACTGACTGATTGACTCGCTCCATTACTGGCCTCTGGCTTAGCCAACGGATTCACTTTCGCATTTTAAAACCTGGCTTTTTCTTTCTGCTGCTTTTCTTATTCACCTCCAATTTCATGATCTGATTTTGTGATTGCCTGAGCAGATTGGCAACTAGTAAATGGTCCTCACTCCTCTTTCTAGTCCTTTCTGTTATATGAAAAAATTCTCCCAGACACTTTCCCTCATTTTATTCTCATCTGCAGTCTTCCTGCCTTTTGGTTCATGTTGCTAAATTAACACATACACGCACAGATACTGTAAGTGTGTGCTACTTTTTTACCATTGTGTACACTGAGTTCTAAGGAAATGGGGAACAAGAGAGAGAATAAACCTTCTTTTTACCAAAGATTAACTAGCTGAGGTAAATACACTACAAATATGATTTAACAATGATAATGCGATAAAACCATATTACAGAAAAATGTCTTTTCTCGACTGCAATTGATTCCGAGTTGTTAAAATTGTGATTAGTAGGATAATGTATAAAACATTTTTTGAAAATTCACCCGCACTCCATCACTGATTAAAAAAGAAAGAAAGAAAGAAAGAAAGAAAGAAAGAACTCCATAGGGCACTTTTAATAGATAAAAAAAATTAAAGTGCTGACCAAAAGCCATACCATTACAGAACTGAGATTGCCAGAGTGAATGTGAGGATTGTGCCCTTGAGAAGAAGGGGAGGAACAGAAAGCCAAGATGTTGCAGAGGAGTGACAGAAATGGGAGGGTGAGGTATGTGGGCTGCGAGCTGTGAAATATCGAAAATGACATTGTTAAAATTGGATATGAGCAACTCAAACACAATCACTATCATGTGAAGGAGCTTAGAAAATATTCACTGACTAAAGTCTGTGTACTTAGGAAGACCCACAGATTGCCCTAGTCAAGGTAAAAGTGCTGAGAGAACCATCTGTCAGAAGCTGCACTGGGTCAGACAGCCGTGGTCCTATTGGTTTGATAGAGCAAGACACAGCCTGCATGCAGTCACCTATAATGAGACCACAGTATTGTAGCTGAATTCACTACACGCATGCATGTGGTGGACACATATGCCACTGTTTTGGTGAGAGAAGTTACTCTGTGTTTCAGACATCCAAAATAGATAAGCTTTTGTCTATTTTCCCCCATTCCTATTCAAGACATGCTTAAGTTACAACATCAATTTGATGAAAAAAAAGTATATTAATATGGCTTACAGAATGGACAGTAACTAATAACACAGAAAAGAAGTTTTCTGTTCCTATTTTCCCATGAAAATTATGCCAGTGAGTTATTAATAAACTGCTTCATTCATAACTGAAAACTTCAGATATTATGAATTAGCTGTGTGTTGGTGTGTGAAAGGCTCTCTCTTTCTGCAGGACCTGCCCTTAATTCTGCATTTCAAAGATAAGCATATTCACACACAAATGTGCCAGATACTCATGAACGCGTTCACACACATACACACACATGCAGCCTTGTCTTCTTGGCTGTTGTAACCTTCATATTATACACAGATTGTATTGATCTATATATAAGAGGTGAGCAAGGAAACACAGCCTGTAAATAAGCTAAAGGAAATTTCTGCTGATTCCATCATTTTCATGTTCCTTTCAAGTGTGAACGGGAGGTAAAAGTGCTGATAAGGCTTGAAGAAAAGAGGAGCGAAGAGGATAAATGTGTTTCTGTAATAAGTCCAATGTCAAGCAATTTCTGCATATGGTACATAAATGCATGGTGGCAGCACACACACACACACACACACACAGAGTCAGTGCACTTCTGCCTCAGCTATTCAAGGAAGCCATTAAAGTTACCACACTAAGTCATACACACATACAGATGCAGAGACATATGCCCACGTGCACTCACACAGAATAAGGCTGGGGGTTTATCGCAGGTCTCCACATTTGACCCGGTGCAGTCTGGAACTTCACTGACTACTCTACCTTCATTCATATCAGGGAATATTTAAAGACCAAAAAGCTGTGAGTTTCAATGAAAGTTTACAAGCGATGATGTGGCAAGTTGGTCAGAAAGTCTCTGAAGGGCAGACACACAAACTCTCAAAAAACTGAGTGTGGTTATTGTAGGCTAATATTAGCAAAGAGTAAACAGACCACACCTGATCACAGCTAGCTGTACTGCTCAGTTTAAAACAGATAAGGTCAGTTCATGCTTTTCAAGTCTGTGTGTTCACAGGTTCTCCATGGATCCAAGTGACATACATTTTGTCATCTGCCAAGTCAATAAGGGTCTAGGTGCAAAATCTGGCCCTATTCTTGTTCAACAGTTGCAGTCTTTGTTGATTTGTTTTTACTTTTTCATGTTGTTCAACCAAATACAACAAACAAAGGAATTCATCTTTTGTCATCATCGTGCTTTCTAATGTGCAGGGTGGAACGTATCTATATAACGAGACTGTCGTATGAATACAAACATGTCTGTGTCTGTCCAAGGGCAAGCAGTCCATACACAAACAGACCATTGTGGACTATTGCACCTATGATATGTCATTTCTTCCTACAAAAGTTGACGTGGAGTTTTATATATTCCTTATTTAAAGAGAATGATTTGCATGTTTTGGACACCCATGAACATCTCACACATAAAAATAATACAACTTATTTACAATCTACAAGGATGGCAACTGCCAACCAGCACAAAAAACATTTAGTTTATAATCACAGTAAGCCATTCCTCTTATGTTATGCTTGGCGATCATGCCAAACAACAGACAGCCGACTACCACAAGATATCATAGCATCTCCCAGCAACAAACATCTTCATAGTGAGCCAACCAACATCTTGTCAGGTTTGCCCGGCTGCACCTGCCTCTCTCACTTCTCTCCCTCTATTTTAGCTCCCTTACCCCTGATTTCTTTATCTGACACACCTGCTTCACGTCCCTTGAATCACCACCAGCTGCACCTGATTAGTTTCTTCCTATTTATACTGTGCTCATCG
>NW_018127936.1:146753-159929 GCF_001952655.1 Monopterus albus
CACTCCACCACGCAGGTCGATGCACAGTCTTCCATTAACTGTTACTCTGACTTTGTCCCCTCAGCAACCAACCTCCACGACCAGTCCAGGAGTGAATCCTAGCGTCCGCAACCCGGCCTCCTCCTTATCACCCACCACTAACTGTATGTTTTCCCGGACTGCTGCTCGACACCCGGTTCTGCTCCATATTCCTTCACCTGGTTGTACACGTATTGTCACTGTAAATAAATAGAGCACTTCTTGTACCGAAGTCAGCTACCTGGGTCCGTCATTTTTTACTCGCTCACCTCCCTACCAGAGCGTTTCTAACACATTTCAACTTTGTCTGACAGGAAAAGTCTAATTGATGCATGCAAAGGTATCTCCTGTCTGTGATTTTAGCCAATCAATTGTGGTATAGACTTTAAATAGTCCAAGGTGTGTCTATGTTGTGATGACAGTATAAGTAGGCTGGGCTGTGTGGGCACAGTATGCTCTATGATAACTTTCCAAAAGGAGTAAAAAGAGAATACACAGAGAGTGAGAGAGAGAGAGAGAGAGAGAGAGAGAGAGAGAGGAAGACTGGCAAAAAAAAAACAACTTACAAAGTTGCCTTTTCCAATTAATTTCAATTCTCACAAAAGGTCCATCAAAGCAGTCAGCTCTTTTGTCCAGGCTAGGGCTAAATCACAATATCAGATTCACGGTCTGCTTTGCAATGAAAGTGATGCAGTACACTGGCCTGTGCCCATGTCCTTAAAGAGTACCAGCGCCCAGCCAAAAAAAAAAAAACCTGCCTGGCCTGCCAACTAGTAGGGACAACATGCTTTGTCCATAACCTGTATAGCTGCTATATAATGTAATACCATGCTATCAGTTGTCTATGATGTTGTGAGATGATGGTTATGGGTGGGTGTCTGTGTACAGTGTGCTGCTGTCTGTGCAGTGACTTCTCCCAGTGTGGTTCTTTTCCATAAATAACATCATTACAAGCAAAATTTCTAAGCCAACAAGAGAAGGCATGAGAGAGAGGGAGACCCAAAGCAGACTGACAGAAAACAAAAATCAGTTTATAAAATTGTCTTTTCCAATTAAAAAGGCCATCAAAACATTCTCTATTCCACTTTTTTATCCAGATGTAAAAGATTAACTTTACAGTCTTCCAAGAGTGAAATTAAATGATGTAAAATGTTATCTGTTTCCCCTGAGTATATACAGATCAACGGTACACAGGCATAAGCAGAGTCTTGCAGTGCCCACACTGTGTCCCTCTTGCACACATGCAGACATAGCTGAGATCTGCATGGTGAGCATGCTCTGAAGCACAGCTAAGCGGGGGAATAATTTGCATTTCAATCTTTTAATTTGCTCCCGTTTTGTGAAATTGAGCTGACTTCCACAAGCTAACCGCTCTGAGGACAGAATCCCATTTCAGCTTCTCCCTTAAGGGTGGTTCTGCCAAATCTGAATATATGTATAGGGTTTCACCTTAAATCATGTTCTGAACATGTCAGCTCTGCAAAGACAGACTTGAAAACATTATGCTCAAAGTTCTATAAAAGACAATGACAGAACATTCTCTGAAAATACTGCAGCACTTTGTTCACCTCTCCAAGGCATCTTTAATGCTCCAGAAACCACTTTCTGCTTCACAAAATGTGATGTTTCTCAAAGTATGGTCTGTTGTAGTTTGCTTTTAAACATTTGGGGTTATGATGGTACATCGCCTGGGGAAACAGCAACAAAAAAAAATTGATAAATAAAAGCCACAAGCACTACACATTCAGCTTTTCACCTACTTGTGATAAAATGTGATGATAGCTGATTTGTAAAAACTACTGTGTTTTAGCATATTTTAAAATTCCGCAATGACATGATCAGCATTTAATTCTTTTGTTTACTCAAATTTCATTCACAACAGGGTTTAACTTTTCTAGTTTTTACAATTAGTGTTATACTATATAGTTAAGATTAGTCAGCTTGTCTGTATAATGAAACTGCTTTGTTGCCTAGATTAGCTAGCAATAGATTTATTATTATTATTTTGAACTTACAGTAGTTTTTAAGCTTTGGTTTACCTTTCTGATGATAATACTTTGTGGTAAATCATTAATAATATTTACTGTAATACTTTACTGAATGGAAAGTGGATCTCAACCAGTAACATTGCCTCATCCCACTGCTGCTTTATCACTTTATCACAACAACATTAATTCAAGATTTAATCACTTGTAAAGACTTGCTGCAGTTTGCAAGCACATGTGTGTATGTGACAGACCAGAGACGTTCAGATTGTATTAATTTTGTTTGTGGATTTGTTAAGGCACATTACTTTTCCTGATCATGGGGTGAGGGAGCAGGTGACCACCAGAATGAACAAGTTTGCATTGAAAAATCATAACATCTGTGTCCTGTAGTAATGATGCGGCATGTTTACCCAGAATTTAACTAGATCAAACCCTTGTTTAACACACTCATATACTCTCTGGTCTAATCCCCTCCTGTTTTCAATGTCCACGATACTTTGTGCAAAGATATGGAAAGCAAAATTAAAATAGTTATCAAAATTAAAGGTTAGTAACCATCAGCTATAGACATCTGCTTTGTTTTGCATTTAGCTGTTATTATGTTCCTGAACTGTTTCCTAATCAACCTGCACACAATTTGCCACAAATCTATTGTATGTTACTATGTTACTACGGTATGTTAGTCTGTTACTGTGGGTGTCTCTTTGTAGTGCACACGTTAGTACCAGCAGGGTCCAGAACCATTTGTGAGTTTTACAGGTGAAATATTACCAATATGGAATCTTTAATAACTTTAATAAAGTGATTATCATTATACCAACACTCCTCCAGCATAATATTAAAAGAGAATAATTTATTCCTGAGATATTACAGATTTTGTCTATTTATGTGAGCTTTGTATCACAGAGAAATTAAAGTGATTGCCTCTGAGAGTTGGGTTTAGCTCAGGTGATGCTCAGGGGTGACACAAGAATTACTGTATATATTCCATATTGTTCCTGTTAAATAACAAAAAGAAACAAATACGTAAATAACACTGATTTATTTACATTTACATGAGCCTTACACACAGACATAAAAAAGCAAAGTGCTGTCTGCTTTGTCAGCTGAAATACTGATACCTAAAACAAAAAAAAATGTTTTCTGTGAAAAGATGATATGAATGTGGCTGTTAGGTTGCTGATTGCAATTTGTATTTGTTATGCTAAGTGTAATCAAGACCTTCTCTGTCACAATCAAAAGTTTGGATGGCATTCATTGAACAAATATAAACTGACATTATTAAAGTCATTTTACTGTTGGTGAGATACTGTAATTAGCCAGAAGTTACATTAGCTGAAGTACTAACTTTGTTCATCCACATAATTACCTCCTATCAACTTTATAAAATGGCAGATTTTAATTAAAACATAAATGTACGTGTTGCTGTAAATATTTGGTTAGAATTTTTATCAAATAAAACCAAAAATGACTTACCAACAAATATACCCCTAAGCCCCTAAAAAAAGTTAGCTGTTCTTGATTTTTTTTCTCTACTTGTTTGTTGTGTGTCAGTGTGAATGTATGTGGTCCATGAATGTGTGAGCAGGCACATGCTTTAATAAACCTCATCAGTATATTTAATCATCATCCTAACCTTCTTCCTGAAACTCTTTAAAGGGCACAATCCAGAAACATGCATACAGTACATCTGTACATGTTGCTTGCTTACACTTCTACTCTTCCATCATGTTTTGATGATGGTCTAAGGTTCTTATAGGAAATCAGAGAGCATTCTGGGAAGGGAAATGCTATTAGGCACATCTCGGAATTGTAAACTTCATGCATCTTAGCTCACAACATTACAAGCCGGATGGATCTTTACAATGGTGGCATTTGATGGGTTGAAAAAAATTGCTAACCACATGGAAAATCCCTCTTCAGTTTGGTTGATAGCCAGGGGTATTAGGTGGAGGAACATGTACAATGGACGGATTGAAGAGCAGAACGCAATAAAGGTGCTGGAGAAGGAATGCATGTACTCTGTCATCCTCCTCCTCCTCCTCTTTTCAATTCTCTCACTTCTTCCCCTCTTCACACTGGTCCCAATACTGTAATATGTCTTTCCTAAAAAGTTTATAATCACTGGGACACCATCAGTCCAGAGTGATTGAGGTCTAAGAGTACACATAGATGGTTTGAAAATAAATAAATAAATAAAATGATTCCTGCAAGTCATCAGACGTTAGAGGGGTATAATCTGAGGCAGTGGGGGGTGCTTGCTCAGTGGTGAGATTTGAAGCTTTACAAGAAAGCCGCATATATATATAAAACCCTCCTGGATGTGCCCACCACTCGTCTGGCTTCAAAGCTGCATTCATCTGGAGCTACCTTTTAACTGCAGCATGTCAACAAAGATGGGGGAAAAGAGGAGGGGAGCAGAGGAGGGTAGACGTGAGGGGTGTAGAGAAGTAGGCAGAGAAATATAGTCAATGTGTTGATGCAGATGACTTGGCTTATACAACAAGTTTGTGGGCCAAGCCAGCAGGAAACAACGACCCTTCTATGTGACTAATTTTTCATCCCCGTTTTCAGCTGTCCCTATTTATTCCACCTAACATAAATTAATTTCAGTGTGCAGGCATATGCTTATTTGGCTTTTGTGTGTGTGTGTGTGTGTGTGTGTGTGTGTGTGTGGCTTTGACCTTGTTTACTTTGTGAAGTGTCTGAATTTGCTGACTCAAAAGAAATCAATAGCAACCGAATTCTGTAAGATGATCTTGTTGTTGTCTGTCTTTATATGCTGCCGTCGTGGCCAGGGCACTGCTGAAAAAGAGGTTTGGAAACTCAGTGGTTTACCCTGGTAAAATATAGGTTAAATGAAAGAAATAAAAACTAAATTTGTTTTTTTAATGATTAAGAGAAACCTCTGAGGTTCTCTGGTAACCTGAGTTGGACAATGTAAAATAAATGTTTAATAATGTTGTGACACTAATTATTGTGATTTTCTATTTCTGTTAAAACCTGAGCTTGAGTGGTGTCAAATAATCAGCGCCATGCAAAAACCTTTGCTCAAAATCAAGTATATTACGTAGCCTCGAGATTATGTTATTTGCCACAGCACAGATAATATACATTGGTTTTAAATTTGAAAGGAAAACGAGAGCTGTTGGACTTTATGTGGATCTGACACATACAGTTCTGAGGGTTAAAACTATTTCAGTTTCAATGTAGAAAACATCTTCTACTATTTCTTTTATCATTCTGTTCTTTCCACTCAAAGCAAACTAAGCAGTACACATGATCGCACAATATGAACAATGTTTCACTATTTTTTAACCATTTTGAGGATTTGATAATGAAGATGTTGTTTCTTTAATGAGATGCTGTTGCTTTGACAAACCTCCCTGTCTTTGTAGACAGCACTAGAGGCTATAGTCGTCATGTTTAGGTTTTTTTGATTTTTCACACTTAAAACTCAGAATTCTGAAAGCTGTGAAAAGTTATCTATAATGTTTTAGAAATTTAGCAAAGTTTACTATGTGAGAGTATTTAGACAGAAGAAAGTCTGAAATGTGTCATAATACTGTAGTTTGTAAAAGGCTTTTAATAAAACTGTGGGTTAAGATTTAAAAAATCTCACTTTGCCATCATGTAGGGCTCTGTTTTCTGACAGGACAACGACACATGCAATACATGCCGGTGTTTTTCTGACCCTGAAATATGATTTGCCTGTACCTCTGTTATGCACATACTGAGTGTAGAGGAAACGTTTGACAGCAATGTTCGGTGACTAGAGAACAACGCTGAATAATAACAATAAACATTGCAATCGGTTTGACATTAAAATACATGTTCAGTGCAACTGTAGCAAGACAGCCAGTGAACCAGACTGTACTCTCGTGCACCACTGTACCACAGAGGTAACCTATGTATAAAATCCTTGTCCAGAGGTTTGATTTTTGCTCCTTTTATTGTTCAGATTTTATTGTGGCCTACAAAGTCAGCAGCTGTGAGTCAGTAGCTTTTGTGTGAATCACTGGCTTACAAAATAAAAATGGGCACAATTATGCATGTAACAAAAAATTTGTATTTCAGCTGTTTATGTCTGTGTACTGCCTGTCTGAACCCTACTTGGAGAGGCTGGTCTGATCGCTCATAAATAAATGCTGTGATGGGTACAGCTGTTAAAAGAAGTGTTTTTCTCTCACTTAAAGATGTCAATTCCTGTCATAACTTTCTCCATTTGATTTGTAATTACTGTGTAAACACTTTATGCCAACATGGTGGTGTTGCTGATACTGACAGAGAGAAGTGGTGTTTGACCCTGCTGTTTGTTGTGGACCTACCACTGTGCTAAAATGTCCTTCAGCTAGACACTGTCACAACTCAGAAAGAACAAAATTGCTCAAATTATTGGAAAAAAAATTCATCATTTTGTGGCAGATTGGAGTGATTACAGCTGGGAGCTGACATCAGCTGAACATATTCCAACTCTCCTTTCTCTGTTTAAAAAGCTCAAATAAACTGCTGAAGTCTAATGTCATTCAAGAATAACTGATGCTATAACTCTGAAGAGAAGCCTCAGAACTGTTGGCAGTGGGAATGTGGATTTCAAAAAAAATGATGGTATGGTGCATAGAAGTAGATTTCCAGAGCTGTGGACAGACACAGTGAGCCCTCCTCACTTTCTACAGCTATGGAAAGGAAAGAAGAAAGAGAAAATCGATCATTCAAACATGTTGCTGCTGATGCTGCTCTGGGATGAGATTATAGAGCCACAAGTCTACACACAAGTGGATGCCTCAAGCACTTCTCCAGGAACACTTCAGCACAATAAATTTGTGACTGATGCTTGTTTACATTAACCACATGCAATGAAGGGTATAGAGGCCGTTGCCTACAGGCCACTCAGAACAGAGCTAGCCCTTATCACTAGGGTGTCCAGTCACCTCCTCCAACATTTGACCTCATTTATCTCATTTACACTGAAATGTGGTCGTTCTCCTGACAGAGAATATAAAGTGCTCCATAAACTGATGTATTCTTCTTTTTCACCTCTGCCACAAGTAATATTATCATGCAGAATTCTTTTTCAAAAGCAACTGTCCATAGCATGCCAGTGATTATATTAGGAGTCAGAGATGTTACTTTCTGAATACTTAAGGTTGCATTTGGAAAGAAAGTTTCTTTAGTGTTTCTGAGGATGCAGAGTTTAGTTATGATTCTAACACAGAACTAAACACCAAAGAATCTTCAGTGTTGACTTATTAAAAATATTAAATAGTTCACATACTGTTGCATTTTATCCACTTCTTCATATTGTGTTGTAAAGAGAAGCTATAGTTGCTAATTTATTTATTTATATAATACAATAAATACATTGCATTAGTTTATTGTCTCTGCAATACTCTGCACTTTACCAAGAAATGTAAGTAAATAACATCAAGACGTAAAGAGTACCTCACTGTAGATTCCTCACAATTCATTTAAAAATAATTAGCATACCAAGTCTTCCATTGCACTTGTCCAAGATGTTCACATAACATATTGTATGACCTTGCATTTGTAGTTGTTCCAAACAGTTGCACTTGAAGGCATGGCGAGAAGCTAGTCATGATAGAAACTGGCTGTCAATGACAGCTCTGTACAATAAATAAACACTGAAACATCTGATTTTTGTGATTATCAAAACACAAGTGTCAAGCAGTCGATGTATGTAATAAAGAAATGCATATGATGCAAATAGTTCTCCACATATTCCTAAAAAAAAGACTACAAAAATCCAAACAGGCTGTAAAGACACAAAGACTGACTTGCACATCATCAGATTAAACTATCTGATCATATACTGACTTCTCAATCAGGAGGAAAGCAGAGTTAATACTTGTTTGAATTTCAATCACATGCAGGGCCTTTTATGGCCTATCTGTGCCCACCAAGATTGCTATAATGAAGTACAGCAGTATGGTACCACGTGCACCGTCTTTTTCTTGTCCCCATTACTGTTCCCAGGCTGGACGGCCCTATCTCACTTGTCCTTTTGCTACCTCCTCCTCTCTTACCTCTATAAATTAAGTTATTCTGTCTCTTTCCAACCTTCTCTATTATTGTATAGTCCTGCATCGGCAGACACTATAATAACTCAGTGATTACTTACAAGGTGTTTAACAAGGTGTGCAGCAGTCAGCTCTCCCACTGTTTTATGTATTTCAACGGCCTGTACATCTCTTTCTCCTTTTCTCCTTGAGGTTTTTCTGAGTTTTGCTGGTGGGTGGTAGAGATGGGGGTTGCCTTGTTAACATAAATGATCCCATAAATCTTGCAATTATCTAGATTCACTGAGGGTCGTTCAGGAAAAACTGGGACATAATTTGCTGCCATGCTTTTTGCTACAAAAAAGAAAGGAACCACTAGATTTGTCCATTGTCTCTCTTGTGATTTCTTTAAGGTCAACTTGAAGGTCACATCATTCTTTGTGCCTTATTGACCCTGAGGTGTGAGAACTGCCGTTACTAAAAGTTGTATCCATTAAGATGATTTTGTTTGTTTGTTTTTCTTTTTAGATATGCACTTCTACATTTACCCATCAGATACTCCTAAATAACTGTACATTAATTAAAATTTGCATAAACATTCTGTGAGCACAGCATCTATCGCGAAGCAATTAAATCCACTGCTCAAAGCCTGACCTTTACAACAGCACATTCAGTGAGAAATAAATGGAATTCACTCGGTCTGTTTATCTGAGGAAGTCAACAGCAGAGAGCCCAAAATACATATGATTGTATAACAATTAAGTCTCCCTCCCAATTACTGTCCCTGCTCGCTGCAGCTTCTCTGACTCACTGGTGAAATAATCTAAGTAGAACAAGACCAGCCAATTTCAGTAAGCTTCGGAGCTGATTTCACAGATATACATTTTACAGGAGGCACAAATCTTCAGTCAGCATCACTATAATCTGCACAGTTTTATACGTATTATTACAGAGATTTTTTCACTCTGCAAAGGTTTACATTATATCTCTCTATTTATCTGCCCCTATCTCTGTCTTTGCAGTCTCCAGCTGAATGTGACATTTACTGTAGGAGAACAGCAGGAGATATTTTGTTCGAGCAACTTAACCAGCAGGATTTAACATTTAAGGTAGCAAGAGACAGAAAAAGATAGGAAGTGACTGGGAGCATTAACAGCATTTGAGATTGAACATATACAATACGCTCTAACATGTACAACAAGCATGAACATGCTCTAGTGGGTGGCTGCAGCAAGAAAGAAGCAGCCTAATAAATGTCAAAGACCAACTCCGTTTCCCTAATGACTATCAAAACACATTTGAGTCACAAAAACACATCTCTTCAATTTTCTAACATATTTTGGCAATTTTGTACGTCAACAACATTATGAAGGATGATTGCAGCTGGAGATGTAGGTGTCCGCAGTAGTCAGTCCTTTACTTGCCCTGACATTTTACCATTTCTGTTCACTTTCACAGCACTTAATGTTTTTTTGCTGCAACAGGCAGCGGGTGTCATAAAAAAAAAATTAAGTGTGGTACCTGCACACTGCAGATATTGGTGTAGACCTAAGCAGAGCTAAAATAAGAATAAATACTGTATTAGACATACAGTACTTTTATCAGGTATGCTCTGTATGTGCTGGATGTGTAAACAAGCAGCACTCTGTTAACAAGTTCAGGATACCAACATAAAGGTATAGTTCCTGGACAAACCAGCAAGAGGAAGCCTGAGTTAGAATGTAGCCAACTAATGAAATCCCATCTTTTTGCTTGTCTACTTACAAATTTTAGGAAAATACATCCACTGAGAGGCCACTTGGCAGCACTTCACTTGGCTGCACTTCTTGGAGCGTCCAGCTTCTTTTTAGTTGTAACTTTCTCAAATACAGTCTCCATATGCGACTGAAAGCTCCTATGGGTATCCTTGAAACCTTGTGCTTTTTTATTCATAACATCCCAACCTTGTGTTTATTATAGCAATCATGACAACAGTTGTGTTAACCCAAACCATGATCTTTTTTTCTAAAGTTGTCCAAGCCACATTTGTGGCTAAACTTAATCAAGGTGTTTTTGTACTTAAACCATGTTTCCATGACAACAAAGTACGCCTGTTGGTAGAAGGGTCCTGTGGGTCGTATTCTAAAACAGGGAACGACTATGTTGTAGTTTAGTTTGGGGGATGAAGTTATGGTGGACAGATAGACATATATGGAAAATGTAGGTGAACCAGTATCAGCTGAACTGCATCACATGTGAGCAGTAAGAGAGCAGTGGACACTGGAAGGCCAAATGGGAATTCTAAGAAAGGAAAGAAAAGGGGGCAAGGAAAGCAGTCAGCTGTGAGAGAGACAAGAGAGCACAAAGTAGAAAGGAGGAGAGAGACATGCATTTAATGGAACTGCTGAGAGATGGACTCTTTTCACAGTGGCACACCTCTGCAGCCAAAAGATTCTATGAGAGGGACAGAACAAAAAAAGAGGGAGGATAGAGAGAGATAAAGAGACGCCATCCCAAAGTTGGGTCCACTTCACAGCAGCACAACAGACTCATTAGAGAAGGATAATGGATTAGAGGGAGTCAAAAAGAGAGGAAGAGAGGATGGAAAAGAGAGGAAGAGAGCAGGAAAATTATGATAACATTGGCTTCCCTGCATTACAGCACAGCAGAAACACAGATAATGATGGAGGGAGAGACACAGAGGAAGCGAGTGGGGGAATAGGGAGTGGTGAAAAAAACAACAGTAAGCAGAGAGAAGGGATGAATGGAGAGAACACAAAGAGATGAAATACAAAAGAAGGGACTAAGGAAACAGAAAAGCAATTGTTGTTTTCTGTATGATTCTCCAACAAGGCTGTGAATATAACACACACTTCCTGTTTCTCTCTCACACACACATGCATGCTGTCATATACAGGCAGATGCACAGCAGGGGACAGTGGAACAAAAGAGGTGCAGCGTGTGTGAGAGGAATAAAATAAGATAGGGAAATAAAAATGTTTGGAGCAGCAGATGGGAAGATGAGAGCGTTTATTATGGCCTATGGCCCTGACTCTGTGTGTGTTTGTGTTTATATATCTGTGCATTTTTTCATACAGTGAAAACAAGTAATTCAGAGTGTGAGTGTAACTGTGTGTTTCCTACAAGCTAGCTAGCTCTAACTGAGAGACAGCCACACTAATGCTGACAATGGGGCTGCATGCTAAGATAACACACATATGTGCACACACCCATATGAACAGTCGATTTCTCCACAGCATCTTACTTCCCCCCTGCTGGTTAGGATGTTAATTAGGTGAGAACACTAAAAAGCGAGACAGAGACAATGACTGTGAAATATTTGTGAAAGATAAATATTCAATGTGACATCAGGGTTTTGCTTTTGACTGTTCTAGTTTAGCTCAAACACTGCTGGCAAAAGAGCCAGGACAGGGCACAGAGGAAGTGAAGAAATGGAGAGACAGATGGAGGGAGACAGGAAGGTACCGAAACAGGAAATGGGATGGAGGAATGGGGTAACGTGTCCACTCTCACACTGTCTCTGTTAGTTTAATTTTTCTAACTCTTCAACAAGTCCAACTTGCATAACAGAGCCCCTCTCTCCCGCCTACACAGGTTGCACGTCAGCAGAGATGCCTCCTTTGACTGCCAGCTTCTGTCGCCTTTTTGCACATTTCAATTACAGCAGAGTTCACAGTCCATTTGATAGATGTGCCCACTTCAGCTTTCATCTCGCCCAGAGACTGCCGCTTTGCACCAAAAATAGATATATAAAAACAACACTAAAAAAGGACTGTCATACTTGCTGCAGTTTTAAAATGTAATCTGTCGCAGATGCTCTGTGGCTGTGAAACGCCCTGCCCAAGCGGCACCACAGACTCAGAGCTTTCTGTGTAAAACTGGCCCAAAAGCCTTTAATTTCTTCTAGAATTGCTATCATCCCATTCCTTTTACTGTTATTTCTTGGTTTCCTGGTGCCTTCTTAGAATTCTATTTTTCTTGCAGCAATCTTTGCTTTTAATGAAATAGATTACAAATTGATTCATTGATGCATTTACTTAGAGTATTCAATGCAAATTTCCAGATGAATGAAACACTGAAAGAAACGGTCACTTTAATTTGCCTTTGGATTTTATTCTGTCTCCAGTACCCATAGAGAATTATGTTTAATCCGCCAGATGCACTGCATTGTGAACAGCATTATCACCTTCAGTGATGAATAACACTTTCATTACACACCATGTATGACCATGTTTCAAAAACATTATTCTGCTCCTAATGGTTTACAATTAGTCACAACACTTCCTTATTAGTACTTCTGCTCAGCTTGTTGAAACTTCTATCTGAGGTATTACCACTATCTTCTGACCACACTCCGAACTGCTGCGGGCTGTCTTGTTTTCCAATCTTCCCATATTCTTGCATGTCACCCTCATCGTGCTCCCCCTCCACTGACTGTCTGTGGTGGTTCATATCAAATCCAAAAACCAGGTGTACAAGACTTCAAATGAGTAGACCTCACCATTCCTCCAGGCCATGGTCTGTCCAGGCTTTACAAACCAGCCAGTCAATGCCTCGCATTCTGCTAATGTTGTCTCCTCTTCTAATAATGTGACCGGGTAATAACTCACCCCAGCCTTGACTCTCCTCAATCCTGCTCTGAAAAGTACTGGAATAACCTTCCCACCTCAGCCATGGCTAAAGAGTAACCCGACTGGAGCTGAAACCCAATCTCCTTAGGAAACATTTCACATCATTTATATCATATCCTCTCTCTGACCCAGTGGTGTAGTGGTGTGTTTGTGGGTGAGTGCATTGTGGCTATAAGCTAACCCAACAGTTTACAGAGAGAATGACTTAGATAAAGCATATGAGCAATTTTTAAATATATTTAAGAAAGTATATGACAGGAACTGTCCTTGTAAGCAGTATAAAAACAAAAGGAATTACAGTGGGAAACCGTGGATGAGTAAGGGATTACAGAATGCATGTAAAAAGAAGAATGCGTTATATAAGGAATTCATAAAGGACAGATCAAAGAAGGCGGAAGAAAAATATAAGTCATATAAGAACAAATTAATTGAGATTTTGAGGAGATGTAAGAAACTATATTACTCTAAAGTATTAGAGGATAATAAAAATAACATGAGAGGTACTTGGAATATATTAAATAA
>NW_018127936.1:161509-161797 GCF_001952655.1 Monopterus albus
CAATTGGGTTTAAGTCAGGGCTCTGGCTGGGCCATTCAAGAACAGTCACGGAGTTGTTGTGAAGCCACTCCTTCGTTATTTTAGCTGTGTGCTTAGGGTCATTGTCTTGTTGGAAGGTGAACCTTCGGCCCAGTCTGAGGTCCTGAGCACTCTGGAGAAGGTTTTCGTCCAGGATATCCCTTACTTGGCCGCATTCATCCGTCTCTCGATTGCAACCAGTTGTCCTGTCCCTGCAGCTAAACAACACCCCCATAGCATGATGCTGCCACCACCATGCTTCACTGTTGG
>NW_018127936.1:162791-186423 GCF_001952655.1 Monopterus albus
TGATTAGAGAATTATTTTGTAGAGATACTGCTTGCAAACCAATGATGGTAAGATGATGTCATGGGGTAGGACTGGATAAGTCTGACTTCTTCCTACTCCATTCAAGCATGTACTAGGTATAAGCAAATTGATATTGGATTAGCATTTTTTGGATATGTGTAAAATTATGTGTGTTGATATAAACTGTCTTTACATGCTTGAAAGAATAAATCAAATCAAATCAAATCAAACATCTTCCATCCTTGACTAAAATTACTGACTACATCCTTACTCTGCAAGATGTGCATTTATAGCTGTTTAGGTAGGTATTCAATAAATTCCCTTGTCCACCTCTGCCCATGTTTCTAGTTCATACACCACTTCTGCCCCCTGTCATTGTTTAACTTTTGCATGATCACCTGCAAATTATTTTCCCCATATTCCTCACTCTCCATATGCACTGCTGAAATACCCGAATGGTATTTGTACTGGTAGCCATGGAAATGTGCTCTGCTTTCAGAAGAAAACAGGTGGAGTGCAACCAAAACCATGCTGCACAACATCCAAGACTGATGTGTGCTGACAGATGGTCTTTCCCATTGGCCACCTTTGCTGCATGTTTTGAGTTATGGTGGCGTAGTTGGTACAGTATTTAGCATAGAGCAAACCAGGAAAGACGTGTGCTGTCTGTAAATGCAAACATGCATTTTTGTACCACTTCATTTATTTATTTCCATAGACTGATTAACCTTGTAGTTCTCTTCCTCAGTGTGATTGACTGCCCTGTAAAGTACAGTATGTACAACCTTGTGTCCTGGTGGCTGAGGAGGTGCCCCACCTTGTTCTATGTGCAGTTCTTTTATTTCTTTAACCTGATGGATACCTGACTCAGCCTGATATTATCATGAATGCCTGTGGGATTTTATTTATTTGTTTTGTACATCTTAAAGCCATTTCTATATAAAAATGTCTAATTACTGTTCCTGATGTGTTTGAGGAGATATTACATTATTGTTGAGAACAAAGATCCCAAAATTTCTACTAGGCCTTTGTTGTAGCAGTTAACAAAGTAAAGAATTAATCAGCAGATTTTGGCAGATGCTGTCTTTCCAATTGTGACTTCACCTCTTCTCCTCTTTCTCTCTTTTTGCCTTCCTCACTCTCCTTGAGACCAATTAGTCATAGCTTATAGAGTAGACACTTCCCTACTACACCTTCTATTGGCCCTTATGTGTGCACAGCCACACACTTACATGCTAGACTAACAGACCTATGACTGAGTTTGTAAACATACAGTCAATTGGCTGGTACCTTGGTGGCCCTGATGAGCAGGAGACATGGAGAGGCTGAGTAAAGAGAGAATGACAAGGGAGAGTAAAGATGAAAAGGGGAGAAGGATGGATGAATGGAAGAAGGCAGAACATACAGTAAAGAGAAGGGCCAAAAGGACGCAAAAGAGCCAAAATGTAGGATAATCAAAAGAAAAGAAAGAATGGTATCAAATGACAGTGAAAGAAGTCAAAGGAGGAGAGGTAAGGAAGAAAAGACCTGGGAGAAATCAGTACATTTCCTCTGCACCTCCCATATTCTCCTCTTGCCCTCTCTCACACTATCAAATTGGCACGGCCAAAAGCACAATGCTAGCAACATGTTTGACTATTCACTCTCATCACTCATCTCCAGCTCCCTCCTGCTGTGTGTGTGTCATTGCATCTGAATCAGTTTTCCCTAAGGGTAATAATTCAGGGCAATGCACAAAGGTCTGAAACATTACAGGGGTGCTAGAAGAATGAGAGAACTGCTGCATGATTATTTGGGGTATAGGTGGCTCTGACTGTACACTTGCCATAAACCTTTTTTGAACCTGCGCTTTTGTTTTTTCAAATTATGCTTAATTTGGCAGGATGTAGTATAACTTTTATATTCAGGTGCCTCTATCTCTGATTCTTAAATGATTGTCAGGATGAAAGCAAAAGACATTCCAGGTGACTCTTAAAGCTTGTGAAGGTCAGTCTACTTAGCCCCTTGGCAGCTGACTGTTCATAGTCAGTTAACTTTGTAAGAGGTATTTCCAGCTAGCCACATCACAAACGAATTACCTGTAGTTAAAGAGCAGATCTTCTCACACGAACAGGAAGCAACTGACATTCTTAGATCAATTGTATACAGTACAGCAAACACAACACAAACACATATACACAGAGGACAAACCATTCTTGAAGAATTAGGTCCTTTCTCTTTCTTTTTTCCTCTCTAATGATGCCATGACTAAAATGTTAATTACTTCTAAAAAGAGAAACGACTTTGAATATCAAACAGCAATTAGCATGTATCATCATCATCGTTACCACCATTAACTGCAGCACAAGATGGAAGATTATTTACCAAATGGTGGAATGCTCATCAGTTGCTTATTCAGGGCCTGATGTGTTTCAGAGGCAATGTTAAAAAAGAAAGAAAAAAAGAGCCTCCAAAATCTGCATAATTAATATGACTGAAAACTTTAACTATTTCGAGTCCTGGCACATGAAGAGTCTACTGTGCTCATTGGGAAGTTATAGCAATCATTTATTTATTAAACCACAAGCCATGCACTTACATGCACACAGTCAAACACAAGGCCGAGCCTATGAATATTCACATGTTTCACTTTCATACTGTGCTCAGTCAGTGTTACTTACTGAAACCCAATGCAATGTACAAAGCTGCTGAAAAACAAGCATGCACACACACTCTGTGTGGTCTTAGCTTCCCCTGTTCCCACCACAGTGGCTCTATTGCTGATCCACTGATATACAGTAAATTTTAATTTAAAACCTTCCCTAGTTTTCTGATGTCCATGCCTGAGCATAGTCTGGAAAATCTTTGGCATAATGTCATTATCCTCCACTCAGTCCACGTGGAACAAACCCCTCCTTGTTTTTGTTCTCAATTGAGTATTGTGCTCAGACATGAAGTCCACACCATACTTAGAACACCCAGAGGACAGCTACTGTCATTTATTTTAAACATTAGATAGCTGTCCAGGGTGTACCCCACCTCTCACCCAATGTAAACTGGGACTGAACATAAACAAATTGGAATCAATCTGATAAATAAAATTTGAACCAATTATAGTGTGGTTCCTTTAATCCCAATAACATGTTCTAGTCTCTGTAATAAGATGCTGTGATCAGTGGTGTCAAAAGCGGCAGAGATCTAAGAGGACAAGTATAGAGACAAGTCCTTTGTCTGAAGCTAGGAGAAGATCATTGGTGACTTTCACCTGTGCAGTTTCTGTACTATGATGGACTCTAAATCCTGACTGAAAATCCTCAAGCACATCATTCCTGAGCAGGTGCTCACATAACTGCTTTGCAAATGCCTTTTCAAGGATTTTAGAAATAAAGGGGAGATTGGATATTGGTCTATAATTAGCTAGAACACCTGGGTCAAGAGTAGACTTTTTGAGTAGAGGTTTAATTGCAGCAACCTTAAAAGCCTGTGGAACATAGCTTGTTAATAGAGAGAGGCTGATCAGGTCTAATATGTGTAATATAATCAGATGTGTTGATTAGTGGTAAAACAGCCTGGTTGGGATGGGGTTTAAGACATGTTGATGACTTAGATGAAGCAGTTGTTGAGGTCAGCTCTGAGAAATCTATAAGAGAGAAGCAGTCTAAATATAAATAAGGTCTTACAGATGTTTCTAAAGCTGTTGTACATCTGGGAGAGCTTCCTCGAACAGTCCCTTGCAGGTTAGGTTACTTGGTGACTCCAATTTGCCCATAGATGTGAATGTGAGCGTGGTTGTCCATCTCTGTGTGTAATGCCTGTGACTGGGTGGACCACCAGCTTTTGTGCTATTTCAGTTTTTTTTTTTTTTTTTTATTAAAATCATGTGTGATCACAATAATCACAATATCAGGGTTCTTACTCTGTGTCTCATATGAGGTTAGGTCAACGCTGTTAAAACACTTGATAGGTTGGGGGCAGATCACTTTTGGTATATAATAACAATAATATATGCTTTTTTGCTTATTTATGAAGCATTACATTTTTTTTCTATATGTATTTCCTATTGCATTATAAGTATATTAGTGTAATTTTTTAGGAGACTGGGCATTCATGTGAAACCATAATGTTCACTTTCCAAATGCAGTGGTGTCACCAGCTACTTGTTGTACATTTTTATACACAGGATCTTCACTTTGCACAAGCAAACCTGACCACAAAAAGTGGTTTGTTATTTTAAACCAACGATATTTACTGTATCACCACATCTGTGTATTCCAACAATCCTTAATTATGTTTTTGCCTGATATAATCATCCAACATTCTATTCACTCCCTCTACTACCCCACTTCTTCCTTACCTTGTTGTACAAAGGAGCCATACACAAACCACATGGAGTTGTACAGTGTTGTTGAGGACACAGATCCCATGGGTAGCCGGGGTGGGTTGAGCCAGTTGAGCAAGTACACTAAGATGCCAACCAGGAGCACGGTGCCCGCGATGCACGCCCAGAGTGACAGGTCAAAGGGTGCCAGGCAGGCAAACATGTCGACAGTGCGCTCGGCCTTGCGCAACAGAACCCCCACAGAATAATCCATGTAGCGAGTTGTAAAGTCCACAACGCTCTCTCGCTCAGGTGTGATGGTCAGGGCAGAAAGTCCCACATCAGCTCGCTGAAAGAGGCAAAAGAGAAGAGTTTGGAGTATTAACATTGTTAAAATAAGCAGCTGAACAATATGCACTTTTGTACCTGGAAGCAGGTGAGTGCTTTAAGTTTTGTTTCTTCTAAACAACAACAATAATGCATTAAAATAAACTAAAGAAACTTTAGAAACATGTATTCTTTTTCTCCAAAAAATAAATGTTAAAATCACCAATGGGGAAATGTGTTTTGTTACATACATTTCAGAAAAAAGTGGTCTTTGCACGCCTGTATACAGGCAGGTGTGTAAGAGGTGCAGTGATGGTTCCAAGCAAAATTTCAGCTCAGCACACTAGCAACACTTACATTAAAATTTGTTATTAAATAAATTCACCATAAGCGCTGACAGTATTCAGGAGGTGATTTTTTGTTTCACTAAGTGTTCATGATTGTGTAACTCAACCTTCCCTGTTCCCACTAAACATAGGTATTGAATTTTGTAATGCTGTGAAAGCTTGACTACACTCATTTGTGAACAGTTTACTGATCATGTAGGTGCTTTAATAAGCTAAGCAATGTAAATTAAACTAGGAGTTGCTGGGTTAGACTGAGTTATCTCAACACATTGCTGTCTGAATGCAGATAATATTTTGCTCCTTATAGAGACTGACATGTTAAATACAGTGCATTACTTCAGTAGTACATAAAGACTGCACTTCTTGGACTTTTAAGAGACAGCAAATGGGTGCTTTAATTGTTTAAGTGTAACAATCTTAAGTTGAAAAAAGCTGTCAATAAATATGTCTGCCAAGAAAAAATAGAGAGAACTTATCTTAAATGACCAAACAATGGTGGTTAATTAAAATGTTTTCAGTCCCCAGTGCTTGGTTAGTAGCTGCAGACATCTGCCTCTGTGTTGTGTGTGGGAGTGAAATCTTTACTCAAGCGAGAGAGGGCACATACTATGAACTTATTTGATAATGAGATTTTCTTTGTTGCTAGAAACAACTGACTGTAACTTGTTAGGTAATTTTTTTAGGCAAACGCTAAGCCCTACAGCTGCTGGACTCACACTGATTATACACAGTGTCTTCATCTTAGCTCTTTGTTCCTGCTGGTGTGGGGTCTGCTCAATCACACACAGTTGCGACATTGGCTAACCAACCGGCTTGTCGCCCCAGCCTGACTTCGGTACACTGATTATACACTGACAAACAAATTTGCATGCTTACCCACCATACGCTACAACCATAACCACACATACACACCCAAAATAATTTTTAAAATTTTTTATCCACTGTAGGCAAAAAAACCCTGCTAATTTCACACTTGAGTGAGGAAACAAAATACTTAAAAGTGCAGAAACTGTCACTTACACTGCAAAGGAGCAGCCCTGCAGGATGCCTGTTGGTTGAGACAACACAGCACATAGCAATATGCACTCTGTACAAGTGTGTGTGTGTGTATGTAGAGATGAATTGACATGCTGACTGCTGTGGTCAATCAACAGAGAACCTTCCAGAGCGCACCCTGGATAATAATTATCTGGTATAATTGGATTTTTGGAAAGATAAACCTTGTTGCTTGCTGATGGAGGAAGCAAAATTATTTGTATACTTAGTTTATTTACAGTCTGTGCTTGTCGGTTTAGTTTAGTACAATTCCAGAAGGACATCAAAGAGTAATGTAGACCCACACACACATGCAGATATGCACTTGCACAAACCCCCACACACAGTCGGAAATGGTAATTAAATATTATCATAGTATTTATTGTATAACAAAGCGTGAGAACAGTTGAATTGCTATAAATGAGGATGTACTTCTGCCACAGCAGTTTTTTTCTATTTGTGAATAAATGTTCCAAAATCAAAGTAAACTACATATACTGTTTTATTAAAGAGACATCACAGTACAGCAGTGTTTATTTGAGAGATAATTGCTTATGGCACAAAAAACATGCATTGACCTCTATCACTTGGCAGTTACTTACTACAGATCTAATACCAGCTGTCTCAGCATTTAACAGTACATAACACATCTAAGCAGGTTCAAAATATTTTAATCATTTATACTGGATAATGACTCATTTAAATATCTGATTTTTCAAAGTTGTGTTATTAAATACTGTTAATTAAAAGTACTGTAATAGCTGAGTGCTTATGGCGCAGGCCACAGAATTGCAGCGTTTCAGTCCTGTCGCAGACCTATTGTACATGTGTCCCCCTCTATCTCCTCACATTGTCTGTGTAGTTTTCCTCATCCCTCTATAAAAATAAGATAAAATAAAAAAGAACACTATTTATTATCTTGAATGCAACAAATTATAACTGTTAGTATATAAAATACCAAAGTAGCTATAGTAGTAATTATCTTAGTAAACCCACTTTAAATGCTGACAGTGTTGTACCCAGCTGAAATATTTCTATAATCTTGCCTCTCTACTCGAATCGGGTATTAAAACAAACAAACAAAAAAAGTCCCACTGTTTCTATTACTGCATTTTTGTTGGCTCGGTTGTGTCCATTTTAGCAATCAATACATTATAATGTTGTGACTCTTAGGAACTAAGGTGAGCTTAAGGCTTATTCCTGGCAGGCCCCTACATGACAACATTCAATGAATATTTTTAAGAACCAAGGCCCAGAGGAACAGAAAATGTCTGATAAACCAAGAGCTATTTAGTCTGTTCTTATAATGGCTTATAATGTTTGCTTTAAGTGTTTGTGTAGCCTTTGTTGTTGTGGGTAAATAAAATAATCTTTTCTCTGTCTTTTCTACAGGGAAGGATAGAGAATGAGCATGACAACAAAGTTCCTGCATGTGCTCTGAGTTTTCCAATGTTCGATGGAGATCAGGTTTGAACGTGAAGTTTCTTAAAATCTGTTTCTGTGCATTTTTTCTGCTGTAAACAATCAAAGGAGTCAAACATGAGTGGGTGGGCTATAATATCAAACATTCACTACGGAATATTGTGGGTTGAACAAATTAATCTCATGCTCAGCATTGTGTTTACATGCTGGAACAGGCATCGATCAACATAGCTTTGACATCTAAATTGAGGAGAATTAAGTGTGGCAGCACAAAAGAATGGAAGTTTCTTACACAACAGTGAAATTGGTACTTTGGTACAAAGTTGGGGCTAAATCAGCTAACCTACTGCATATTCTGCAATGGCTATGTTAGCATCTAACTGTGCCAATATATTGCCCTCAAACTGGAAACTTCTCCAAAAATCCAATCCACATTAATAGCTGTATGCTCTTGAGAAACATCATCTTCACTTTTGACTGAAGCAGTTCCAGTGTCTGCCAGGAGTTAAGCATCAGATACTTGAAGATAATCAAATCCTCAGAAATCTGCTGTGTCAAATCACTTCTCTAAATCTAAGTCAGCACCTCTCTAGTTCATTTAGGACCAGAAGTTGCAATAGTTAGTGACTGAATCTGTCCAAATCTCTCTCTCCAATTTATTGAAGTTCAACTCAGTCCTGTGGCAGCTTAATTTCAATATTCATTGTACTTTTGAAATGGCATGATTTCTAATGGGAATGTTATGATGGGACTCAAGAACAGACACAACCTAAAAGATGCTATAGTCTGACTTAGATTAAATGATACTTATGGTGTGAGCCTGGTAGCGTACATGACTGCTTTTCCTGCTTGTGTAATGGTGTAGTATGTGTGCATCAATATGCAACAAACACGCCCTCTTATGTTCTTTCTGCAAGCTAAATTCTCATATATTCAATCCATATCATTGTTTTTCACTATCCCATGGTTTGTTCTTGTATACCTGTGTGTGTCTGTGATGTGCTTAAACTGTACATATTTTTGTGCATGTAAATAATTTTATTCTCACCTTAAACACCAGTTCACCCATCAGTCCATTCCACTGACCGTCAGGCTGCAAACTCCCATATTTGTGGTCTGGAGCAACATAGATCTCATACTTAAAGCCCAGGTAGTTGGACAGAGCATCCAGGACATCAATTGAAAACCCCTGGTACTTCTTTGGTTTTCCCAGAACATTCTCTGACACCATTACAAACGGCTCCTCCTACAAGGCAAAAATCAGTCAGTGTGTCAGTAAATCAGTCAAGCAGCCAGTCAATACACAAGTCATTCTTTAAATCACGCAGTTACACAAGTGGCCATTATACCCTCACAAACACTCATCCTGAAAGATTGGAGAATAGCTGTGAGAGCCTACAATACACATCCAAAAAGGTTTCACATGACTTTACAATGATCAGTGAAATGTCCAAAAAGTAAAAGTAGATGTAACAACTAATGTTATTACTGTCAAATATTAAACATAAAAAGAACTTTTTGGTTTATTTATGCTTTTTTTGTGTTTCAGCCAGGATAAAATCTCATTCATGTTAGTAAAACGCGTATCACATTCCCGTCTCTTGTGTCATACGTGTCTCCTCCTTAGCTAGTACAATGTGCAATACTAACGCTCTTTAAACATTGCTCTACAGTGCCTCTAGAGGCCAAAAACTCCACAGCGTATCTTAAATGATCAGTGACTACTGTACACAGAACAAGAAATGAAAACTGCAGCAAACTAAATGCCATTGTTAGACACCCTCTTTAACAATATGATTTTTGTTGTGTAACAAATGTAACAAAATAGATGCAACAACATGCTATAATAGAAATCTATCCATCTGTTTACACTGGTCATTTTAAATGACAGTACACACATTTGGTTCAGTTGGGCTCCCAAACGTTACTACTCAGCTTTGTTTTTACTCATATAGAGAGCCATAATAATTTAAAATATAACTTATTTTACATTTTTCAAGCAAATTAAAATGTTGAAAATCAATAATTGCACAATGCAATTCATCAGATTTGTTTATTGGTTTATTTTTTAAATGCACTTGGCACAGCCGAACCTCTTATTTATCAGTATAACCATGGCATCTAAAGGGCAACTCCCTGTTGAGGTTAAATTACATCCAACAATGCTGACATTTTAGGTTATTAAGTGAACACAGCACAAGGAGAAATAGGGCAGTTTTAACAAGGAGAGCAGGAAACTAGGTGAAAGCTCACAAAAGAAAAGCTCATTTCCAAGATAAATCATGTTTTCAATATCAGTAATGACATTTTTAGATATTAAGGCCTCATTATCAATGGTTTTGCAAGCAAACACATGAGGGTGCAAGAATACTATTCACACAATTTTCTGCAGCACTAAGTTAAGACGCTTCTCATTCTATATCTGAAAGGTAGCACAACAGGAGTCTTAAACATTCAAATAAGCTAAGCTAAACTAGCTGGATGTTACATATTTACCAGTCAGTAAAGAAAAGACAGTAGAGAGAAAAAAATGTTTGGTTTCTTGGGAAATTACATCAAAAAAGGGAACTGTTCTGGAAAAACTGGAAAGATCTCCTTTCTGAACACCTTTAATTAATCCCTCTTCCACATTCTCCCATTTTCATCTTCTTTCGGTGTTTTCCTAAAAATAATTCAGCTACAGAAATTGTGCATTGTTTGCTTCCCAATCCATGTTCAGGCACTGCCCAATGGAGACACACAACACCCAAGCATAACATACGCACAACCAACAGCAGCACCAAATCAATACAAGAAAAGAAGATGAGTGTGGAACTTTGTGTTAGTTAGTGTGTGTATGTCAGGGTCAGGAAATGATGGAAACCTGGAATGCATGTCTGGTATTTTATCTGACCAAAATGTACTGTAGGTAAAGGATGAGGAGAGTAGAATATAAAAAAGCACCTCATGTCTCTCTAGTGTCAACCCAGAATTTTAGCTAAGCTCATTGTTCAAGGTCAAAGGTTGCTTGACTCAGATGTCATTTCAAGTGGGCTGTTTAATATTTGTCAGTATTCTCCTTCACTTAGATCTCAACATGATTCACTGTCAAATATCTCAAACTGGAGAGTAAATATTCCATATAAAAAAATGCATTAGGTGAAAAATGCCTAATCTAAAATAATTAGAGCTTTAGTCATGACCTTTGAGAGGCAATGAGTCACATGAGCATCACTTCCCATAGCTCACTGATTGGTCTGGCTTTTAGCTGCCGGGCTCACTCGATACACAATCAGTGTTTTCCAGACTAATATCTTGCAATGAAAAATTACCTTGAGAGATGCAGTCTGGCTTTGTGATGCTAATCTGTCTATCTCCTACCTCTCCTTCTGTTGCTGTTTTTCTGCCCTTCTTTTCACTTGCATCTCACCAGCTGTGATATACATATTTTGGCATCTTTCCAAACCACAACATCTCCTGCTTTCCATAAACATATGTCTAAGACACCTCATCTCTCTCAGTGAATTCATTAATCATTCCATCCATTGAGGCTACGATACATCCCACTTGTTATCCTTGCAATATAATTTTACATCCCTATATTCAACAGTGTTTCTTCTCCATCTTATCTTTGTCTCTTTGTCTTTATTACTCCCATCTCTCATTCCCATCATCCCCTCCACCTCCTTCCTTTCATCTACACTAATATCTTCAGCACAACCTCATCCCTTATTTCCTCTTGACTGGAAGTACCACGTGGTCTTGGTGGTGCTTGGGTGTATCTGGAAGTGTGACTGGGGAAAGGGACAACACCTTTCCAGAAAGACTGACTAATGGCATTTGAAGAGCCCTCTGAGGGAATGCTGGGAATGACACAGTCATGTGGTGATTTGCAGCATGGTGAGCATTTTCAACACTCTGTGGAATTGTCTGTGAAATTGGTGTAAAATGTATTTTTGAAAAGCCTTGCAGAAGATTAGATTTCATATTGTTGTAAAAATGAATTTTCTCTCAGTCTTGATCAGTATCATAAAACAACAGGGACTCTAGGGAAATCTAGGGATTTCAGCTTGGACAGACCAAGTCAGCGGACAGCTCGGTATCTTGAGGAATCACATTCATACTGACAAAATCTACAGCTCACATGCCACATCAAAATATACATTCAATGCTAACATTCACTGCCATGAAGGTCACATATGCCCAAACCCCTGAGTGTTTATTTTGAACAAAGAAAAGAAATTGATGAGGTATCACATTAAATAATGTACTGTTGTATTGTTTTCAGTGTAACACAGATGATTTACAATCACTATTTTCAGTCTTAACTTTGGTTTTACATATCATTCCAGCAGTTTCTGATTTGGGGATGTAACATTTACACGGTATAGCCAGTAGGGGTTTGGGCACATGTGATTTTCATGGCGGTACAATTAATCTAAGTCCTCCAACCCAAACAGCAATAGACAGTATGTCACCTGTCCCTATCTCAGAACACAACCCATAGGACTCTTCCAGTGCCATGCTTACCATATCTTTGTTGTCATGGAAACAATCATATGCTCCATACAACCATTCCACAGGCAGTGTGCCGGATCCTTGTTGTCATGGAAACAATCAAACATGATTATAGAGCCATCGTGGTTTCATCGGCTTTAGGTACAATTACTAATTGGTCAAGTTTATTGTGGTTTGGGATAAAGTAATCTTTGTCATCATAGTTACAATAATAAACACACAATTAAGGTTGTAGAGTGACCATGGGTAAAAAAAAATATTTCACACAGGTCTCTTGTGGGACATTTCCTGTGCTTTCTGACCAGTACATTTGTCTCAGCTTTCTCCCCCTAACACTGTGGTTTTCTATAGTATATCACCTACATTTTTTACTAGTGTCAAAATTACTATGGCCAGTAGAGGTTATCTATTTCTAACACATTGCTCTAACAACATATAGACTTATTTGTTTTGCAGGGGGACATTTTCATTTAAGTTCTTAACCATACTGTAGTTGCTATGTGTGAATATTGCATAATGAAATGAACAACAGGTTTGCAAAGTGTAGGCCTAATCTGGAGTTATGCAGATGTACTTATTTGTTCCTGTTTACCATTCTTGTACTTGCAATGAAATTTAAAATGTTGCTGTTTTGTTATTTATATGTAGATTTATAATTACAAATCAATAGCGTTAAAAGAGCACAGCTAGCGATATTCTAACGATATACTGGATTTACAGACATTTAGGTCTTTAGAGGAATATGATTCTAAGCTTCTCTTCCTTTTACAAAAGCAAACAGTCAGTTCTCTCTAATCCCATCTATAACCAAGCTTCAAGAGTCATGTTCTCAGTATTTATTGCAGTGTAGTAAATCTTTAATTTTGGCTAAAATGACCAATATGATAATAATGATATTACTTTATTACTATGCAGAATTGTCAGTATGTACACATGTAAATGGCTCAACTAGACTATTACTTTACTAAAAGCACTAAAAGAGGAGATGCTATTGTGAAACATTATTATCAATCATCACAACACTTTTAACTGTAGTGTGAATTTCTCTGTAATTTGACTTGTGGACCTTATCAGGTTCCAAAGTTAAAATTATGCTGCATTTGGGGGAAAACACTGTGAGCATTCTTTCATTATCTTTAAAAATGCATAATCAAGTTAAAAAGGGATATCGTCTGCCTTTGGCTGCATATTTGGCCTAAGCTTGATTCTCATAAATGGAGAGTAGACCTAGGGAAATGCGGGCGCGTCCTTAAAATATTAAGGAGCACAGAATATTACAAAAAGACGAAAATTCAGCTGCTGAGATGACTCAAACTAAATTAGGAACGCGTGCAAGTCAATGAGTGGAAATTTATAAGCCGTGAGATTTTGTACTTTCAGAGTCTTACATCTAAAGAAAATCATGTTCATGTCCTGAATGCGTTATTTTAATGTAACTGTTTAATTTTTTTTAATTTTAATATTTTGATAGCATTTTGTGACCAGAAAGAGATGACCACTGAGGGTGACAGAAGGCCATGAATACATAATTATAGTGATGTAGCCATTCCTTGATAATATTGATTTAATATTCAATACAGTGCCGCTTAATTGATGGCCATGATTTAGAGTCACTGGCCCTAATCATATTTTCATCACCAATTAATTAATCAATAACTATTCTTGAGTCTGGCTGGCTGGCTAGACTAGAATGAACACTTCTTTTTGTGGGTTTATGTGTGTTTGTTTGTGTATGTGTATGTTCACAAGCGTTGCTCTATTGCTTCTGTGTGTTTCAGAGGAAGAGCCACTCTGTGAAACCACAGAACCTTAGAGTTATATCAGAGAAGGAAGCGCCCAGGGCGATGCAGAACAATCTGTTCCAAAGGTCCCTTTACAAACCCTCACATCATCTATACACACACAATCACATGTGCATGATCAAGAAGTGCCCTCCAACCATTCTCACATGAAAAAGCAAACAGTATGTTCAGGCAGCACCCTGGACATTTCACACAATCTATCTATTTTTGTCTTAAGGCCCTGATGAGGCATTGTTAGAGTAACACAGCTTACACACATCTTTGTACAGCTGTCTTTGTAAGGACACTCACTGACATATTGTATTCTCTACCTCCCTACCCTAACCTTTACTATCGCAACTGATTGTTTAACCCAAACCAAAACCTAACTAAGACATCAAGAAAGTGAAGACCAGTCAAATGTGATCACTTCCATTGTATAAAACTCAGCTGGTCCTCACACTGTATAGCCACACACGTATACCCAGCCAAAATTACACAACCAAAGGTATGGATCATGAAACACTAAGGAGCCATAGAACACAGAACATAAATGTATATGCACAGTACACCTACAGGAGGCAAGAATAATGAAAACCAAAAACTAGCAAAAGATGAGAGCAAAAAAAAAGCATTAACCACAAAGATGTCTGGCATTATCATTTTTTTCTTCTCTGCTTCTCACTTCAAAGATAGAGTATGAAGAATTTACAGCAGTGAATCGTTAAGGCACTCGTGGGATGTGCTCAAATCAATGCTGCAGGCAAGACAGACAGAGCTGGAGTCCCACTATAACTCCACTGGTCTATAATCATCTAGCTGTCTAATGTCAAAATGGAAACTAATGAAGTGATTAGTTTGGTCCATCTGTAAGCTCACCTTGTTTAATTTTTTATTTGTATCTCGCCTTCTCTGACTCCTCTTTTGCCTCTCAGCACTGTGTCTCATGAATGTTTTCTTTCTGGAATGTTCTTTCCCTCATACAAGCTCTCGATCTGTCCCTCTCAATCTGTCCCTCTCTACACCACCACAGAGACAGAGTTGAATCATGGGCAGAAATTTGGACAAAAGGACAGATTTCTGACAGCACTAGTCATAACATTCTTCAGGGTGAACAGTGTTCCCAGGTCTTTTTTATGAAAGGCCCATTGAAAATCACAGAATAATAAAACAGCTTTCAGATTAACACACTCATCAGTCTTACTCACCAAAACAGTGACGACTCGTAGCACCACTCCTCTCATGTTATTTTCCAGTTTCCTGTCTGTAAGTGTGCCATTCAGGCCATGAACTGGGTCCCATGTTGCCAGCTGCAATGTGCACACACATACACACAAAGCAGTTAGATTCAAAGACACAGTAAAACATTTCAATAAACTTTCACACAGAACAAGGGTATTTCATTTACTGTACCTGTGAAAATGATGGTGATTTTCTTGGATTAAAATGTGCTTTATGAGTCTAACCCAGACTTTTATGTCTATCAAATTGCATCATAAACTTCCCGACTTTTCCCCCAGACCACATTATTTAAGTCCTAACCATACAGTCTTCATCTACTATGTGCAGCCTTCTCCCTTCAGTAAAATAATGTTTCCCTGTAGACAGAGAGGCAGTAGGGGGAAAAAGTGATCTGAAATCCAAAGACAAACACACACACACACACACGGTGATATGCAAAAAAAATGCACAACATCATTTGTGCTTAGAAGAACACACAAACACACCAGAGAAGCAGAGGGCAGGCTGCAGAGGGAAATATGAGATAATCCATTTTTCTGAAGCCCGGAGTTATTGTTGAATGTGCAATTCTATGCTCTTTTGGGACCGATACTTACAGTACTGTAGCGCCTAGCTGAACTGGCTTTGTTTGTTACATCCCAGCATTTAGTTAACATTTCAAAGTAGTAGTATTGTTGGCAGAATAGACAACAACAGCTGGGCTCACTCCTCTTTTCTTGGCATAATCTGGAGCTGTTTTTTTTTTTTATATTAGAAGTAACTAATGTCCTACAGTGTGTTGACACAGTACTCCGTTTGACCAATGGGCAAAAGAGGCATGGTAGAAATCTGATTGATTTTCACCCCTTTAAACATTTATTTCTGGTGTTTAGTTAGTCCTAATGTATATATCCTGGTTTTACCTATTTTGCTTAATTAGACCTCTTCTCAGGCACTGTATATGTGGGTATGCTTGATTAACATTTAACTCACTCTTCCTTTGCACCTGTTTTGGGTGTTTTAGGATTTTTATTGGCACATAAAATTTGATGACCTCTTATAATTTCTAGCATAGCTCAGCCCAACTTCAACTTGAAGCCTAATCAGCCATAACTTAAAAACGTATAGATGTGTATTCCTTCAGCGGTCCTACACAGCTAGTTTTCATTTCACCAGACTTCTTCCGAGGGCTGAGTGCACAGACTGTTTAGTTGGCATCTCTCTGAGTCTCCTTTTCATTTTGTTGCACTTGCTGGAGTGGGAGATATTACATATTTAGTATTCTTATCAAACAGAATCCAGTGATCTCACATGTCTCCCACCATAATGTGGCCCCCTTCAATGTCGGCAAAGGTCTAATAGGCCAGATTCAGTGAAAACACCTTTGAAGATAGATGGAGTTTAACTTTAACTGTTATTATGTACTTTAGAATAGTATACTCATCATTGTTGTAATTTAAAACAATAAACCCACTGACACACTACTTGCTTGTCTGCATTTATGTAGCTCACACAAAACCAGCAAACTATATTACATGCTATCCTTGTTTCAGCCTGGAGAGGGAGATATGGAGCTAGAATGTGAGTTTGACCTCTATCCCACACAGACTAAATTCTCCATCTCTTGTACCCCTTTTCTCTATTTTATAACATGCAGAAAGCAGTTGCAGTCTTTTCATTCTGAAGATGAGCCAATTAACCCGTTTTTTAGCCACACAGAACTAACATAGAGAGAGATGAAATAACAGAGATACATTAAGACTGAGAAACAGGGACAACACATTAGACAATGAAATGATAATGAAAATGAAATAATGAAAAGATTAACAGAGATGATGAGAGACAGAACAAAAGGTGAATTTACAATGCAGCGGTTGTTCTAAGCAGCCTAAGGCCAACGAGCGAGGACAACAGCACACGGAGGCTTCTGTTTAATGTAAATACCTGAGCACACCTGCAAGAAACACAAACAGTGCATGCAACTAAAAGATGGGGGGAGGGGGATATTAAAATTACACTGCTATATAAGTTCAAGAAACAGATAAGAATGTGCATACTTGTTTGTATAGAGGCAACCCCCACTCCCCACACTGCACACACATTGTTAGCACACTGGCACACAAAATACAAATGACACACAAATACAGTACGCCTGTGCTGTCTGCTATCTGAACACTAGTAATGTGCAAGTGACAAATGTGATAGGAGCAGTAAGGTTGGAACACTAAAACAATGTAGATATGTAGAAGGAATAAAAATGTTCTCTTTTCCAGTGCCTACTGTATACACAGCATAACTCTGATAAAAAGAACCAAATAAAAAAAGATAAAATGTTTTGCCACTGCAAGTATCAGTTACAGATAAGTTCAGTCTGGTGACAGGGAAACAGCACTGAGACAAGATTTCTTGAACAGGACACCTGAAAAGTGAAAACAGTAGTAGATAAATAAAGCAAGACAAATGCAAAGTGAAATGGTGTTGTAGGGGCATTGCCTGCTCAGCCCTCAAGATTGCCTTAAATAGGTCTGGGTTATTTAAAGCAAAGCCATAAGTAAAAAAAAAGTAATAAGCAGTCAAATGTAAGTATGTGAAGCTTGGCAAACACACCTACCACTGCACAGTGTACTTCAGGCTTGTATCAGCTGGTTATCTGTATGGCACTCAGCCCCAACCCTCATATTTTAAAGCAGTGTAAATTAGGATTTACAAAAAAAATGAAAGTAAAAACAGTGTGATTTTGTAGTATTAGCGTTTCCTGTACTGAGTCTAAAAGACAAGGAACATTTTCAGGCAATTATGAGGCACTTAAAATCGATTCTTCTGTGCTGTGTAAACAAAATAGTTCCTAAAAGACTACTTTGAAACTGTGGGTCTAATGTCTATTGCACATGTTATCAGAAAAGATTAGTTTTAGCTTTCGCTGAGGTACTAAATCCTTCAGGAACAATATTTGAAAACTGCACTTTAGAACTCTAAAAAGAAACTATGAAGAATATTCAAAAAGATTCAGCACTAAATAATCTACAGTGAGCTTTGTTAGCAGTTGTATAGCAAATACATGTGACTTCAGTCAATCACACACACGGGAAAATAATACTTTTATATTTATGTCCATAAAGAGCTACTGTACTTAGGTAGTGCAAGAACACTGCTGCAACTGATCACAACTAGACATTAATAAAAGTTATAAATTCTTTAATATTCTTAACATATTTCTCTGATATAGTCCAATTTTTTTCAGACCAACATACAAATATGGGTGGGTTTTTTTGATCACTTCTATAGATAAATGAATGAGACAGATGAAGGAAAGAGAGGAAATTAAGTCAGTATTAAATGAAAATCTCTCTGTAATATTACCATAAAATTGGCTATGCTACATTTTCTGAAAATAATTTTCATATACTTCCACTTTGTTCATACTGTTTTGACTCCTGTAACAAGAGTAACTACTGCACATGTGAGTCCAGAGTCGCCCACCACCTCTGCTTATCTACCCTGTTCCTGATAAGAACTCATTTCCTCAGAACAGTACGACATAAATGCATATTTGTGTGTGAGCGTGTGTGCACATGTTAAGTGAATGACCCACTGTGTCTAGGTCGTTAGACACACTATTCAAAACATTCCCATTAGCATCTCACAATGCTGTTTTCCCCTATCCATCTAGCACTGTCTATTTTCCATTCTTTTCTTCCTCTGTTGCTCCTTTACTGGTATTGTCTATACTGTATTTGTTCTGCTAATTTGATCACCTGTGGCACCTACTGTATATCAAAGTCATACATATTTTCTTTGTGTTCATGCAGTTAGTATATACCGTATTTGTGCAGAGCTCTAAACAAACGTCAAGGATCTTTATATTTTTTTAATTAAATTAGATTGAACAACAAATTATACAATAACATTGAAATGGGAGCAAATTTCATTTGCTAGCCAATGACAATTCTAAACTGTAAAGTCATATAGCTAGCACTACAGTATGACTCTATTATGTACTGCATAAAGTCTTTCAAAGCCATGGTACAATAATTAGAAGCTTTGTTTTGGTTATGGGCAAATTTTACTCCCAAGTGAGCACATACACTTACAGTACATGTAGTTTGTACAGTGAAACACTAACCTGTTTTCCAAAGACACAGCCATCATAACATCACAAATCGCAGCTGCTGCATGTACCTTACTAGTATTTATTTTGTACCTGTCGGCTAAGTTAGCTAACCTAAATAGTAGGTGGAAATTTAGCTATTTAAGCTATTTAAGCTAATGCAACATGTATCAGTTTCATTAACAACAATCATTCGACTCAAGTCGACTTTAAAAATAGTTGGGTACTGCAGAGATATAATAAGAAAAATAACTAAATGATTCAAACACTCACTGAAGACACATGCCAAATAAACAGAAAATAGACACATAAAAAAAACAAAACAAAACAAATGATTTTAGAATGATGGCCAGCTGTTTTCAATTCTAAGCTTTCTCACCTCAATACAAACATAAACCATTATTAGTTCCAACTTGCAGCTAACAACCTGTGAGCTGTAAATTGTCTCCTGCAGTGATCTGACATACCAAGCTAACTCAGTTCCCTAAACACTGAGCTTCTGGTGCTAACTGCTACAGTACATTAAAATACTCAAATTGCAACCAGAAACTGTCAGCTTTCAAAAGATTTGAATAAAGAAAAAAAAACTCCAGTGATTAATAAAGGAGAATTAAAAAAACCCAAACCAAACCAAAACAAACAAAGAGAAACTCAGCAAGCTACAATTCATTGAATAGTAATGTTTTTAAAGCCATCAAGAAATACATTTGGGATTTTACTATCATCATTCATATTCCTTTTTTGTAGTTAGAACCACTAAAACTAATGTGATGGTAATAAACCGAGAAACAATACAACATGTAGCATTGGTAATTTGTAGCTTTAACACTGTTTGGGTTCTCAGGGGGGATCAAAGTTGCATCTGTAAGAACAAACACATATTCATGCAAACAACATGGTATGAACAAGTGCTGATTTATTCATATCACTCTCAGTAGCAGCTGATATTGTCATTTTGCAGTAGTGATGAGTGACATTTATATCTCACAGGAGGACATTATGTCTTTTCGTCACAGCTTGACATTCACATTGTTCATTGCTTCCTCTAGTCATTTATCTTCATTAACGTTTCTCAAACTTTGCAGCAAGGATTTACATGTTGTCCCTTTATGGAACTCAGGGAATGGTGTTTGTGGTTGAATAGTTTGTCTACCTGTGATTTGTGGATACAACACACCTGCTTTTAATGACTGTTCTGAATTAAGCAAAACAGTCAATAGTGCTGTTTGTTTTGGTGAACAGAACGAAAAAATGATGGAGAAACTGTGACAAAACCACCCACACCAACACACACACTGACTAAACTGTGTGCATTCAGAATTGTTAGACCATGGTGACCTAACCGGCAGTCTATTGTACTATGCTTTAGTGTAACACGAAATAGAGGGGAAATGCTTTAGTCACCTACCCACCTCCACCTGCACGGTGACTACCTAACACTTAGATGTACTACACACACAAATATATACACACATAGACCTCAGGCCACTTCAAGGGGTGTGCAACACACATTTAAAAGCAATTGGACCATTGACCGGTGCTGCTCTGTTGTGGGTTGTGTGGGGGCCAGAAGAGCCATTTAGTGTTACAACAAACCCTTTTATTGTACAGAACTCACCTATCCATCCTACACACAAGCAGACACTTAGATGAACACAAACCACATATATATGGACACACAATCACACAGCACGTAGGTGTCCTCTAGCCTAAATGGCATCTCACAATCACTGAGGGACATTTTGAGGCTTCATGCTCCTCTCACCTTCTCTGTGGCAAACACATCAGCGCACACTGTGCAGCAAACTGTGGCCTTTGGTCTGATTGTTACATACATGACTCATAGCGATTCAAAACACAATCAATGGCAGGTGACATTTGGAAGCAATGAAGCTGGGAGCAGTGTATACAGAGACAGCGATTAGCAGCTGTGACAAAATCTATGCACTGGAAGTTATGAAAAGTAAAATTATTAGAAAGTATGAATAAATGTCAGAAAGTCTGTCCTACACTACCTTAAGTAACAGCTGGCACACAAACACAGACCCACAAAACAAATTCCTGTGAAAGTGGACCTTAACAATTGCTGTATTAGCTGCTGCGCTTTCTCTCACCCCACATCAAGCTCTATGAGTCAATGGCGAGAATTGATTTGGGGTTTTCTGTAGAATGCTCTCATCTCCTACTAGTTTATCTGCTAACTTTTTACCAACAGCTAAAAAATACAGTTTTTATCCCTCCATTTATAAACTCTCTTCTTCTCTTTTCTCTACCTTGCTACATCTGACAAACACTGCTGTGCCGCTTCCAGTCTCTGTAGCTCTGTGACGCTCCTTCTGTTGTCTCTACCAAACACTCATGTCTGCCATTGCAGTAAAGAGACGGTAGCCAGGTGCAAGCTGCTGAATGGTTTCACTGCTCCAATCTCCCACTCCTTCCTCCAGTGTCTCTCCTGCTGATGAGCAACATGTGCGTCAGATCAGTCTCCACACAGCTTTCACACCAAGCCTTCCTTCTGCTGTGCCCCACTCTCATTCTTTCTTTCAATCCCTTTTCAGCCCACAAACCCTTTCTATCCCCTCCCCCTCTCCCTAACAGAGAGGGGACAGCTTGTTGCAGCAAGCAGTCCAGGATGCACTAGTATCAGTGCCCTGCACCACCGGCTGCCATCCACCCTGCTCCCTCCATGACAAGTAATTCTCTTCCAGGCATATTCTGCCATCTGAATGTGCCCAGTGCTTTTGACCTACTCCTTTCATTTGATACTTTTGTTCTAAGTTGTTGATACGATCAAATTATACAATATAGAAATGTATGATCTATTAAAATCATCATGTCTGTGATAATGTGATTACTACCTGGAAAGCAATTATATCTGAAAAACCCACTTAGACACGTTCTGCCCAGCTGCCCTGTTACCTAATAGAATTGGATTTCAGAAAAATAATTACAAGAGCAAATATCACTGGCAATTTGCTGGCATTACTGATAAACTGTGTAATGTGTAACCTGATAATATAAAAGGAAGCATGCTCCATTATTACACTTTTTTTCCAGCAAGGTTGCATTATCTCTTCAATGCATGGGGAAAAATTGACTTTGCAGTTTTAAAATAATTTAAAAACGCCACAGAAGAGCTAGCAGGAGTGATTCTTTGTCCTCCTCTCTCTCTTGAAAGCACTCAAAACTCTCTCTTGAAAGCACTCAGCCAGCTCAAAATTTGACATTATTTTATACCACATCAGACTACCTGCTAACCTCCCAAACTTTCAGAAGAATAGCCTCAAACAAAAAAACAGAGAACAAACAAATAAGACAGGGAGGGTTCAAATGAGAGAAGAGGGCAGAAGAAAACATTCTGTGCCTCAAATTACAAATTCAATAGAAGCTTATTGAAAACCAAATTAACGTGTCTGTAATACCATCCCCATTCTGAGATCACTCTATGAGAATCACAGAGAACCACTCCGAGCATTTAAATCAAACTTCTGCAGTCCAGATCTGACCTGCAGCATTCTTCCTTTTCACTAGTTATTACCAATTAGGTCTGTGACTACAGCTTTGGGTATATTTCATTCAAATTTTAAGCAGTTTTTGCCTCCAGAAAATCACCTTGGGTACCATTCCTGTCAGTCAATCATTTCACTGCCTTTGGAAGAGTTCCACAAGGTAACATCAAATGGAATAATAGATAACACTTTGCTCTCAAAGGGCAATACTTTAAAGCAATGCAGTTCCAACTGATGGGACTATAGGGAAGTAAGGACGGGTCCTCTGTGGATTGACATTTTTTGTGTTTGAACTGTCACAAGCTTGAATTAAATAAGTCAGCATGTGCAAAATCTATTAGCTTGTGTAATGTCCTACCTATAGCCTTGACTTCCTTGTCTCTTGTTAAAATGAAACCTGCTTTACTTGTTACTGATTGTGACCTTTAATAGATGAGCAATAATTTTATAATAGACCAAATAAATAAGTTGTTATATCTTAAGATAACTTCATTTATCTAAACACTAGTGAGTGCTTTCGCTGATACACTAGTCGTTTTATTGAGATGTTGCACAAAAGATAAAGTCCCAGTGATTATTAGTGTGTTTTTCTTCTATACATTTGATTTATGTATTTGACATTGAGAAGACCACAAGCAAACAGCTGATGCATGACATTTTTTTAAACTGACATCATGCTTATGACATTACTGCACAGCTAGTCCAAACAGGCTAGTAGGACAGTAATTGGGGTTTGGGTGTGTAAGTAAAAAGGCATACAACTGGCTTTAAAACAGTGTCTGGATGAGTGGTATTTCCCTTTATACACAGTGGTAGTGAATATATGGCAGTACTACTGTGACAATGGGCAAAAAAAACACAAATGACAAAATGCGAGCTACAGCGTTTTGGACCCAAAGTAATAGATAATAATACATACCAAATGTTAAATGAGTAATTAACAGAATAATGAACCTGCATTATCATTCAATTAGAACAGGAAGGAATGTTTTATCAATCATTGCTTTGACAAGTAACACAGAGAGGAGTTCCTAAAACATCTTTCAGATCCATCCACCTCTGTGTCTGACATACGTTTACAAATGAGA
>NW_018127936.1:186433-193831 GCF_001952655.1 Monopterus albus
AATAAATGCATAGCAAATTAATGATGAGTTGTGTTTATCTATGTGTTTGTTTTTGTCTGCTCTCAAATGGAAAGTGAGAAAAATACAAGGGAAGAAATACTGACAGAAACCAAATGAGAACTAGAGAGTGGACAGATATTAAGAGAGATTTGGCAGAAAAATGGGTCCAAGTCGTCCCATAGAGAGATAGAGAGAGAGAGAGATGTTCTCCGTTACTGCTTCCCCTACTTCTCATAGAAAAGTGAGGAGTGACATGTTAAACAGCAAAATATAACAGTAACAAAACTGATAGAAGACTGCTGAAAGGTCGAGAAAAACAACTTTGAGCTGATAAGGGTCACCTGCAAAGTTCTTAGTGTTAAGGGGAGGAGAAATTCTCAGCTATATTAGTCTGCTGTCTCTTTCATCCTCTGTCAGTCTCCCCTTCCTCTTCCTTCCATCATTTCTCCATGTACAGTCATGTCTGTCTGGTGTTTGGGATGAATCTAGACAGATGGGGGTGTACCTCAAGGTCTCTCTCCTATCTCTCCAAACACACTCGGGAATGTATAAATTGCTACCTTACTCAAGTGCGGTAGTGTGCATATAACATTTAACACTGTGGCTTGTTAAGAGTTATTTCTCTCCTCTTGTATCAGTTTAGCAAGACTTCACACACATACATAGCAGAAGAAGCGTGCAGGTAGAGATCCCACACGGCTGAAAAAGCTGATGGAAGATTGCACAGTTACACATGTAGCCAATCCCACCACACCCACAAAGACAGGCTTAAATAAAGATTCATGCAAAGATAAAGAAATGAATCCGAAGAGACTATTAAGTGAAATTAAGCTCTAAATCATTAAATACATGAGTTATAAATTATACATGAACATATGTGGTGAGATATCCTAATTCAATGGAATGTAAAATGTATTTTTTAATTTTGGTTTTAAATTATGAGAAAGGCAAAATGTTCAACATGATTATACTTTTGTTTATATAACCTTTTTAGTGAGGGGGCATCTAGGTGATGTAAATTCAAAACAAAAATCCACTATCATGAACAGCTTTTCTCAGAGCCCACCACAGCTGATTTATATATTATTCAGAAAAATTAGAACATCTATCTGAATCACTATTATAATTTTCTTTAAAAAGTAGCTCAAACCTTTTTGCAGGTTCTACATGAAACTGTTGCATTTTGCATTTTTGTCATAAGTGAGACCGCACCAGGCCAGTTTTACTGTGCTAATATCCTCCCTCTCTCTCTTCACTATGCCAGTTGATTGTGTATTGGAAAGGTGATTAAATAAACATGTTCACAACAATTAATAATTAATGTAAAAAAATCCTGAACTGCTGTTTTATTATGTGATTGTGGAAATAAACTGCCTATATTGAACATCCTTTGATATAACACACTTTCCAGCAAACACCATGGAAACTATGCTGTGAATGTAAAAACTCACCACCATCTCTTAACAGTTCCAGTAGGCAGGTAAAATACTGGTATGGAAATTGTACACATGTATAGGAAACCCTAAGAGTACTGTACATGATAAAAATAAAATGTGTAATTAAAAGAATTACTGTACTACTAGAACTTACCCATAACAGGACAACCAGTTATCTCACAATTCACCTCATTGGTAAATTCAAGAATGCAATTTGAATTACTTTATTATTTATTTTCTGCAATCAAGTTACAGCTAACTATTACTAATAACCCTTTAATCTCTATTTAATCACTTCTTCACATGCAAACTGATATTGTGTAATATCTGTGGAAGGTTTAATTCTATGCCTCCAGGACACACAAAGTACTCGATTTTTAAATTTAAAATTACACTGGGATTGTTGCATGCAATTTCACTATCAACATCTATCTGTGTTTGCTTTTAACACTACCCTAATTAGTTGATTACTCAGCAGAATCCTGTAGTCTTGCTGAACAAGTAGAACATGCCAACTAAGAAGTCAATTTACAAAAATCCGGCCGACCTCATATAGTTAACCAGTGTGTCAACCAGTCTGACAGCCAGTCAGTTCATTCAGTGTAGCTAGTCGGCGAGCTGGTCACTCAGTCAGCTGGTAGGTGTGATTCAGCAGTTAAAACAGGTGACAGGTCGGGTAGACAGCTGGCAGCTGGATGTCATGCAATGCATCTCTGAAATCACACACAGTGACATCTTCGGTCTGTGTGAGCATGTGTCACACGTGAGGACAGTTAGGGGCTGTTTTGGAGCCATTCTGCCAGAAGGATGCACTTGGCACCCTTCACTTCTCAGCTGTTCAACACCCTCTAACACATTCAGTCCTGTCACCCATCACTCTGGTTTCCACTGTTCACCAGGGACCAGTCTTTGAGCCTGCTATGTCCAAAAGCAGTGGTTTTGTTGCATTAGCACATCTCTTGACCTCTCCGGTAAAGTGACACCCAACAGGAAGAAACAACAGGCACAAACAAACACAAAAAGCAGTGATCTGGAGGTTGGAATATAGAAATGAATCAACAGATGGAAAGATGATCACAACAGCAGACACAAATATGCAGGTGCACTGAGAAGCAGGGGTAAGAACAGGAGACAGTCAACAAAAAAGCCTGGGTTAAAGCCACTTGTAAGAAAGAAGATAATGGTGAACTAATGTGGTATAAAGGGGCATATTCAGCTTTTCACATCAAAACAAAATTAGAATTAGACCCAGGGCACATAATGCTCTTCTCTTTGTGCTTGCCTATTCCCTGCCTGCAGCGATCTTGCCCAGAAAAACTAATATGTATTTTCAGGTGCATTGCACCATGGGAAGGGCAATGAGTACCCATTCAGAATATCAAATGTTGAAACAGTGAATGTGTCAAAAATACTTTGACACTGATGAAAAATTGGAACTATCACATGGGTGCCTTTAAATAACGAACCCTTCAGAACCTGCGCAATTATAGCAGTATCTACTAAGTGATATCAGGATCTGATAACATACAGTAAATAAGCCTATAATGTCAAAATGGATTTGCATTGAGCTGAGAAAAAGCCCTTTTTGTTTTGCTAATTATTTTTTATCTTAGAAAATGCAGTTACTAGCTGGATTATGTTCACCAGCACAGGTTTTTCCACTGAATGAAATATTATGTTCCACATAGAAGTCACAGGTAGATAGATGTGATGGACAAAGTGTAGGGCTTTGATTGAGTCCCAGAGCTACATGTTTTGGGAGTTTACCTGGGTAGTGTGAGCAGAAAAGGCCAAAGACACTTTAATATTGAAATTGGATATACGACATAGCGACTACGAATACAGTCGCGAGGGAAAGGAAGAAAAAGAATTGGCACCAATTGAGAATTGGTCGTGGTAGCGAGTGAAAGCACTGTGAGCTAAAGATAGTAGCTAATGGCTGACGCCATTAGCTCGTGTCCGGGCCAGCAGTGAATTGGGGAATTCTACCTCGTTAGTGAGCGAGAAGCAGAAGGTAAAACTTTATGGTTACACCTATTTATTTTGTTGAATTTTATGAGAAATTAAATTGAGTGTTATGTTAAAACCATGCCATTGTGTGTTGAAGAGATAAGACGGCTGCGTTGTGTGTGCGCGCCATTCTGAGCGGACATTACCGTATGCTTGTATTAATACAAGGAGATTGGTGAGCCATACATTTTGTTTGTGTGTGTGTATATATATATATATGAATATTCATTTGTGATTAATATACGCTGGAAATGTGAATATGTTTAAGTATGTAGGTAAATTCATTATGTTGTTAGACTTAGCATTATAAAAATATAGTGTTAAATACTGGAAGTTGAATGTATTGAGATACTAAGAGTAATTGTTTGATCCTGTTATCACAGGTCAGGTTTTTTGTTTTGGGACATTCTTTCTTAAGAGTTCGATGGCGAACCTCCCAGCGGATTCTGGAACGGGAAGATCTGGATAATTTTGGTCAGCATACAGGTGTTACTACACTCCCAGTGTGGTGGACAAAGGATTCAAATACGCCTTCTGGTGCAGTATATTTTTTCATCATCATACTGAGACTGGACTTATTTGGACTTCTGGAGTGTTGATTTGACTTTTATTATTTCCTTGGACTGAACTACTTTAGTACTGATGAAACTGTATATGCACTGAAGAGACAACGTTATTATGGTGTTACCAGTATTGTAAACTTTGGATTCTTGTATGGTTGATTGATTCGAAAAGGATTTGGATTTGAAAATTATCCAATTGGATTCCACTCCACATTGGATAACAGATTTAGATTGGGTGCACTCTATGATATTGCAGACATAAAAAGGGAACGTATCCTAAGTAAACCATTATTCAAGATTTACTTGTTCCTCACAAGGAGGAGGGATTACTTAGTTTTTTGATATTGGTCTGTGAAGAGAAAAAAGACTTAAGCTTTTGTTATTTTGGTTTACTCATTTTCCATATTTTTCATTATTTTAATTATTTAAGTTGTTTTGTATATGTGCACATGTTCAAATACAGTAAGAAAGTGTTCAAACATATGGTTTGTGAAATTAATTTGAACACCATACATTGCTCCAGTAGCCGAACCTATTCCAGCTTGTTGGCCTTAATTAGAGATTAATAATTCCTTGTGTAAACACTTGGCAAGTGTTACACTTGCTTGAAGGTATCCCAACAGAAAATGCTGAGAGTGCACTAACAAATCTGTCCTTCATAACTTGAATTTAATGGAAGGTGATGGTCAGCACCAGAGTGATATACTGTAAAGGGAGGCCAGTTGGAGTAAAGAGCAGCAAAGTTAGCAGTGGCAGCAACATGGGAAGTAAACTGGAACTTAAGCAACGTGAGATGGAGCAAAGCATTATTGGTGTTTGTGTAGAAAGCTTGTGTATGTGTACTGAGTGTGTACTCACACTGTTTGTGGACACAGTAAATGTATGTCTGTGTATTATGTACATATTTGAATTCTTTGTCTGTAAGGTTCTCGTGTGTCCATGGCTATGTAAATATCTTTCATGTGTATGTGTAAGTGCTGTGTGGATGGGTGTTTTTTCACACACTTGTGTATTTGTGATCCACAGAGGCATGCAGCGCTAGGCAGACTCCGGTCGCTGTAATCCGCGGTTTACACGCTGTAATGCTGCTGAAAGCCTGTAGGCCCAGCTGGCAGAGAAAAGGGGAGGAAGAGAGAGAGAAGGAGGAGCATTACAGAGGAGACAGGTAGGAGCAGTTATGAGAAGGGCAGTCAAATGTTCAAGAATTAGACTGATAAATGGGAGGAACACATAGAAGGAAAAAGGAGAGAGGGCGGTACACAAACTGTAGAAGAACACAGGCAAAGGGGGCAAGAAGGTGTCTGATGGTTAAAGAGTGAGGTTGGAGGTGGACATACTGGACATTTTTATTGGGTGGGGCAACAAACAGCTACAAATATGACAAGGAAGGGAAAGAAAAATATAGAAAGGTGGGAACTGAATTCTGGACTCCTCCTCACCCGAATTCTCATGTTTAGTTGTTCAAGTCTGATATTAGATACTTATCCACCTCTGAACACTATATAGTTGTGGCTGCATTAGGTTGCAAGAGATAAACCACTGAGTGAGTTTACCTGTCATAAGTTTTCTGAACTTCTTTTACTCCTTTTGCTGGAAAAAAAAGCCCTCGACTCTTATTATTTTAAAAATTCATTTTGTGTTTTATTATGGTCAATCACAAATTACATTCATTTGGCTGACATTTTTCCTCAAACGCACAGGAGACAAATTTATTAATACAAATTAAATAATACGTAAATAATGATTTGATCAATGTTTATAATAGTAATTCTTTGTCTGGAGTGCTACTGCATAACAAACTATACTGAGATACAAAATAAGTGACATCCAAATATAATTCATTGGTCCAGTGAAAGCGAGCACATAGAACAGTCTCTTGTAAAGTCAGAAAAGTCAGAATGAGGGAGGAAGAGAGATACCGAATGAGATGACAGCAAAAGAGATGAGAGGAGAGGAAATGAAATGAGAGAAGGAGGGCTAACAAGAAGTGAAAGAAAAGGTGAGGCAAAGATGAATGACATACCAAACCAATGCAAATCTGCTCTGCCCCACTGTAATCACTTTAGTATGTGTAACCACACACACACACACACAGGAGCGTATGCAACATAAATCCTTCTTGCCTATGCTTATTAAACCTATGAGAAAATGTTCTGTGGGCATGTGATGCTTCACTCTCAGATTATTCCATGATATGAATGTTTGGTATTCAGTCCCTTGCTTGACTGAGATAGGCTGTGGTGTGAATGCTCATGTAAGAATATCAGAGAAGGAGAAAAATAAACCAGGGGCAGTATTTAGAGAAAGTGATAAAAGATCAAGAGAAATGAATTTCCTTATTTTTAGAACTGCATAGGGATTTTTAGAAGTGTCATAGGGATTACATGTCTTTCCACCATAAAGTGGGCACAAAGCAACATGTGCAGCCAGCGCTTTGATACACAATACAGTAGTTGAATGTACACTGATCAGCCATAACATTATGACCACTGACGAGTGCCAACCAACTGCTGTCCACAAAGCATAAGGTAGGTGGTCATAATGTTATGGCTGATTGCTGTATATCTCTGCATGTAGGTTGCCGATTTAATGAAGAGTATATGTATGGTGTGGTCCCCTATATCGTACATGTTAAAGATGTTTCCTTCCTGAAATTATCTTTGTAATGGGACTCTTAGAGGGTTAGTTTCTGCTTGGGCAACTCTTAATATGGTAAGTGTATGTAGAAAAAACTTCATACTGAAAATAAAGCCGTAATAATTATATTGGAAATAATTGGCTGGTGCTCTTAATAGCTTTGGGCCAATGTTTACCGAATATTCAGTGGAAGAGTAAAGAAGCCACAACTGGCCTCTAAAAGCAGGATTACACCTAAAAACTGAAGTCATTCAGCTTCGCTTCTCTAACCCTCTCTTTAGTGTGTCTCTACCTTTTAGAAAGCAATGAGCAGTTTGACTTTCTTTTTGAGTTATTACCTTTTGGTATAATGGAAATGATGTGAAACAAAAACAGTGTACAATTTTGTTTATATTTATATAAAGTACCTCACAAGCCGCAGGGACAGAAATGCTGTAAAGGAGGCATTTTCTGGAGTCGGAACATTTAATCAAGACTTTTCCATACAGGAAATGGTGCCAGCTGTCATGGCTGAGTGCCTTCTGTGTGGTGAGAAGACGGGGCTTTACTGGGAAATTTGTGACTGAAGCCACAGACATATGGGGTGTGTATTTTAGACAGGAGGATTATGTGTCTGGTAATATACAGTAATGGAGCTAAAGACAGGATGTTGAAACCGGGACCATGTGAGAATGATGTGCTGATAGGTCCCATCAATCCACACAGCTCCTTCATCAGTTCTATCACTGCAGCAGCCTCTGCTGCTGCTGGTG
>NW_018127936.1:194022-216881 GCF_001952655.1 Monopterus albus
TGCCGTTTTCTGGACTCCTAGGACAATTGGTGATAAGGCTGCAGTTTGTCAACTTTGAATACTGTACCTTTTATTCAGTTTATTCAATCTCATCTTCATCAAGACAACTTGTAGCACTGGGATGTTTATTTAACATCGCTTTACTTGACCTTTGCAGTCTATATCTCTTGACTGACTTACTGTTCAAATTTCTCCATTTTAAGTTCATGTGATGTAAATATGAGGTTCAAGATGTAAGCTTAGCCCGCAAACTGAGCTCTGGCCTAGCAGCATCCACTCCTGTAGAGAAGTGATCTTATTCATAACCAACAATCATATGATTCAACAAAGCTCTGCTGCACTTTGTCCTTGCTGGAGTCATAGCATTAACATGATTTTCCAGCCTGCTCCTGTGACATACATGCTTGTCTCTGTAGATCCACCATTCTGTCCTCAGAATAACTAATTTTATTATTCACCTTGTGTAAATCTGTCCTTGTTCTCTCAGCTCAGGTCCCCTCTCCTACTCTCTCTCTATTCACAAAGCCATAGTATGTTTACTACAAGGACACAACCTCGTTGTCAGATACAACTGTTTGCCATTTCTCTCTCTTTGTTACTGATCCCTCTTCATTCTTCGCTGCCACCTTAGTAGTGCTTAGTTTACAACTTGTTCACAAGCAATTAGGCCTCCCTCTTATCTTCCCTTCACATCCCTGCTCCGGTCAGCCCATTCATCCATCCACCAATCCATCCATCCACTATGTAACCAAGATTAACCCAAGGACTGACAACCCACAACAGATACATATCCCACCTCCCCATCTCTCCATCACACCATCACTTCCCCTCTGTAGTCATCAATCTATACATGTCTTTGACTTGACTCCAATGAAAACATTAGCTTGAGGGCTCAAGCATGGCTGCTGCTTTGTTCTTTTTCTCCCAGCTCCCTCTTATACATCCCTCCTTCAATCCTCCCACCACTCTGAACCTTTAACTTTCCTGTCTTTCTACTATGACCCAAGGTAAAGTTCTGCTGATAACATGACACACAGGTTAGTCAGTTATTTCCTTTCCCTGTCTGAAGGTCATCAGTGTCCATGAACAGTAGTCTGACTTGACCCAAAGTCACAAAGAATGACTAGTGACTTTCAGAATAATGGTTGTATGGCCATTTTATGTAGACAACAATCAACAATTACAGAACTCAGTGCAGTCAGGGGCAGCTCATACTTCACTGCAGCACGGTGGTAGTGCAAATCAACAGGGAAAGGGTTGGTGAAGGGTGCTGGCATCAGAGATTTATAATACTGGCTTCCTCAGCAATCCTCTGTATGCGTTTCTTTTCAGGCACAGACAATTGTGCCTACAGTATTCCAGAAAAAGGGAGCAGAATGAAAACTTTTTTATGCAGACATACACTGCTATTCTTTCATCCTTCCTTTTGTGCTTGCTTGCTTTCTTTCCTTGAGAGCCTGGGAGCAGTTATAGTAAATCAACTCCAGCATTCTTAAAATGAATTTAAAAAAGCAGAAGCTTATTACAGTATATGCATCCACCTATCCAGTAAGAGCATTTTCTTAAAAATCAGTGTGCTTATGCTCAGTTTCCTGATTTCTCTGCACAATCTGTTTTGGCTCATGCGTAAGACAGGATTGACAGTAAAGTATCTGGGGAATATAACTTCTCCTGGCTTGTCTCAACAAACAGAGGCACAGACAAGTGGCTGCCAGGCTACTGTTTGGTGTTACCCATACTATTTATACAACGAGTGTTTTTGTTTGGCACCACAATGAATTTCCCATTGGGGTTTGTGTAACAACAGGTTACAGTCTCCCACTCCTCAGCATTTTCATATTTGTTGACATTCCAGATTTGCTTCCCTTATTTCTCTCCAGCTCCCTTCTCCTCCTTCCTGCTTCTCTCTGTGCTTTTTGATATCTCTGTTCTCTCTCACATATACAGATACACACAGCAAAAACGCACATGTGGTGCCAGAGGCAGTTTGTCAGTTTCAATTAGTGTCCAGTGTCCGCTGTGTTGTGGTCACCCAGAATGTAACTTGCTGGTCAGTGCATGTGAGTTCACTCATGAGTGGCACGACCTTCTAGCTAAAACAAATCGCTTACATCAATCAAGCCACGGAAGACGCCTCCAAATACTCAGGTATTCATGAGTTCACAAGGGTAAAAGCTGTTATCACAAAGGTTGAAAAATAGTTATTTAGTACCCCTGCCCCACTCACACGTCAGACAAGGACAGGATAAAAGATAAGAGTGAGAGCTAAAGATTAAAGGAATATGTCAATGTTTTGGGAAATGTGTTTGTTTGCTGCCTGACAAGGTTGAATGAGAACATCAATATCAATTTAATCTCTTCGAGTTTAGTAGCAAGATTGGTCCATGACAGATCTTAGAACCAGCTCACCTTAGTTAAGACAGAAGCAATATATTTCACCATCACTGCATCCAAGCATCAAATGGGTTTTGCTTGTCTTTTTGTTTTTTCTTACAGCGACGTATGACAACAGGACTAATGAGATGGTGCGCTGTATCACTGGACCTTTAGCCCCAATGGGTAAACCGCTTGCTTGTTAAAGCAGATTGTTTTATTTTCTTTGGCTACATGAGAATAACTTTGCAAAATTTTACTCTGGTATTATGTGATACGGGCTCCAAATAAAACTATATATTTGTTTTGGTATCATTAAATGAAAGATGAACTGTTCTTGCACCCACAGGCATCTGTAAAAATTAATGAAGGCGCTCCACAGCAATCAGCCATCACCACAGCTACATGTAAGTGTTGCTGTGAATGTAGAGGCACTTTTAATGGCTACATGCTGGCTCCATAAACCCTGCTTGTATTGATGTGAATGGAAAACTCTACAACTTCTATTGAAATTTCAAAGTCAATTAACACCATGATTACACCATGAATATTGATTTTCTGACTCAATTCACAAGACGGTGGAATTGACTTCTTTTTTAAATTTGATTATTTTTAAATTGGTATGCTGAAAATCCACAATTCTAAATGTCAAGCATTCTAATATAAAGAAGCAATCCATTTCCGTGGTAAGAAAATCTGGACGCCCATCAAAACTACACCAGAGGGTTTCACTTTAAACATATTAATAATAATCAGAACAAATTTTATAAATTCATGACAAAACAAAAATAAATGTTTTCTCATCTGTCTAAAATGTGTTGTTCTTGACTATCTTACTTATTTCACACTAGGTGATGGCATCCAGACAGATATCACAAAAAAGTGAGAACATTCCAATATGAAAGGGAAAAAATGGAAAGCAAGAATGAAGGGGAGGGGACTGAAGGGAGCACAGGGACTCTGTGACAGATATTCGAACCTGTGGGTGTGTATGAACAGAGAGGCTGCCCTCTTCACAGAAGTCTGAATGGCTCCTAAATTGTAACATCTTATATCTCATGAAGATGGTTTCAGTGAGGAGAGGAGTAGAGGGGAAAGAATCTGTGAAGCAGGACTAATCAATGACATCCTTCTCCCCCTTTGCTCCTCAGTTATTCCCTCCTGTTTCATTCATCCATGCGACTTTTACTGCATTTCTTCTTCCTCCATTTCCCACCTCCTTCGTCTTTTTCACAATCTCTCACCAGCCCTGGAGTTTGGGGAGACATGCTGAATAAAGATACATGCAAATCGATCTAATGTGATGGAAAATTGGAAGGAAATAGGGGTCTTTTCCCTTGGAGATATTTTTTTTCTCTGTCACTCTCTTTTGGCCCTTTATTCTTTGCTTTCACCATGTTTTCGCCTACGTTTCCTTTCTTCCTTCCTGTCTAACATTGTATCATTTTTCTGACTGACATAATGACCACATCCTTTCTGTAATTTTTCTAAGTGACTCATCCGGTACCTCTTCTCTGAACTCCTTTTTCTTTCTCACTGTTTTCTATCTGACCCTGTAAGACATTTTTACATAATTGTAGTAATTAGTCCCAGTGGTGCTGAAATTCCCCTAACCTCTATGAAATACAGTAGCTCTTGCTAACTTGCCTTTTAGAGCTGAATTTTTGCTATTTTGTTCCATGATCTGAGCATACATGAGAGATTGCTGTGCGCTATCCAATGCACATGCTGTGTGTGAAAAGTCAGAATTTATCTAATAGTTTGCAACCATAGCATTTTTGATACTAGAAATCATGACCCATCTCCCAAGGATTATTTGCCATTATTGTTCTGATTAAAATGTAATTGTGCTAATACTGGTACATGTATAGTTTCATGATTAAACTGCTATACTCCATGCATAAATTGCACTTATAAAATCAATGCTTCAAATGCACTTTTCTAGATTTGCTTTTACAAATATCTACATCAATATCTAAACAACTATCAGATGGATTTCCATGAAATCTTGAACATGATGAATCGTCCTGACACTGGTTATTCCTTAACTTTAGCAACATTATCAGGTCAAATTTTTCATTTATCCAGCAAATTACCTTAACCTATATTAAAAGGATTGGTGACACAATCCTTCTAGTAGTAGTAGTACTGGTAGCATATATTATTTACAAACTGCTTTCTAGGACACTCAAAGATGCTTTAAAAAGGTAACAATCAATAAAACATATACCTACATAGAAGAACTGTAACAAAGCAGGCAACTTAAAGGGCAAATACAATAGAAGGAATGGAAAAAACATACCATCTCATATAAATGTATTAGCAACAGAGCTAAAAAGCATCACTAAGAGGCTGCGATATATTGTTTTGAGTTAAAAAGGACAGCTGTGTGAAAGCACAGACTCTCAGCTGCAAACATAACCATAGATATTTAGTCTCAATGAGGTATGACAAAGTCAACATTACTTTGGGCTCCCAGGCCAGTAAAAGTCATTGCATACACTGTACTTCACACAAGCGATAATGACAGCTGATATCTGGATGAGTCCTGGTTTACTACTGGTCTATGAGCAGACGAAAGTAACATTTGGACAAAAACCTGCAGCAGGATATTAGTCTGTAAGACAATAACAGGTGAGTGTCTGCAAAGGAACAAAAAGTAGCAGAAGTTTGAGTCCGATTTTACATCCTGAACCAGAGGTTATTAAACACAATGTCTTCTGTTATATTTTATGAAAAATTAATATAATAACTATGTATGTCAGTCTGTCAACAATATTTAACCCTCTGGAGTGCTTCTTATATAATGGCCTGACAGTCCAGCAGATTGACATCAGTTGTCATGCAAAGCCTGTTGGGTTAGTTTAGTGTTTCCAAATATGCCAGAAGATTTATGCAAATGTGTGTGTGCATGGTCTTCCATGCGCTCCCTAATGAGCTGCACCTATTATGTGTGTTTGAGTTAGTGGACGTGTTATCACATTAAAAAAACTGTCTTTCAATTGTTCAGAATGTGCAATGGAAGTAAATATTTCTTGTATGATGACAGGACTATGCAGGGGCTTCCAAGGTCCCATGACTCTCTAAAGTGAATTAACATCATTTACTAAATACAGTATATCAGATAAAGACTGAAGATAATAATTGTAGGTGACCTCAATTTAAGAACACTGCACCTTTATGGCCAATGGTTCTTGTAAAGAAAAAGGATATTTCTGTCATTCTTCCAAAAGATGGAGAATGTGGTGACGTGAAAGAGAAAAGAAAGCATGAACATGTCTGAGAGAGTAAGTGTAATGACTGTGACTCTGTTATGACCCGTGCTGCTGTTTCTGTGCTTGTACAGAATCTATCGGGATCATGCCATCCATGTCATTTCTAGCCATCTCTCTACCACTTCTGCCTGTTTCATTTTACCTTTCTCTCCTTCACATGCAGCCCTTTCCTCATTTAGCAACATATCAGTCTTTTTCCTCATCACCTCCCCCCTCCTCATTCTCCTGTTACTCACAACTTGACCACAACCCTTTTTTTTAGATGGTTTTAAATCTGATAACATTTTTCCTATCTGAAGTCATTTAAAATGTTGTGGCTAACTAACAAAGCAATTATAACTGGCAGCCCTGTCACTTCTATATAAGAAAGCAATGGAGCCTTGGATGCTTGTAGATGTGTAGTGCCTATAGATGTAGATGTGTGTAGCACCTGAAAGTTATGGAGCAGTAAGCCTATTCTACCTGCAAATAAATACAGAAAAACTGAAACTAAATACAAATATTATATATTAAAAGAGCAAACTGGTGGCAAAGTGCAAAATGGTTACATGTTCCTTGGCTTTATTACCTTCACCAAGGGCTGGGCTACTGTTTCTGTAGGTGTTTGGGTGGTTAATAATAGCCTTTATTTGGCCAAGTATGTTACACACAAGGAATTTGTCTCCAGTACAGAACTGAGGCAGCCATCTGCAGCACCAACTCAACTGATGGCTCTAACCATTGAGGGTAACTTGGGGGTTCAGTTTCTTGCCCAAGGACACTTCGACACGTGGACTGCAGGCACCGAGATTCGAATCTCCGGTTGGGAGAGGGCTGTTCTATTTTGTACCTGCTGACCCACGGTCGTCCCCAAAAACAAGCTCTCATGCTTTGACAGGGAAGTGAACCCCAACCTGCTGTATTGTATTCAGTAGCGTTAACCACTGCGCCACTGGCTGGTAGATTTTTGTTAGGTTTGTTGGTTTTTTGGTTAACATCATGTTAACCAATAAACCAGCATCCATATGTCACACTTACAGCTACCCACCCATTCTAGCAGCAATTTAACGTGAGCAGCTCATCACTTTATCTCTATTTTCTGTTCTTTTGCTTCAGTGTCTCCCGTCTATGTAGTCCCTTTTTAGGGATTCCTCATACCCAGTACATTGTTTAATGTTTTCTGCATTCATCCTCAGTACTAACTCACTATGTGCTTTGTACTTAGGCATTTGTTTTACGAGACACTTGTTATGTACACTGCTCAAAAAAATAAAGGGAACACAAGGGAAAATAAGACATTCAACTATGTAATGAACAAGGTATTTAATAAGAATATTTCATTCATTCAGATCTAGGATGTCTTATGTTGTGTTCCCTTTATTTTTTGAGCAGTATATTTGCCACATTGTCAGTAATTTTGTTTGACTATGTTAGATTTGTTTGTGCCCATTGTTCTTTTTAGCCTGTCATTGTTATTTCAGTTGTTTTCTGTGAAGCTCCCCTTCATTTTAATAAATAACTTTACTTAACCTTTTTACACTTGGTAACTTATGTTGCTTCCCTTTTCTCTAAAAATGCTGGGTTGTAACAGCATCATTACAAATGCCAGGGATAGGTTTTCATAGTCTCAAGCAATCATATAATAAGGGTCAAACAATTATTGGAAGATTGCTTTTAGGTGTAATTGCATTATGGGGAAACTGAGTTGCCCTTGGTGGAGGTTTGCACTATCTGAGTGCTATCTAGTTTTAACATTGTGATATGACAATACAACTGTATGATCAATATGAATTGTGTTGTTTCAATTATTTTGTCCGACTCACAAATATAAACACTGAATAAGGATGTTATGCCGAATAGTCACACCAAGAACAACTCTATTTTCTTTCTATTTTCCTGTTTAGTTGGAAAAAGTATATGGAGAAAGCGCTGCAACTATGTCTGAATGCATTACAAGAAAAAGCCATCTTCACTACACAGTGATGACTCCTACAGACTCATTAACAGCAGAATGAAGTATTGTCTATCAAGCCATTATTAATTGATATTATTCTTTAAGCAAACAGTTTCACATGTGAACACTAATCTTTTCTACAGCATGACATACTGTATCGGCCATGCTTTTAGTTCATGTTAGATGTTCTGCATAAACACTATTTTAGAGGGCTCTACGTCATTTGGAAATGCATTATTCGTCCTCATGGACAAAGTTATTATACAGGCATTAAGGCAGAAGAATACCAGCCTTTTTTAGTTATTTGATTCCATGTATTAATTTCATTGAATCCCAATGACAGAGCAACAAATGTTTGAGGAATACTTTACAGTATAAGGAGTGCTTTAATTCCCTGAGAAGTAATTAGGTTCTCTGATTAGGGAATTGTGCCTTAGTGTAATTATGATGTGCTTTAAAGATTAATTTTGTCTGTGAAGCCGTGCTGCGTTATGTTGGTGTCTCACCACATTACCCATAATCAAAGCTCACTATCTCAACTGTTATCTGTAAAAAATTCCCTCTGGTGTGGAGTACAGGCTCAGTGTGTGTATCTTACTACTGTGTGCTCTGCATGTGGGTTCAGTACATGTACTGTACATGCCAAATTTGAGCACACAGACATCTCTCTGTCCAAATGAATTGCAAGTCTGGATCTCACATATCCTTATCTACTGTTATCCCACTTACACCGATCAGCCATAACGTAAGGGCCACTGGCATGTGAAGTGAATAACATTGACTATCTTGTTACAGTGGCACCTGTCAGTGTGTGGGGTATATTAGACAGCAAATGAACAGTCACTCCTCAAAGTTGATGTGTGAAACCAGGAATAATGGGCAAGCGTAAGGTTTTGAGTGACACTGACAAGGACCAAACTGCGATGGCTGGATGACTAGGTCAGAGCATCTCTCAAATTACAGGTCTTGTTGGGTGTTCCTGGCCTGCAGTGGTCAGTACCTACCAACAGTGCCTAAGGAAGGACAAATGGTGAAATGCAATAGGGTCATGGACACCCAAGGCTCACTGATGATGAAGTTGACCTACTGTTGACCTACTTTTACATTTCATTTATCCGTTTCAAAAGATTCCATTTAGTTTGAATCTTTGTTAAAAGTATTAAGAGGGTCTTTTTAATGTTGTGGGTGATCGATGTACACTGTATGTATAATTCACAAAACTGATTGATCAGTTGCATCAGTAAGTCCTTTTGTAGGAAGTGTGCTCACATGTTTAGGAGTTTAAGAGTATGTCATGACCTGTGCTGTATGGTGAGTTAAGGCAAACAGTACAAATAAATATTATAGCAAAATACTTATGCCTGAAATATAGAATCAGAAAATTGATTTTAGAGCAACAGCTGTGATTGGGAGTCACTCACTAATATACATTTACACAAAGTGCAAACAGACACACACTCATGCATGTACACAACCATTAAAACACACATACGCACAGTTAATAACAAAACAGTATTATGAGATTGTGTGTGTGTGAGTGATCGTGTGTGTGCACGCCTGCTGAGACAAGGGATGTCTTTAAAATTCATTATGCATGTATCATCAGCAAATACCACTTCAAAACACATGTAATTAAGCCAATTAACACCAGGTGTTTTGGAAGGGGCGGTGAGTTGCTGGGATGATGTTGCATCCTACTGGTGCATAGAAAAAAAACATAAAATAAACAAGCAACCAAACAGAAAAACAAAATGAATAAAAATTTAAAGATGCTTTAAAACATTCTGCACATTTGTTCTGCAACAATTAAAGAATAAAAAAAAAAAGTGGTTAAAAAGCTACACAGAAGAATCCAGAAAGGTAGCTGGGCTGTACTCTGCCCATGGGGGTGACAACCACAAGGAAAGAAATACCTCAATAAATATTAGATGAAAATAATGTAAAAAATGTGTGCACTGAAATACCCTGGTAAATCCAAGAATTATGTAAATCCCATCTATGTATTAGTAGAAATGGTTCCCCCTTCTCCTTTTAACTGCTTACCCTGCTGATTCCTCGTCCCCTGTCTTCTCCATAATTTGTTCCCAGGATTTCAAAGAAGATGTTGGGGTTAGTTCCGTTGTCAGTGAACTCCAGAAAACTGGTGAGGCCACTCACTCCGAACTGCAAAGAGAAGATGGAATACTTTTATTTTATTGTCCTTTATATTATCATCAGTGTTTTTTTTATTTTTTTTTTTATAAAACTGGTCACTGAATTGTGGTTATCAAAGCCATAATTGGCAACCTGATCATCACCACTATAATCATGTCAATTCTCAATAGTGCAATTTTATTTAATTTTATTTTCTAACAATTCTCCATGTCAAATTTGGACAAATTTATTGTCTGTTTTTGTAACCACTAAAAACCAGATCTAACTGCTCACAGTCTGCCCTTCCTTTATGAAATGAGCATATCCCATCAGTAAGAACTGATTCTGAATAAGTAAAATGTATCTCTAATGCACCAAATGGGAGTGATTTGTGTGAGTGCATGCCTGACTGTATTTTTCTCTGTGTAAGACTGGAAATGTTTGAGGAATAACAATATCAACATGCAGGGGTGTGTGAAGGCCAAGGTCAAAGTCAGGATTCTCTTTAAGGTTTCCATTGAGAGAAATTAATTTCTTTTAAAAGTCATGCCATCACTACCACAGGAAACAACAACAACACAATTTAAAAACATCACAACACAATAAAAACAAGACACCTGTCTGTATAGTCCAGGTCCAGCTGCCTACCGCCTGAGCTGGGACATTAATATGACCAAAATATGAAGTGGAATTACAGGATGGTTTTACAACTCAACCAAATTCCAATGAATCAAGAGATGCATATAAAATTTACAGTGTGACTTATAAAGACAGCTGTTCATAAATTTAATAAACACCAGGACAAATGAGTGCACATAGCAATTATGTCTGTAAACTGGGACTCAATATCTTCTTCCTGACTTTAGCAGCTCATATTCAGAGTGCAACACGTGAGAAGGATCATTAATAGTCTTGGTGGCTTGCTTGTTAATGGAAGTCTCGAAGATTATCTGAAGGCTGGGTAATGGCACATTCCCCATTGTCTTCCCTGCTGTTGTACCAGTTTATTAATCTGGGTCTTAATAAGCACCAGGCTAAAAAAATAAATAAAAGAGATTTTGTTTTTGGACCCACTCGGCATATTTTGCACTTGCAAAACACAATGTCCTGAATGGAGAAGAAGTTTAGCTCACAAGAATTTACACATTCAGACAATGTCAGTCCCTAACTTTTGCTCTAACTCTCGGTAGGGTGACCTATCAGTGAAAGTGACGCTACAGCTGTTTCAGGGAAAAAGAGGTGCAATACTCCTCAATATGATTCACATTGTGTGAGTGTGCGTGCTTGCACCTGTGTGTATAAAACATAGATTATGGCATTTACTGGTGGGTGACAAAGTGCATCTGTGTGTATAAAACATGGATTATGGCATTTACTGGTGGGTGACAACAACAACAACAAAAAGAATAAATGAGCGGTTTGTTCAGGATGACAATAGGGAATGAGGGGTCACTGAACGCTTTAATGAGTATGAAAATGATGAGAATCAGATGTTCTCCACCACCATGACCAAAACACCAAATGAGGGGATATCTTTTTGGAAGACTGCTCTTCATCCCTCCAGTACAGTTCAGAAACTTGTAGAATCAATGCTAAGGTGTGCTGGTGGCACATGGTGGCTTAATGCGTTACTGAGATACTTTACATTTTTTTCCCCTTTAATTTGCCACCTGTTTGTATGAGGGGTGATTTGGGCCATAATTCATACATGCACATCATGCATGGACTAGTTTGCTTAAATCACAGACACCTGCACCTCATGTCTCAGGCAATTAATACCTAAGAATCTTGGGTTGTCTCATAGAACGTACTGTGACTTTGCAGCAATCACTACAATATTAAAATGAATCCCACATCAACCTACTTGAGCAGCTGAATATTAAAGGTGATATGCAGTCATTGCACTCAAACGCAGCACACTCTTCAAACTTTCAAGATTGGTGAAACACCAATTTCACCTGCTGCATTGTATTCCCCACTTTGAATTTGTCAATGAACATCAAACAACAACATCAATAGACCTCCTCATCAACAGCTGCAAATTAGTATTTATTATTACCATAATGGCCCCACATACCCAAAAGCTGATTAAACACACAGGCACGCACAGTAAGTAAAGCACACTGTTGATACAGTGGAAAATGGAACTGATGCCAGGCTGTTAAACTCAACTCCATTACTGCTTAGGGCTCTTTAACACAGCTCTGTTGAGACAGCCATCAGGGTTGGTTTAACAGCCGGAGCTGGCTGATGAAAGCGTTGCCAAAACCCAGCCTGATCTCAAGGTGAAATGCAGAGATAGATGTGAAAGCCATTGCATCGTATTTATTATTGTCTCACACTAATCCTAAATTACCATTTCACTTGGCTTCAACATCCACTCAAACTGCCATCCCTGGAGTGATTTTTATTGATATGAAAACAGAGGGCATTGATCCAATTGGATTTAATAGTGATGAAAGCGTTGCCAAACCCCAGCCTAAACTCAAGGTGAAATGCAGAGATTCATAAAATTACGCCTGCAGGATGACAACCTCTATCTCCCAAAAGTAAGGTATCTGGGAACTAAGGAAAACTTGCTGATTAGTGCATTAGTTTTTTAAAGGTATGCAGTACTTTGAATTTATGAGCACATCGGTCATAAAGTGTAATGAGAACAGAGTTTCTGTTGAAGTAATGAAGAAAAATTGGATTTCCATGTGATAAGAGCAATATAAAAGCAGTATACTTATTTAGAGACTGTTCCCTGTCATTCTTCTTCCCTGGAGGGGACTGTGTTATGCCAAGAGATGGCACTATATAAATTAATTTAGCAGTGACTGCACGTTGCTATTTCAACTAGTGTCTCTCAGTTAAGGAACAATAGTCCCCGGTCTCCAAATGTTCATGTAATGAGCACAGTGTCTTGAAATGCAAATACATGCTCCCTAAATGAAAAGCGTGAGACGTGTTTTCCCACTGCTCAAAGATACATCTATAAATAGAACAAACTCAAAAACTGCATGTTGTAGTTGGGTTAGGAGATGAACATACTGTATGGGTTTTGCCTTCCACCATAATCAAACCTCAGCTTCAAACTCACACAAAGATGTTTTCAGCTTGAAGCAGATCAACAGATTTGGAGTCAGGTGATTGCTTCGTGGAAATATCAGCAACTTTTCAAATGTAATTCAACGAATGGGAAGAACTTTAGTATTGATTTTATGCAAATCTGATTGCATTGATCCATTGTGGCTGGTTCAGCAATGCCCTGGTGTGACTACTTTTTGTTGAAAATCATACAAAATGTTTGGAAACAATGTATGAACTGTGGCGTTGAACTGGTCGGTAAGTACTAGTGCAATATAATCTTATGTAGTTATGGAATAGAAAGAAGTGAAGTATTCGCTACTCTTTCAGTCTTTCATATACTGTTTATCCATTACATGCACAGGAATATCTACAATGGAGCTAATCCAGTCAGTTACTGTTCTTTATTACCTGTCCACAACAATATCTGACTAAAGAATCCAAGAAATTACATAACAGAAAAAATGTTGACAAAGGAGCACAACAACTTACATCTATCTACCTTTACAGGATGTTTTCCAAGAGTTTTGAAACCGAATGTGTCACTGATTGTATCATACTAATTAGATTTAGGATGACATGGTATCAGTATTAGGAAGTAACTAGTTAGATGTAACTAGTTACTGCAATTAAATTACAAAACAAATGTAACTAATCAGTTACAGTTCCTGAGAAAAGTGTGCAATTAAATTACAGTAATTGATTAAAATGTTGGTTATTACAGTGGGGTTACATTTGAATATATTCTTTTCGGTAAAAAGCTTATATAAATATAAACTGTATATAGTGTAACATTCATTCTGTTGCTTCACATCTTTTGCTTGTTGACTGCCTTTGTTTGGCATATTTTCAGCCAAAGCGAGTCAGCAAAGCTGTTGGGACAAATAACACCAACAAGGGTAGAGTGGCTTACAAGGAGCTGTCTCTACATCTTGACAGGCTCCATTCATGCATTCTTTAAATTTTTAATGTTGCTTTTGATTGGTTCTCTTGTTTGACTTTGCAACACCTCTGGTCTGTCAATCAAAGCACATCGCCCTAAGCTACTTGAATCTGCCCTGCCTGGGTGTGACCGGCCGACACCACCAAGGCCAGTGGTCATGTTGTCAGATAAGAATGCTTTTCAGTGCTGGAAATTCAACAGTATTTTCCTTCTGAGATCAGAAAAGGGTTTTGCTTGGTGCCTGTTCAGTAGGCTACATGTTTCAACAGTAACCATTAATAAAGGTTTTACAGTAATAAATAAATGTCAAGTACTGTCGTGAGGTTTACACTGCTTGGTTTAAATAGGACTTTTCAGCTTTATTTTCCAATTTAAAACATTTTTAGAAAAGCAATAAAAAATGCATGCCACTACTGGGATGAAGCAATCGAAATATTACTTATTATATTTTTAACAAGGTAGCTAATAATTGTTACTTATTACAGTTTGAAAGTAGCCTTCCCAAAACTGCATACTGTATATATTATTCATAATAATACAAATGATACAAATGACAATGTTCATCATTTGCATTATGAATTAAATGACACTGCAGAATGCATCTAAGTGGGTGGGACAGTATATACAGTACTCACCACCATGGGTGTCCATGAATCAAAACAAGTGTGTGTGTGGTTCCTGTTTTTTTTTTTTAATATATATATATATATACCTTTTTGACTGTATCCAGCATGCTCTTGCCTCCCTGCCATGGTTTGGAGTTCTTCCTTATGCAGCTCAGACTGGCCATGCTGTGCCATTTCCTGTCTTCCAACTTTCTGTGGAAGGTATTGGCCAGCAGCAGCACAGTATCATAGATGTAGCGGTTGGTGATCTAGAGAGAAAAAGGAATAAAAAAGAAAAGCAAAAAGAAAAAATGAGAGAGTGTAAAAACTTACATTTTCTTTGCTGAAAATGCTCTAGGAGAGATTTGCTTACAAAGGTGTGATACAAATGTAACACAAAAATGGCACTAAGTCCAAATGACCCTGCTTTCATGTGCTTCAGTTTGAGTTACTCTAGCAATTCTTTCTACTTTAGTTATGAATCTGGAAAAAAGGGGTCAATACAAACCAGCAGGAGAAAAGGGCAACTTCTTCAAGTTGAAATACTACCAAGATTAAATGTTTCACTTACATTGCTTTACTTGCATATCCGCCAGAACATTGATCAAAAAAGAAAAACTGAAATGCATTCTCTTCTCTGTTTGGCTTTCTTTTATGTATTTGACCTCTCTGAAACAAATGTTTGTTTGTTGTCTTGCACCTGCAGTAGTAATTTCACATGATACCAATACCTTTTGACTCAAAATATTTCACTGATACCACCAGACATAAACTCACATATATTACATTTTAAACATATTGATAAGCCCTTGGCACCACGGAACAAGATCAAGAGGAAGGAGTGACAGAAGGAGAGGAGTTTATTCAGTCTGTGATCAATCACTGTGTGATCTACCGAGCTTCTTCTCTCCATGTTAACAAGAACATAATAAATACACTAGATTGAGTACAAGAGGGCTGACTCTATACACACGCAGGTATATGCAGGTGCCCACTCATGCAAAGCAAAAGCCATTTTCTCAGTAACACTGCCTTCCATACATAAAAAAGAAGCAGGCAGCACACAGTTTTAGACAAAGCAACTTTCTCGTACACACTCAAACCTGTTATATACTATGAGATACACAAGAGTGTGCACACAACATACACGCACACACACACACACAATGTACTTACTGTATTTAGTGTACAAATATTAAGCCCACCATTTTTGTTTAGATAGCCAGTAAATGATAAACATCATTCTGCATTTCATTCCAATTCAGCTCAAAACATTTTTTTCAGTAACTTTCAGAAATGAAACCAATATAATTTTTGCAACCCTGCCACTTTAAAAGCACTAATTATCACACCATTAATATTCTATCCACCAGATCCAGAAGCATTATTGTTTATTACCAGATTTAATAAAGGATTCTACACTCTAAAGGTCTTATTTTGCCTGAAATTGGACTTTTGTGCACTGGTCAAACATTTAAGGACAGAGACACACCAAGCCGACGTGAAAGAACTAGCATCAGTGAAGGCCAACTGCTGTGTCTCCTCATGATGCCTTCGCCTGGGCCATTTGGGCTGAAAAAGTGACACTTGAACACCCCACACAGACTATAGCCAATGGCCAACTAGCATGTATGTTCTGCTGCTATGTGACAGAAATAACTCCTCCTATTAGCAGGTGGTGGTATGTGTATTCACCGTTCAGAAATGGAAAGATAAAGAGCTGGAGTGCAGAAGTATGAGCCATAAACAAAGCACCTCTTGTTCAAAACAGCTGCGGTTTAAAGCCACTTCTAATCAAATGACACTGATGTTCCCTGCCCTTGGTCATTTGGTTGTGGAAAAATAAAGGAGGTTGTGGAGGTGTAAAACAAGGAGAAACTGCACTAAACAGGTGAAATCACTACAGTGACTGGCTTTCCTGGACACACCAGGACAAACCAGACGGCCGACTGTCGGCTTGGTGTGTCTCTGCCATAAAGTTTATTCAAGTATTTTTATCAATTGTAAATATGAGAATGATCACAAGAGCGCTGTTTTTTGTTTGTTTGTTTCTTTCAGGCATTTGCGTTTAGGTCAGTCACTCATCAATAAAGTCTCACCAGGATGTCATCTGACCCACCTAATGTATGTGGACCACATCTTTGAGAGGTCCAGCATATGGCACTGTACTGTATGGTATATGGTTAGGATGTCAGTTTTGTTTCATGAAAAGTAATGTTGACTTCCACAGTATGCTTGTTTTTTTTAAATACATACATATATATGCAAACCATCAGGAAATAGTATCTTGTTACTCAAGAATACAAAAAAAATAAAAGGTGTTTGCAAACTATTTTCCTCAATTGGGCCTGAGTAGAGCTTTGCTTGTTCTGTCTGTTACTCTTCTTCTAATGCATTACTTTAAAATGTAAGTGAACCAAGTGGGTACATGAAATTTTTACACCATTCTCTTTCTTCATGTCTGTGCCTAACGGTTTTTCTCTGAAAATTAAGGTGAAAATCTCCTGCTATATGGGGAGCCTGAATTATGTGGGTTCTGAACTGTGAGCTGAGTGTTGTGTGTGTGTGTGTGTGTGTGTGTGTGTGTGTGTGTGTGTGTGTGTGGTCAGCCTGAGATGCAGTGCTTCACTGCAGTGTGAAATTGGGCTCCTAGGCCACTCTCTGACCACTGAGCTGATCTACTTCCTCTGGCTATCTCTCACTCTTTCTCTGTGTGTCTTTCTCACCCATCCCTTGTTTCTTCTTTCTCTAATTTAACAACTCAACCACCCACACATGCCCTCTCACAAGATGTCAAAATGAACATGTGTATGGTGTGCTTTATCTGCAGACTTTGCACACCCTTGGCCAGTGGAATGGACAGATGACTGGACTCTACCAGAAACTAATGAATACGCTGAAAGGGGTTGATTCTTGATAATGAATCTTTACAATTTAGAATCACTTGCTTCACATTAGGACACACAGGGTGAGCTTCTGTACATTATTAAATACTTCAGGGTGTCCAGGAGTTTTGCATACTCTATGGTTAAGGTACCATAGGCACCTCTAGACTTCATTCAGCCTTGAAGATAATTTAAAGACACACATGCCTTTATCTTATTTTTTTTTACCTTTTTAGGATTGTTTTAAATTTTACTTTATTACATTTTATAATAATATTTATTATCACATTTCTGTTTTCAGTGTATTTCCAACTTTCATACAATGTGTTACCCCAGGGTTTTGTGCATCCACATACATCAACAGCACATTAATTCAATTTTATATTTCTGCCTTGACACATAAATAAGAATGAGTTCCTGTTTCTCTCCTATATTTGATGGAAGTTTGATGACTCACATACACAGAAACATTGGTAATAATTGCATACATATTGACCCCTGGGCGACAACTGTTAAAAACACACTAAGTAAAGAAAATGTGAAGATGGACAAAAAAAAATACTAAAAAAAACCCCAAAACTAAACATCATTGTGCTTTCCATGGCAATAATATAAGACAAGATGTGTGGTCTTAGATAAACACACAGTGGCATGAGCCATATTTTCCCAAAATGATTAATGTTCCAGGTAAAATGCCTTGGAGGCACATGCTGTTGCAATGTCAAATCAACAAGCGTGGCGCAATGGGAGGCTGTCGGGTCAAAAGACATGTTGAAATATCACTATGAGCAGTTTTAACAGAAAGAAAGAAGCACCACAGCTGATTTTAAATGCATACGTAGCTTGTGACCTTTTGTTTTTAAATATTGTGAAATCTAAAGCATTTCAAAAGACATGTGCATGCAGAGGACATGTGCATGTAGAGGACAGGGCAGAGTGTTTCTGCCCTGACACACATGGATACATCAGACACATCAGTACCTTTGAATGCATGATGCTTTTGAAAGAATAAATATTGGTTAGATGATGGAGGTGTGCATGGTCATATGACTAATACCACTAAAAATCAAGTGTTTTGATCTTTCATATTTTAGAACTGTTGTTAGGATTTTAAAGCTGCAGAGCTTTATTAGGGGAAAGATGTCCAATAAAGAAGCTGGTCATCATCTGTTACATTTCCACTGGGCATCCCTCTAAACTTCAAAGAAACAAGAGACTGAATCTAATCTTATATCCTTAGTAGCCCTCAGATAAACTTCTTTTGGTAGTCCATTTAGCTAATTAAGCTGCAAGGAGACAAAATGCCAAAGACCAGGCCAACAACAACTCTGCGCAGTAGTTGTTGCTGTTTGTCTTGCACTGATGTTATTGACTGATGCTTGTTGGTGACAAGGAGCAGCTTTTCAGCTCACTGTAAATGTACTGCACTGAAAAACATTATACTCGGCTTTACTGTATTAAATTTAAAGTGATATAACATGTTGCCACTCTAGACTTAATAGAGGTATCATGTATTTTGAGTAAGTCAACTGTAGAGACAAGTAAGTTGACCTGAACAGTACATAGATCTGAGATAAAGCCAATGAAAGACACACACCACTCTTATCCACACACATACTTTGATTAGTAGCTTGTTTTGAACCAACTCACCTCTAGCTGCTGAGCCTTGGGGCTTTTAGGGTCACAGAGGGAAGTGTTAATCCTATGGTTGTGCTTGACACAGCGCTGAGTTGTGTTCTGGGGCATGGGGAACGTCTGGCGCACCAGTGTCAGCCGACCAATGGACTTCATAACTAGCTCCTGCAAATCGTAGTCTGAGATCTCCTAAGAGGGTGGAAAGAGAAGGAGGGTGGTTGGGAAAGGTGGAGGAATGAGGGGGTTGAGGGAAGAAGAAAGTGGGGAAACAGTAACATGAGAAAATCAATATCAATAACCCCATCAGAAATCCCACAGCCGACACTTTGACAAGAAAAATACGAGGCACAATAACAAAAACAAAGAATGAAACAACAACCTGTTTGGATAATATGCCATACAAGTCCCTCTAAAAACTATGGTTTTCTCATTCATATTTCAAATTGTTTAGGTCTTGTTTTATATGGGCTACTGTTCAAATTATCACCACACCAATCAATGAAACAACATTATCTGAAATATTTGTTATTAGAAATGGTAAGTCAGGAGATGAAAATAGAGAATGAGATGGGCTAAATATATGTATGTGTGTGCTTGTTGTGCACAAACATGTGTTTTTGCACGCAGTCTTCATGCATGTCCTTGAAAAACCCTGGAGGAGGAATCATTGCTAATTTTAGCCACAGGACACGATCTTTCTCCCTCTCTCAATTCATGGATATCCATCCATCCTCTGCAAGTGCAAAGGGTTATGTGGTGATGCAATGAGAACTGACATTTATCGTCCCTGGTGGAGGTACCACTGCCACAAACTCAGACAGCCTGCGTATTACATATCTTTCTTTGCAAATGTGTGCAGTGATCATTTGTCTTGTGTATGTTTTGTTGTTATGCCTTATGAGTGTTTCATTTGCAATGGCAGTGCACTTGACAGGAAGGAGGGGCCTGTAGCACAAGCACATAGATAAACAGGCCATCATAAATGCTTCATATTACTGTACTCTAGGTACTACTGGTTCATTTTTATGAATTTCATTAGAACATACTTTATTGTAATTAACATTCATTAAGATCTGTGAGTCCTCACAGGATGTGATCAATAGTAATTAGAGGTGGCATTAAACAGGCTTCAGGGGTATAGATGTACTCATCTGCATAAATTAGGCTGATTTGATGTGGCTGATACAGCTCTGATTCTATATACAAAAATATTCATGTGATACAGTTTCATATACACTGCTCAAAAAAAATCTAAGGAACACTTAAATCACATACTGGATCTTGATGAATGAGTGAAAAACTGAAATCACAGGTTCATCTAAGTTGTGTCAATTTCATCACAGCAACTCGTAATGTGACTCAGAAGTGTGCAGGGGCCCCACGTGCCTGTATGCACTTCTGATGAGTCAGCGGATGGTAGTCTGGGGGATCTCCTCCCAGACATGGATCAGGGCATCAGAGAACTCCTGGACAGTCTGTGGTGGTACTTTGTGGCATCAGATGTACCCATACATAATGTCCCATAGGTGCGCAGTTGGATTTGGGTCAGGGAAACATGAGGGCGAGTCAATGGCATCAAAGCTTTCATCATCCAAGAACTTCCCACACACCCTGGCCACATGAGGCAAGGCATTGTCCTGCACTGGGAGGAACCCAGGGTCCACTGCACCAGCGTACGGTCTGACAGTCACTCTGAGGGTTTCATCCCAGTACCTCACAGCAGTCAGGGCACTGTTGGCTATGACATGGAGGTCTGTGTGACCCTCCAAGGATATGCCTCCCTACACCATCACTGACTCACCACCAAACTGGTCATGCTCCATGATATTACAGGCAGCATAACATTCTCAATGGCCTCTCCAGACTTCTTCATGCCTATCACAGTGCTCAGTGTGGACCTTTTCTCATCCGTGAAGAGAATGGGGTGCCAATGGCGGACCTGCCAATTCTGGTGTTTTCTTGGTGAATGCCAATTGAGCTCCATGGTGCTGGGCTATGAGCACTGGAGAACGTCAGGCCCTCATGCCACAAACTGTTTCTGACAGTTTGGTCAGAAACATGCACCCCAGTAGCCGCTGGTGGTCATTTTGTAGGGCTCTCGCAGTGCTCCTCCTGTTCCTCCTTGCACATCAGAGCAGATATTGGTCCTGCTGCTGGGTTGTTGGCCTTCTACGGCCCTGCCGAGCTCTCCTGGTGTAACGTCCGGTCTCCTCTTATCTCCTCTGTGTTCTTGAGACTGTGATAGTAGACACAGCAAACCTTCTTGCAACTACACATATGGATGTAACTGTACTACCTGTGCAACCTCACTGGGCTGCAGGTACTGCCTCATGCTATCAGTAGTGACAGGGGCACTAGCAAAACACAAAACTTAAGAAAAATCAGTCAGGAAGGATAAGTAGAGAAAGCATTTGTCTGTGGCCACTACATGTAAAACAATTCCTTTTTCTGGGGTCAGCTTGTTTGTCCTGCCTCTCTATTGCACTTGTTTTCACTTTTATTTCCACCAAAGCAGGTGAAACTGATTCACAATCACTTGTGCTTCTTAAATGGACAGATTAATATCACTGAAGTTAAATTGACTTGGTGTTATACTGTGGTGATTAAGTGTTTTATATATATATATAAGTGAACTGAGATTTCTGGATCAACAGTTGATTAAAATTATTAAAATGAGATAAAAGCAAAGTATAGGTGTGATTATGCCTTTAGGATGAACTGAAATATTTTAACAAGGTTAAGCTTGTGTGAATACCCTGTGTTTGGAAGAATCTTATTTCTAAACAGTGCAAGCACTATAAGGAATCTATATGCTGGCTTTTGGGGCTAACACATGGCAGAACTTCCAAGTAGTTGCCTACATAAAAGCCCTGAAGGAGACTGAATTACAAAGCCAACAAAAAAGATGCAGGACAGAGAGAAAATGCTGAAAATTGCTAAAAAAGACAGATATGTTGGCCAAAAGAATTAAGATTCGCAGCAGGCAGTCAAGAAACATGCACAGAAACATTGGCAGGCAAAAATTACAGTATCTGAAGTCCCCCCCAATATAAAAATGCACTTAAATGGAAAAAAAAACAGTTGATACCGACCTCAAATTAAACCTTTTTTTATGTTTAACTTTTCCCATTAATGTTTTCAGGTCATGTGCTGTCAACCAATGAGTTTCTTTAATCAGTATAATGTATGAAAATATGACCAAATTAAATATCCTGTGAACATGAATTGTTCAGTTTTGTATAATAGTTTATGAAAATGAAATGATCAAATGATTCCATTTGACCTTCAACACAAACATGAGATAATTACTGATGATTACCTTATCAACAGTTTAAGGAATCACACTGCCATAGTCAGCTATGTATTCAGTCATTCAGTCCTAATCTTATTGTTAATAAGTGTTCATCAGCTGAAAAATCAATTAAAAATCAGTCAGTCTACAGGATGGGCGAGTGGTCCTCATTTCTTTACACAAAGTCTCAACTACCAGAAGCTGAAACCAGAACCTTTAAGTATGTTGCAGCCCCCAGAACACCCTGCAGCCCATATCTGGAGTGACTCATGAGTTGTTTACTCCATAAACTTGAAGTTTTGCTCTGCAGGCATCCCTATCAACTCCAACCAATCACCCCTCTCTCCTTCCTTCCATCCCCCCAGAGTACCAAATCCTCATCTTTAGCGTTTCATTTGAAGATGAGTGTCAAAAGCGAAAACACATCCCCCATTCTAAATTCTTCTCGCATTTCTTCCCTGACCCCTACACATTATCTTCTGCTTTCTCCTCTCAACCCCTCCCCCCCACTCCTACCCTAGAGACTCCAAATTCCTCCTTCTCTCTTATCTGTAGATGAGGAGGGAAGCAGTTTTTATTTCCTCTTTGACCCTTTCTGCTCCTCCTATTCTCCTGCTCTAGATCTTAGCAACTTTTTGTTCTTTCCTCTATGAGCACACCAAATTCCTCAATTTGCTCTCCTTCATAATTTCAAACCTGAATGAAAGCACATCTCA
>NW_018127936.1:216910-232995 GCF_001952655.1 Monopterus albus
AATGTTGTTACATCCAGGAGTTGGGTGTCTTATATTTTATCTGTTTTGGGTTCAAATCCAGAATCTGTAAGAATAACTCAGCAACACTAGCTGACTAAGTGGAACAATCTTCTTCATTTAATAAATGTCAGCCTTGATCAGGGTGATTTACTTGAGTTCAAATACTGTACATCCACATACATAAAAACTATCAAATAGAGAGGAGGGACAGAGCTAAGGTAGGTGTAGCAAGATGAATGAATAAGACTGACAAAATGAAACAGAGTACAAAAATAGACCAAATGTTAATGACTAGTTAACAAGAGAAAACCTTCGGGGAATGTATGTCTTCATTCTCCAAAGCACTAAGGTTAAGATGACAATGGATTACAGTACCAAAGAGGAAGAAAACAAGGTAAGGCTATTTTATCACTGTTAAAAACAGCTTCTGTATGAGCACCAATAACAAAGAAGACAAAATTGTGATAAAAAAAATCTGATTCCTAGACTGTGCAGTGGAATCTGGATAGGAGGAATCACACTTGCCTTGAACAACAGGTATAGTGGAGTCGCTTAGCAAGAACAGGGCTGCAATCATGCTGGGTAACTTCCAGCTGTGCACAGAATGTGCACCACTGTTAACTTGTTCTCTCTCTAAAAGTACTTTGGTAGCTGTAAATAATAAAGTTCTCAAACTTAGCTGAGATTGCACCCTAAAATTACTGTCACATCTTCAATTTTTTTCCCAGAACAATGAATGGCACGACATCTTTGTCAGGTCACAGTGTTTCAAAATGATTTGAGTTCACTTTCACATACATTTATATCACTAACCACTAAATGGGGCTGTTAAGCGCCATGACTGTGTCCATTGTGGTTAATTGTTGACATCTGCACAGCAGTTATTATTATTAATACACAATATTAGTTACACGCCCAGTTCCTCAAATTGACTGGATCTCAGAATCATAAAATACACACACACACACACACACACACACACACACACACACACACACACACAAACAAAATATATATCTTATATAGCTCAGAAGATCACTGTGACATTGACTGCTTCACATTGGTGGAGTAAAATGGGCTTTGATGGAACTTCATTATCCAGAGGTTTGTAGAATGTTTTTGAATTACAGAAGACCACATAACCCTTCAGTTATATTCAAATCATGACCGTCCCCAAAATTTCGCTTGGATGACTTTTATAGGATATCATACCTTGTGAAGAGCCATCAATACAGTCCTGCAGAAATTTCCCCATTGTGGGATCAATAAAGTCCTACATACATACATACAGCCCTACATGTTAGGTAGCTAGCTACCTAACATGACAGAATAAAAAGCCTAATCTTGCCCCATCTTACTACATGCACTTGCTCCTTTCAGAGACAAAAAGGCCAGACATGAATGAATAGATAGAAAAAGTCAGAAAGGTCAGTAGTGGAGTTATCCCAACTTAAGAGAAAGACAGAAAAAAGAAGAAGCCATTTTTGTCCCTGATTATTTCTCCTCCTCATCCTCTCATCCAGAGTCAAATGAAGGAGATGGAGAGAGTAAGGATGATCAATTATGAACTGTGAACTCCCCGTCAGTGGGGTTGTGTGACTGCTGCCTGTAGATAAAGCAGAGTTATGACAACCATACAGTACCACCTCATCTATAATAAAGCACAGGGAGGGAGAGCACTTTAACACACAGGAATATTCATTCTCCAAAGTATTAAAATACATTAAGTATGAAAAAATATTGTAATCACATCCACTTTTAGCACTCTGCTAGAGGACTTTACATATAGGAGGATTGTGTCTACATCCGAACAATCGGAATATATTTCAATCTTAGCATTGATAACCAGAGTTAGGACTTTGGACTTTGTATCATTACTAGATATGCGTGAAGCTTTTATTTAAATTATTTGAGGCATTTATGATTTTTAGTACAATTAAAATCTGTGCCTCAAGTATTGTTTCTTCATTAATTTTTACCTGGTTTGGAATAAAATTAAAATTTATAATTTAACTTAATTCTTGGACTTATTTTTCTATAACTATGCCACTTTTTCACTTAATTTTCAGAGAACCTGACATAAATACTTTCTAGCTGCTCAGCAAATGAACTGAAAAACAGTTAATGAGCACTAATCATTTCTGAGTGAAATGATTAGTGTATTTTCAATATGACTGGTAATATAATCTGGAATATTTTGGAGTATGTTTCAGGGTTAAGATGACCAGTTTATAATTTATTTGAATCTATTACAATAAAAATAGCACAAAGTAAATATGCTTTGTAGAAAATGTATCTGATCGGATTACATTTTCTGCTGACATCATGAGGACACGTTGTTAATTTAAGTAGCTGCCAAGTCACAAACATGCTCATACTGCTCAGTAAAATGTTAACATATAGTGTATTTGTTTCCATCAAAATATATGATCTTACATTGCATTATTTACTTGTAGGGACTACAGGATGAATAAACTGTTTTATGTTTAGGTTTAGGACACTGCACAAGCAGCCTCTGCTCCCTCGCCCCATAGGATGATCCCAGCACAGTCAGGGTGGAGGGCTATGGAGGGGATCTCACTGTGGAACTTTCTATCAAGGTCAAACCTAATGCTCCAGTTGTTGGTAGGGGGAATATCATGATGGAACACTTGGCTTGGATCTTTCCCTGGCAAACCAGATGAGGCTCTCCCAGGGTATTGCACCCCCTCTGACTACTTCCTTCCTGCAGCAGCACTCTTTGTTGTCAAACCAGTGGTCCACCTTCCGTGGACAGATGAGTGTATCACATGTTGCTCTGATTAGAAAGCTTAGTCTTGCCTGTGTCATATTCCATAGGTCGGAACCAGTGATTTTTTTCTGACGCTAACATCTTCCAAGGTTGTCCAGCATCCATGTCAGCCCTGTCACACATACTTGATCTTATGGTGCTTTTCCTCCATCCTGAATACCTCTGACACCACCAGCCCCTTCCTCTCTTTTTTGGTGATCTTAGACCAGTCCTACTCCTCTTGTCTGCACTCACCCAATAATCTCTTAGCACTGCTGCCTTCTGATTGCCTGGCTGACTTTGGCTTGCATCTACCACTTACGATCGGTGAGGATGTGAGCTTCTGCATTCCTCACTGTCTGGTGGTTGAGCTCTCTAACATTAACATTACAGGCTTCAGTGGTTACCTGTGAGGATTTTGTTTGCTGAGGTGTTATCAGCTGTCAACCGCTCTCTTTTTGCAATTAGCCACCTACGAGTGACTACCAGACTATATTACAATGCTGTCAAAAGCCATTGGAATCTGAAATCTACAAATTGTTATTAATATTGTAAATCTAGAGGAACTGAACTGTTTGTCACTTTCCATTCTTATTTGTGAATAGAAAAGCTCCTATGACTTAGGAAATAAACACAGCTTAACTTGATGTGATTTGCACCTGTGAACACAAACTTTATATGCTGTATTGTCAGCTTTGCTTTTAAATCTACAACAATAAGAATGAGAAAACATACCTCAGTGATATTTTATTTTGATATTTTGATATTTTACAACTGAGGGTGGATAGGTCTGCTAGGCTACGTTTCACCACCGAGTCCTTGAAAGCAGCAGGTACAAACCATTACTGGCTACATGCTGCTAGACATACATGCAGGCTGCAGAATAACATGATAAGTCTCCCACAAAGCTAAGCAAAGAGCAGTTAGCTGCCAGAAAGCATGAACAGATATAGAAACAGATAGCTAACAGGTTTTAAAGCATTGTGGAGGCAATTTATCTCATGGCTAGATGTGGATTTAGCCCACATGACAGTCAATACATGATTGACTGCACAGTATCTTTTTGACATTGCCGTCTATGTTGTGTGAAAGGTTTAATGCAATAGATAATTTGCTCTTTTTTTATGCGAGTAGTAAGTCTCGAGTGTTATATTATGAAAACACATCAATCTCAATAAGCAGAGGAGACACATTTACCTAAGTGGCATAACAATTCTTTGCTGAAGCCAGTAACTAATTAAGACAGGTTGTTATCAATGGATCTATCCCCATTTTTACATGTGATAAGGTTGCCATCTTCATTAGAGTAGGATAGGGTAGGGTAGAACTTTATTTATCCCACAGTGGGGAAATTCCAGTGTTCCAGCAGCAGTAAGGGACAAAAACAACAGAGCAAGCAACAAGGCACCATAAGAACAGATACCACACACCAATCTTGATAGACAAATTCAGAAAGCACGGAAAGAAAAAAAACACAAAAGAGGACAGAGCTATTGGAACTCGCTGCTGCTCAGTGTGGCCGCGTCTTAAAAAACAAATTGAGAATACCCAAAAACAAGACAGTACAAGCATTTCAAAACAGCAAGGTGCAGGGACAAGGCTACTCTTGTCCCTCACTCCCTGGTAGAATTAGCATTTAAAAAATGCAAAAAATAACAGTGAGAGGTTTTTTGATATACTTAGGGGGCATGTGATAATATTACGGCAGCCTGTCCTGCATATCAAGTATGAAAAAATGTAAACCTTCCTTCAGCAACTCAAACAATCTAAAAGCAAACATCAGAAGGAAATCACAGTATTGGCTGTCTCTGCAGCATTAATGTATGTTATGCAAACTAATATTTGTTTCAAATGCATACTTTTTTTCTCAAAACTGAACAAGTAATAGGAATTCTGAGCCTTGCAGCATTTATAGTAGCAGCATTTTTATACTTACAGTCTATGATAACGGAATGGGGGGAAAGAAACTGCAGTATGCTAAAGCAGCCGAGTGTTTGCTAATGCTGTACCAAATTAGAATTTAATTGTTCCTGCAGATGTTGACTTTTGCTCTTCTTTCAGTACATCTGCTTGTGTATGTGATTCTGTTTGCACACTTGCCTTTGTTTGTACAAGTGTGTGGCAGCTTGAACCCCCTGCTGTGCCTTTCTAGTTTACTGTAAAGCCCAAGGCTACCAAGACACAGTGCATTAGCTAGCAGTGCGCATTCAAACGTGCACACACACAGAAACTCACAGTCAAGTTACTGTATGATAACTCCAGGGGACAGTAACTTGACTTACATTAATTTCCTGGACACTTACCCTAGCCTTAACCCCACCTCAAAATAAGTCATCACTCTAAAGTGTAATGATTTACATTTTGGTGAACTGCCTTTGTCCCCCATAACCGCTAAGTCCCCATAGTGTGACTGTGTAAACATGTTCATGTCCTCACAACACGAGTAACACCCTCATACACACAGGTTTGTCCAGTTATGCGGGGACACTCATTGACATTATCATTGACATTACTCATTGGTGCATTCCCCAGGCCCTTCTGCTACAAGTACACACACATGCAAATGTAACTGATAATGTTGTTTTTTAACACACTTCTCATGAAGTAAGATGAAAGAGGAGTTTATATTCAAAATGAATATGAAATTATAGCTGACGTTCAAGTTTAGTTGGATGTCTCTTTTGTCCAGTAGTCATGCTGACCGTTGATTATGAACATGGATGTAAAAAAACTCACGGGACAAAAAACTTTATACTCTGAGGAGTAGAAGAATGACTTTGTGCACTGTCAGTGCTTGTCTGCTCTTATTAATCCAAAAACCCCTTAATATTTCAGTAGCGATACTCATTTTAAACCAGCAGATATATGCTAATCCAACGGAATTCCTCCAAGGCCACCTTTGCCATATTTGAAAATTAAAAAAAAAAGTGTTTGCATACCATGGCTCTATGTTAAAAAAGTGGTGAGCATAAAATATAAAATCTTTATTGTATTGTTTTTGCTTGCGGTTAAGAACAGCGGGAGCTCACTAAAATAAACTTTATTGTCCTTGGCAATAATGTTTTGTGTTGTATTGGATAAAGTGATGTGAAACAAAAGAAGCCAACTTTTTAAGCTCTCCTCTGTCCTTGAGACATCTAAGACAATAACAAAATCAGACAGATCAGGCTTAAGGATCTAAAACCATAAATATACCCTGGATAATTGAAAGAAAAGGGTGAACTAAAGGCGAAGCAATACAGAATCCATAAATCATTTCCATCACACTCACCTCATTAATCAGGATCCAGTGACAATCAAAGGCCACCAAGTTGGTCTCCACCACCTGCAACACAACAAAACACACCACTGCATTTAGAATAGGGAAGAAAGGATGTCATTGGTATGGCAGAAATAAGCAGGCTTCACATACTCTAAGTGATTGGTCATAAGAAAAGAAAGAAGTTAGGAGTAAGTTGTGTCTTTTTTATGTTTCAAAGAAATAGCAAGTCTGTACCGTCACCTTTTAAGATATTTTCTGGCTTGGATAATGTGATTCATGGTATCTGAAGTGTGAATATTATGAAAAAGAACATCATGGAAATGTGCAAGCTTGAAACTCTGTGTGAAGCTTGGCATAAGTGATTTGAGAAAACTTCTATCAAAAGGTTCTCAAGGTAGCTGTCAAGAATCTTACAAAACACATGCAAATATGACAACACTTGTGTGTGACATGCAAACACCTACAAACACCTACCCATCCTTAAATCTCAACATTTCTCACTAATTTACACGGAATACACAGATTTTTGAGTGGACTTCACCCTCTTCCTCTCTGTTTCTACTTCTGTCTCATAATCACAGACAGTTAGAAGAAAACCTTCTAGTGCAATTTAAATATTTATGTGTCATGTCTTAACCAGTAACTACATAATCGTTAAACCCTACAGCAAGAAGACTTTGAAATGGTGCCATGAGACCAACTACAATTTAGAAATCCAGACACCCCTACAGTACATCATTTCTGTTGTAATGTCATAAGTTTCCCTTTATATTGCAGCAACAGCAGGTCACTGTGTATCTGCTTGTTCGAGTGTTCCTCCTGTTATCAAAACTCTGTCAATGTCTGACGCCCTTTCTCAGTCATTCAAGGGTAACATCTCTTTACTCCTGCTGCGTTTGTCTTCTTCTCACCTGACCCTTCTTTTTTATGTCTCCTCATTTTCAACACTGTCCTCCTGGAAACTGCTACAGAATATGTTGTTTGTGCCAGCAGGTTACTATGACAAAATGTTATAGTTTGGCAACCAGCGACCATATTAATGATGACAGGAGAAAAGGATTAGACATATAGAGACACAAAGTCTGTTTTAGCTGGGTGGATGGCTAGGTAGACAAAATACAGGACTTTCCCTCTGGACATCCAAGTTCAATTCTAATGTGTGGTTTGTGTTTTTGTTCCAAAACATAACAATGTGGCTTTGTTTCTAAATGTAACCAAGTAGGTTTTTCCTAAATCTGAACAATATTCTTTTGCTCCTCAACATAACCAATTTTTTTTTTTCCTTAAATAAAACAAAGAAACTGTGGTGGTTTCATAATCGTAACATCATAGTTATGACAGAGTTCCATTAGCATTCTGCTAGCTATCCTGCTAGCTAGCCAATGCGTTTTCAGCTTTTTCATGAAGACAAAGGTCTGTAAAGCTTGGTAGTGTGACATGTTGTTAATATTGGCATAATTTTTGCAATACCTCCCGCTATCGTAAGAGGGTTATTTAATGAGATGCCTCCGATAGGGAAGGGACAAACGACCCGAAACAGGCAGAAATGTAAGCTTGGACACAAGATACATAACATCTGTTAAGTATGAGTAAAGGACACATTTCTAAAGAATGAATGGAACAATGCCATTAAGAATCTGGAAAAAGAAAATGGTTATACGGTAGAAAAACATTCATAAATTTGTTGGTGTTCTACTCTTGTTCACTAACTCAAAACAAAGAGTAATGTCATTCATTACCCACTCTTTCTGTTCTCATCTATCATTTCAACTCTGTTCTTTTACCCACTGCTCTCTTTACAAAACACTTTCAAGGCATTTCATTCAATTGACATCATTTACTTCTGAACAAGGATAAGAGTGCAGTCTTTGTACCTTGCTTTTGACTTTCTTCTGTCTGAAACACTTGTTTCTGCCTCTCCCCTCTTAACTGTCTCCCAGCCTACCCTTTAATTTTGTTCTCTTATCATTGCTCCTGCCTGCCTCTCATCAGATCATCTATGCACTTGTTTAATTGCTCACTTCTCATTCTTTGACTGCCCCTGCTCCTTTACTCGCCTCTCTGTCCAACCCTCTCTCCCCTCTACTCCTGGTGAAAAAATACAGTGCCACTCATACATCATTAGCTATAATTGTCTAGGTGACTAAAGCACCGTGTGTCATAAAACACTTTTTAGCCATAAACAAAAGGCAACAGCTGGAAAGGGTGACGGAGCATGGCTAATAGTAGTTTAATCTTCCACAGAGTCTCCATAAAACTTCATTATTTTAACACTGACTGCTGCCATAAAATAGTCTTTCTATAGGAAACATGGCTGTGACAGAGACAAGGAATAAGGCAGGAAGGAGAATGATGGAGACAGACGCAAAATTCAATCTTTGCCTTTTGTTCTTGTCTATCAACATCACTGTTCCTCTCTGCTCCTACTTATTCCTTCTGACGCTGCTTTGTATGGGACCGTATGTGAAAAATAAACAATAAGAATCACTAGAATAGTAAAGGTTATTCATACGTTTTGTCAGTTCATGCTATATTCATCTCTAACTATTGTCATACTACAAAAACAGAAACAATGAGCAGTGAAGGAAAGTATTTTACTGTCACCCCCTGTTCCCTTCCCTATCTGTAAAAAAGCTAAGCAAACCTATCTGTAAAATTGACTTTGTTTAAACATGACAATGCAAAAATGTGTGCATACCTTTATCTGTGAATGCAATTTAGTGTGTAAAATAACGTAAACATGTACTGTATATGTTGATGTTTATATGTGTAACCGGGTCACCATCGGTCACATATGCATGCAGGTTTCCACTACTCTCATTGTGACCTCCCTCCAGCAGCTGTCTGGACAGATGTCTCATGCTAATTAGCAAAAGGGACTCCTAACACTAGAAATGACTCCTGGGGCTTTGGAAAGTTTCAATACACGCACTCTCTCCCTCTCATACACCCAGCCACGCAAACAAAAAACAATCACAGCTACAACAAATACTGCTAACATCCAAAATTGCCATGTTTGTGTACATGTGCACTGTCCACACATACAAACTAACAAGCTACTACAGCCTTGTTAACAACTCAATTCCAACATGACGGGTAAGCAGGAGTCACTTGGGCATCGTTCCCTTAATGCTACCACAGAGATCCTTCTGACCTCTCTGACCAGCTCCACAGTAGCTTCATTTCTGCCCAGTTCACACTCTCTGAAGCCAGAAGATCACACAGTAGCTTTGTGGCTCGGCAGAAATCCAATCACTCAGTGTCAATATAAGTAAGCCTTTTCTCAAAGACTGAAAGCAGACAGAGAAAACTGAGACTGATCTGCAGCATCTTACTAGTGTGCACCCCACTCTTGTTTGCATTTATTGAGTGGCTATGATACAGCCAAACAGCATTTTGATTCTGGAATGAGCTAAATCTACTCCTGAAGGAGTCCAACAAAGAGAAAATCATTGATTCTAGCAAATGACTACTGTAGAGTCACGGATTGCTGCTCATACCAAAGTATAACTTGAGAAAAGCAGGGTAGAATTAATAATGTTGTATGCATGCATTCCATGTTCAAACACATACAGTATATAAATAAAAGTAGCACACACACCACTCTTTAGACAACCCTTCAAACCAAGGAAATATTGTAAATGCAGGATGCCTTCTTTGTTTAATCCTGCCTTATATACACTGCCTCCATGTGCAAGGGGGTAAAATGTTAATGCCGAAGCATGCCTAAGCACATTGTGGGGAAGGCTTGAAAAGGGAAAGTGGGTGTTACTATTGAATAAAGTGTTCTAAACTGAAAATTAATTGTGTAATTTAATTTTATGCACTATTTGTGATCAAATCAAGCAAACAGCCTACAGCCCACCCTCCAAACAAGGCATATCCATGCTTCACATTTAAACGTGCAAGCACAAGCTGTGAAAGTACAGATATACGTACATGCATACAACTGTGGCACAAAGACGAACATCTAAAAACACAAATATGCTCACTTGCAGAAATCCATTTCTACCACTGCAGTACACCCACAGCTGTCGAATTTGTCCAAAGAAAAATACTATATGGTTATGCATCCACTGACACACACACCAAAAAGAATCATGCAATCACCTGGACCATCCAAGCCTTAGATTTGATTACTATAATCAGTTTGTATTTCTGTTTCTGCATATGTGTGTGTGTGGAAGGGATAAGATGTCTATGTCTGGGCCTTGAGGTGGTGGCGTATGATTACTGTTAGCACCTCAAACCCTTCCTTCCACCTGAATGCAATAAGAGCAAAGAGAAATATATACATAGAAACTAGCACATCAGAGTGATAGAAAGAGCGTGGGCATGGAGAGAGGAACGGTGAGACAGACAGACAGGAGATGTTGATTATTAGAAGAAGAGGAGAAAAAATAACTTGTTTAACTGTGACTGTAACCAATGCTGTGACATCTTTCTTTATTGGACTTCCAGTTGAGGTAGCTTCTGTCATAATTCTCTTTTCTTTATGCTAAAAAAAAAAAAAAACTAAATAAGTCAGTGAGTCAAGGAGGCTTATTTAATAAAACATTATATTTGTTACAAGACTCCATACAATAAGCACAGCTGAATAAAAGAAACACATTTGCATTTCATACCATTTACAATAAAATTTACTTCCAGCAGCTGAAGAGCCAGAATTCAAAAAAGCTGAATTGGAATTAGATTGTATGACATTTACATTTTAATCAGACTGTGTTGTATTTGTGTGAAAGCTTTCCAATCCATTTATTAGAAGAAACAATAATCTATCTGCCTGTTCTCCACTTTCTGTCACCCCCTTGCTAGCATGCTTGTGCTACTGTTAGCTTTGTTCTGCCCCTTTCAAGCTTCTTAACAGCTTCATACAATTTAGTTTAGTTGTTCCCACTTAAGCACTCCCTGTTATCAATTAGTGAGCTATCCAGCCACTTTGCACCTTGCTCTTTCATTCCCCTACTCTCTCTTAATTAATTACAGATCGTTTTACCTGTGTCTAATTTGCATATCTCACAGATCTATTAAAAAAACAGAAGAAAGCATTACCACCTCTTATTCTAAAAAGGAGAGGATTTTATCCCCTCATCGTCCTAATTCATTTTCATTCATCCTGTCTCTCCCGTTCTTCCCACCTCTCTCTCACACTCCCTGTTTACGAACTGAGCATTTAGTGCATGCTAACTGAGACCTTTTCCCCCCTCATACATCATAACTGGTGCATGTCACTGCTGCCATTTAGGCTTAATGGTACTCACTTCACTCACACTACGCCCACCGTGTGCGTGACACATATTTGATTGTGTGTTTTAATGTCAAGTGTGTGTGTGCATGTCTGTGTGTTAAAAAGAGACAATGTCAAGCAGAGGGCATTATCAAACTCCTCTGCTCTATGGATTTATATACTTGGTAGAGGAGCTCTGAGCTCAGACTGATGGCGTGCAAACAGGTAAACACAAACATAAGCACATAAACAGGCACTCCACTGGCATTCATTTTGTTACACACTAGCTATTAAGACTGCTAATCTCAACCCTTCTGTTTGTTCTCCTGCTGCCATGTTGTATGAATAAACAACACCGTGCACCCTGCCCCATATACACATCATTATGAAAACAGATTCAATGATATCAGGTTGTCATGAAGAAACTAACTCACTCACACATTTTGAGCACTGCAAACAGGTCAAAGCAGTGAATTGTGATGTTAGATGATGTATTTGGATAATATTATATAAAAAAACTGCTCTGACACTGAGGATAAAGGGGGAAAGTATGACTGTGTAAATTCCGATTTTATGAAAACTCACACCTGACGATTTTGTTACAGACATTTTGAATGACATTGTTATAGCCAACTAAGTTTTTTTTCAGTCTGGTGAAAGGCTGATATTTTACATTAGCAATAAACTACTGCTTGAAAGATAGCTTACTGATCCTATTTACAGAGCTCATTCCAAAGTTTGTTAGAAAGCAATAAGAGGTAATGTTATTCATTTTAATGTAACGTTTAAGAAGTAATGTTATTCATTTTAATGTAACGTTTAGAAATGAGGGCAATTTTGGCCAGAATATTACGTAGTCTTTTTTTTCACCATCAGTTGCTGAACATTCAGTAATCTATTGCTCTACAGTAGTCTTTGTCATTGTAGTCTAGCTGTTTAGTCTCTAACTCTTCCATGTTCTTAACTGAGTTTGTATGTATTTTGCTAGTATACTTCAGCAGACATACATACTGTAAACTGGTGATAGGAATTCCAGGCTGAGACGCTGACAGTAATAACTTGTGTAAGCAGCAGAAACAAAGAAAGAAAGACAAATAAAACTCAGAAGGACAGCAGCAAACAGAAAACAAACAGAAAGCATCAGCAGAAATACAATGAAATTGTTTTTTTTCATTGTTTTGAATTGCTTTTTTAGTACAACTTTTCCATCTGTATTGTCAGCAGCAATCTGTCTGTGAAAGTTCTTTGATATTTGATTTAAAGGTTTTCACGTCTAAATCAAAGCAATTTGCTGAATTGTTGCCTGTTCCCAAATACACTATAATGCCAGAAGTATTCACTCACCCATCCAAATCAATGAATTCAGGTGTTCCAATCACTTCCATGGTTACAGGTGTATATAATCAAGTACCTAGGCATGCAGACCGCTTCTACAAACATTTGTGAAAGAATGGGTCGCTCTGATGCCACCTGTGCAATAAGTCCAGTCGTGAAATGTCCTCACTACTAAATATTCCACAGTCAACTGTTAGTGGTATTATAATAAAGTGGAAGTGATTGGGAATGACAGCAACTCAGCCACGAAGTGGTAAGCCACGTAATATCACAACGCGGGGTCAGTGGATGCTGAGACGCATAGTGCTCAGAAGTCGCCAACTTTCTGCAGAGTCAATAGCTACAGACCTCCAAACTTCATGTGGCCTTCAGATTAGCTCAAGAACAGTGCGTAGAGAGCTTCATGGAATGGAGATCTATGGGCGAGCAGCTGCATCTAAGCCTTACATCACCAAGTGCAACGCAAAGAGGAAGGGTGGCTAGTGGCAGAGTAGTGGCATATTACACATTTCTGCTATCTGCAGAACACCATAATTGTCATGTCTCAGGTTTTACCTGTGAGTGTCACATTCTGAGTTGTGTCAAATAGCCATAAAAGTAGACACTACAAAATAAAGTTCAAAAAGTAGTAAATGGTAATAAAAAGTTCACTGATAAAATGCCACTGTACTGCAGATCACTTCTCAGCCTGACAGTGCTGTCTGCTAAGATGCACTGATGGGCAATGGAGGAAGCAGTATAGCAGAATATTTTCTATCTTTTGGAATGGAGGTGTTTGAATGACCTCATTCTGTACTGCAGCTCACGTCAACAGAGTGGCACAGCAGCAGGCGAAGAAAACAAAAGCCCAAATGTGAAAAAGTGTGTAAATATTTGTGAGGTTCATCCTGAGTGGACACAGTTGAAGGTGAAGAGGAAGATGTTAAAGGTGGGCTTGCTCTTAGAGAACTAGTAAAAACTTATTTGCACTGCATGCAGTTATACAAATGTATCTGAATATATCATTTTAAAATTGGTATAGTAGGTAGTTCATATACAGGGCCATTACAATATCAATAGCAATATATCTTCTGGAAACAGAGGGCAATGCAATATATTCTTGGCCTTGGATGCACTGGACCATAGTATGATATAAACCAGAGGGGTGTCAAAGGCCTGTGTGATTCCTACCAACAACTAATGAGTCCAAATCATTAGCATTACTGTCTGCTTAATTAGCCTGATCCCGCTGCAGTCACACACCAATGATCCGCAAAATCTAAAAAGGTTGTGCATGTATGTTAGCGAGACAGAGAGGGATGGGGTAAAGATACATTTGAATAATGCAGACTGTCTATGTGTGAGTTTCACTGACTGGTCATGAACAGTTTCATTGCAAACCCCATTTGATCAGGTCTCTTAATTCATCTCTCATTCCTCCTCTCACCCACATAGAGCACACACAAGAACAAAGAGCTGTCACATTCAACAAAGCTAGCAAACTTCATCTTGACAAGGTCTCACCCTGCTCACCAATCCACCACACACACCATCAGCATTATTGATAAATCATTCACTTTCTGATGAAAACACGGGGAGAAAAGAGCAGCAAAGTCATGCACTTTTTTGTCCTTTCAGCAGATGTTTCACAGCAGCTCTAAGCTTCCCTCTCTCTCTGGATTGCCCTCCTTGTCTCCTCTTATTGTCTTTCTGTCTGAAATATAATGGTAGAACAGTGAAGATCTGTGTGTGTTTTGATGGCAAAGGGGTAACAGGGCCAACATGCAAGACATCCATCATCCTCAAACTGTGCGCTTCTGTGGGTATGTGTGTGCATGTCAACCTTTTAGTTTATTGATCTCAACACAGATCCCGACACTGCCAAATCTATAACAAGCACACACACAGGCATGTGCATACAGCTGCACACATAGAGTACAGCACAACCAATTCCAGCTAGTATGACAATAGGAAATTTGACATTTATAGATAACAGTTGTGTGTGTATGTTTGTGGCCTTGTGTGTATGTTTGTACAAGTTCTTTAACTAAGTGCTTTTCCCAGTAACAAAGGAAGGGGATAGTTGTTTTTTTTTATCCCACACATTCAGTATACCTGTCCATAACATCCATCTATCCATCGACGACAATCAACAATCTACACTCACAATCACAAGCTATCATTGTGGATATTCCTGTCCATACAAATAAATGCTCAGTGAGGTTAAACCTTGAACCATTTAGCATCAGCCAGTCCTTAACTGAATCAGCAAGGGGCATTTACATTAATGGAGATGATCATTTCTATGGCGATGAAGAAGAGGTATTTGTATGCAGGGCAATTCAACAGTGTACAAGTACATTGCTATATAATATAAAATATCCACCAAACAAAATAAACACTGCAACAGTATTTAATCAGGACACTTGTGTGCATCGATTTAAACACATTTCTTCCCTGTAAAGATTATTTGATAAATACTCTGCTCTCCAACTTCACAAAAGCCAGGGCTACAGCAGTGAACAGCTGAATGAGACTCTATATATTTAAGATATTTTATGCATCCAAACATGGGCCAGTAATTCCAAATAATGCTGTTTACTCATCTTGACGCAATAAATATGAGCAGAATATGAGCCAAAAGTACAGACAATCATCTTTAGATTACAGGCTTCTTTTGGCCTCAGTAAAACATCTTCACGATACGACAGCTGTGGCAACAACAACAACACATCCAGCATTAGCTCAGTGGTCCAACCAACGGGAGGTCATGTCAGAACAGAGAACAACAGGGAAGAAGAGAGCAGAACACAGGTGAATTAACAGATTAACCCATGACCTAAAATGTCAAAACCCATACAAACCAAGATTACCTATGGCAAGGTGAGATGAGAGCACTGAAAAGTTGGCTGTGTGCACATTTGTGTTTGTAAGAGAGTGAGAGCAAGACAGATGAAAGTGGATGGAGATCTGCCTGCTGACAGTCTGTCCATATGCAACTTTCTCTGCCCCTCTCCCTGACCGCATTATATTAAAAGTACCCCACAGGTCAATTGCTCATGACACCAGATTTTCACACGTTAATCATACACAAACATGCAGACACACACATACAGTACATACTGTACATGACCATAGGACACCGAGTTTTAGATGCATTCATGGTAACTTTTTTAGCTCCTTTAAGGAGTCAGACAGCACAGACAGGGCAGAAATAAAGGCACAAGACAACAAATGCACGAAGCCCACCTGTTCCCTGCTGGCAGATAATGTGAGAACCACATAACTGATAACCTCCAGAAGTAAACCATGAGATTTTAATTAACAGCAAGTCAGCATATATACAGCTATTCATCAATAGTGTTAAAAATATCAATAACAGAAAGGAGCAGTATCTCAGCACAAAATGCTAAAAATGAGCAAAGCACACAACAAATCTTTCTTCTCTCAGTATTTCCAATAACAAAATGATAAATACTTCAGTGTTCACTTGTCCAGTGCCAAAAGACAAC